>NC_067399.1:82392943-82704193 GCF_016432865.1 Antechinus flavipes
TGCAATTTTAACATACTTTAAAACAGAGGAGTAGGAAGAATACTAACTTGAACACCTGGCTTCTAGTCTTGGCATTCTTAGCCTGTGTGACCTTTGCCACATCAATTAAGCCTCCTGTGCCTTGGTTTTGTCATTTGTAAAATGGAGAGGTTGGATTGGATGATTCCTAAGGTTCTTTTTGGTTCTGATAGGATCATAGATACAATGATAGAAGGGGCTATGGAAGCCAGATAGTTCACACACACACATACACCCCCCTTCATTTTATAGATAAGGAACTTGGAGCCTCTGGCTGCAGAGCTAGGGAGTTTTCAGCTGTTCCATGCTGAATATTTTGTGAGCCTAATAGCGGTATTTCAGGCATCTTTGGATGAAATAACTTTTAGACAAAAAGAGCCCTTCTTGTTGATCCTCAAATCCTGTCACATGAGACTCTGATTGCTTAGTTGTAAAGCTAGTTCACACACACACATCCACGAGTGTCCTCTGGCAAGCTGCTGGAGGTTTTCAGCACACATCGCTGACTGAAAATTGTGTGTGTGTGTGTGTGTGTGTGTGTGTGTGTGTGTGCGCTCTCCCAAGCATGATCTCTATGCTCACTTCCCTCATCCATCAGCTGAAGGGACTAGAATAGAGAATGGCTAAGATTTCTTCCAGTTCTAAGTGCTTTTAACCTAAAAGCCCAGAAAGAGTCAGGTTTTTTGTTCTGGTAATCATTTAGTTGTAGCTGACTCTTTGTGATCCCATTTGGGGTCTTTCTGGACAAAGATACTGGATGGGTTAGCTATTTCCCTCTTTAAATCATTTTTCAGATGAGGAAATTGAGGCAAAAAGAGGTAGTGACTTGCCCAGAATCCCACAGCTGGGAAGTGTCTGAATCTAGATTTGAACTCAGGGAGATTCCAGACCCAGCACTCTTTTCTACTCTGTTCCCCAGCTGAGTCAAATAGCAATAGACACACATATAAATTAAATGCCATCAATGCAGAAAAGTCAAAGCGTTTGCCGGGCATAAGACAGAAGAGAGGATATTTGCAAAATAGACACGTGGCATTGTAGTCTCAGTAACCTTGTTTGAAAGTGATCCAGGAGAGGCAAAACTATATATTCAAAAGTTGTCTGATCTCGGTAGCATTATATTTAGAAATGCCGGATCTTCTAAAGGCGAGCTGCTAACTTGCAAGGATTGCTGTATGGTTACTAACACTGAAATCCCACTTGCCACCATATTGCATTTAACTTCTCCTCTCATTTGACACTGCCTAGAAATAAACCCCTGTATTTTCCGTCTCAGCAGCCTCTGCCCACTCATTTACAGTTTCTTCCAATTAAGTTAAGCAAGCTCTGATGAATGCGGCAGCATTGTCAGTCAAATGTAAGACAGTCTGCTTCTTGGCACAGTTTCCAGGAATGTGTCTCATCAAAAGAGGGACTTTCTGTAATTTGGTGGGAAGACTTGATTTGACAAACCCTTATTAAGCATCTACCAAATAAAAGTCACTGTGGTAGGCGTTGGATAGAAAAAGATTAAAAAACAACATTGTTCTTCTCTTCAAGGAATTTAAAAAGAAATGTGCACATAAATAACTATAATAGATTAGAATCCAACTTTTTAAATTGTGGATCATGACCCCATGTGTATCTCATAACTGAATGTGAGGGTCACAAAGTGATATTTATTACCGGTAAACATTTTGATTTGTATACCTAATTTATACATCTATATACCCAGGGTCACAAAAATTTCTCAGGTAAAAAGGGAGTGGAAAAAGTTTAAGAAGCCTTGGATTATAACAAGATTGGGTGTAGAAAAGAGGTCAAATGAAAAGGACCTGAGTGGTGTAGATAGCAGGAATTATTTTTAGGGGAGAAAATGATAGAGGAAGTGGTCCCTGGGCTGTGGCTTGACGAAACCAGGAAGAATCTGTTCAAGGGAATTCTGCGCCAATGTAGAGATTGGAAATGGCGTCAACCAAGCAAGTAACCTAGCTTGGTGGGGACACAGAGTTAAAGGGGATCTCAGAAACCACCAGTTTAATTCAAGAAGCATTTATTGAGACAATTGTTATTATTTTGCACAGTATAAATACAAAGTTATTGGAAGGTGAGGGTGAGGGCATGAATACCTAAGGGGATCAGAAAAGATGGTTCCTGAGCTCTGTTTGACTTGAGGTGAGGGAATTCTATGAGGTAGAAGTATAGATAATGTTCAGGCACAAGGACATAGGTAGAGTGGGGGTGGGCAAAGGTTTGGATGTAGGAAGGAGATTAGTCACCCATCCCGTACCTGAAGACCTAGAAGGAGAACTTTTGAGGCAGCCATTCCTTTTGGACCTCTTGAATTGTAAGGAATTTTTTCCTTCCATCAAACTTGAATCTACTTCTTGGTACCTTCCACCCATGGCACCTGGTCCTGCCCTGGAGTCAATCAAAACAAATGTAGTCCTTTTACATAAAAGCTGCTCATCCCCCACTGAGCTACGCATCCTAATGCATCAGGTGCATTTGTCACAGATGAAGGGCTGGAGTTTGGAACCGGGGATTCGGGGAATAGAGCAATAGCCCTTTCTGGAGCATATCTGGCATCTTTTGTTATTGCTCTTCTCAGCCCATTCATTTACATAGTAAAACTCAAAGAATCTTCTTGCAAGATTGAAACCACCAGGCTTCATGACCCCAGAGAATTTTGTTTTTGATGGTGGTAGATAGTTTGAAGGTGAAGGTAAGTCGGTATTCAGGAACTGATGGTCAGAAAAAGGGAAATACCCAACCCTGGGGCAAAGACTTGCGGTGCTTCCAGAAGGAAGAAATAAAGTTCAAAAGGCAGACTAAAATCTGGGGGCTCTAATTAATTAGGAGGAACGTCAGAGATAGCTTAGTATCTAGGGCATAACACTTTCTCCCTCCCCTTTCTATGAAGAGAAAGCCTAGACCAGTGTATGAGGTACCTAGCTCTCCAGAAGAGCTAAACTTGGCTTCTGAACCCAGAAAGTTGGCCAAACTCAAACCCAGTGTTTAGAGGTTACAGAGAAGGATCTCCCAATTTTGGAAGAGTACATACTATAGACCAACGAGCTTGATTTTCATTCTTGGGCAAATTAAAAAACAGATCATTACAGAAAGGATTGATGAACATCTAGAAAACTTAGTATCCTTACAGTAAGCCAGCCTAACATGTCAAACTAACTTGAACTTCTTTTTTTTTTTTCCCCCACAAGAGTTAACAGGCTGGTTGATGAGAGGGATGCAGGAGACATAGTTCATCCTGACTTTAACAAAGCATTTGATAAAGTATCCTAGGCTATTATGATAGAAAAAAATGGAGAAATGTGGGCTAGATAGTAATGCTGCCAGATGAATTCAAAACTAGTTGAATAGTAAGAGTCAAAGAGTAATTGATAAAGGGTCAATGTCATTTGTCTCCAGAGCAGTAACTTGGGAATTTGTACTTGGTTCTGTATTATACAGAATTTTTTTTTAATTGGTGAACTAGTGACTTAAAAACATAAATATTATGCTTGTCAAATTTACAGGTGACACAAACCTAGTTTAAAACAT
Organism: Antechinus flavipes; assembly: GCF_016432865.1. Classification (NCBI taxonomy): domain Eukaryota; kingdom Metazoa; phylum Chordata; class Mammalia; order Dasyuromorphia; family Dasyuridae; genus Antechinus; species Antechinus flavipes. Next base: position 82,396,502 of record NC_067399.1, read on the forward strand.
TGGCAAATAGGTCAGAAAATCAAATAAGATGAAAATCATCAGGGACAAAAATACATCTCAGTATCTGAGACTAGATTTGAACTCAGGTTTTCCTGACTCCAGGCCCAGCACTCTATCCACTGCCACCTAAGCTACCTGATGAAATCATATACTTGGTTTCAAAAATCAGCTTCACAAATAAACGATGGGCTTGGAATATTAAGTTTAGATGTTCACCAAGGTCACACAGCTACTATTGTCAGAATTAGGATTTGACCCATCTTTCTGATTCGGAAGCTGACTCTGAGGTCATGCTGTCTATTGCTGGAATATTAGTATTTTCCAAAGACTTTTTTATTTGTTTCATGGAATACCTTGGGATCATTGAAAACAAATGAAACATTGAAAAGCAAAGTAATTTCTTTGAGGTGTAAGTGGATAGAGGGAGCTCTGCATCTGGGGTCAGGAAGGCCTGAGTTTGAATCCTGCCCCTGGCACCTAGGTATTTGATTGTGGACGAGTCACTCAGACTGTCTGACTTGTTTCTTCACCTGTAAATGGAGGGAATTAATCATGATGACCCCACAGTTTCATCCAGCTCCTAATCAATGATCCATGACCCTATATTTAGCGTCCCTAATAGTATAAACAATGCAGAAAACACATTTTTGGGAAAAGGAGCTAGGGAAAGAAAAGTTTAAAAGGTATTGATAGAGGGATACCATATTTATTGAGCATTTAATATTACTAGTAAATTAAGTGTAGGATAGCTAGGTAGCACAGTGGATTTGGAATCCTGAAGGTCAGCTACTTTGTTGTACAGAAAAGGAAGCTAGCCTAAAAACATTAAGTGACTTTGTCCAAGGTGACATGGGTGACAAGTAGCAGATCTAGTATTTGGACTGGGTACTCTAAGTTAAGATCTAGTCCTCCTTCCCCTATACCTTCCTGTCTTCCATGTATAGAAACTGTATTGATCTAACATTGAAATACACAGATGGTCCAAGGCAATCCCAATAGACTTAAGATAGAAAATGCCATCTGCATCCAGAAAAGAACTGTGGAAAATAGAATGTAAATCAACACATGCTATGTTCCCTTTTTTCTGTTTTTGTTTTCTCTCCCATGGTTTTTCCCTTTTGTTCTGATTTTTCTCTCCCAACATGATTCATAAAGCAATATGTGCTAAAATTAATTAATTAATTAAAAAATAAAAGAAATACACAGATGGTTTCATTATTGGAGAGTATTTCTTCTAGTGATGTTTATCTTAACCCATCCACATAGGTCCTTCCCTTGCAATTCTTGTCTATATCTTTTAAGTTTGCCATTGAGGGACTTCCCTCTCCCCCATTATAGAAGTCTTTCTCCTATTTTCTTAACATTATAAGAATACCAGTGGAGCATATGGGCTGTCATGTGGTAGTTATCTCTTTACCTCGTGCTCTCTCTTTCTTCAGGTAAGCAACTCATCTTCTTTTTCACTCGTAAATTTGTTTGATAGTATACTTTATGCTGCTTTCTCTTTGTAATTCCATATTTATAAGAGCAATGAAGAGGTGCCTGGTCCATCAATACTCATTTATCAAATTCAAATATCAAAAGTCCTGTGCTAGGCTCTGGTGATAAAAAGACAACTGAGCCAGTTCCTGTCTTCATTGAATTGAAGAAGAATAGATAATGGCACATAAAATCTTCTAATTGCATTGTTCATTAGGAACAGTTTTGTGGAAGTAAGAACTAGCAATATATTAACCTGTCAATCAGTAAGCATTCATTAAGCACCCACTATGTGCCAGGCCTTGTACTATGAACAATAGATGAGAAACGTTTTATTCATTATTCTAATAAAATTATAATCCAACATTTTCTAGATTTTTCTCTTTAGGGAACAATGCCCTTGAAAAATGTTGGTGCCTAGTTATTTTTCCTTTTTTTCTCTCATTCTTTTTCCTTTTAGTTCCCTTTCTTTCCTATTTGTTATTTGTTTAATTATGCAGTGCTTGGCAGGAGACTGTTGTCTTTGTGTTGAACTGGCATTGCCATGCCAGTGGCCCATGGGTAATTAAGAAGTCTGGCTATGCTCAAAAAGCTGGCTTTATAATTTCTAACACCTGGTCTCATGATAGCCACCTGTTCATTTTCTCTATTCCTTTTTTTAGGGCACTCAGCATTAGAAATTGCTCCTTTCTTTTTCACAGAAGCTAAGTAGATTGGCTAGGGGAATGCTATAGACTTAGTGTGTCTAACCTTTGACCAATTCTTTCATAAGAATTTTATGCACTAGATGAAGAAATGTGGATTAGCTGACAGTAAAGTTAAATAAATTTGGAACTGCTTGAATAATCAGAGCCAAAAATATAGTGATAAGCATATTAATATCAGCCTGGGGAGGAAAGCCCTAGCAAATGTTATCCCTGTTCTATTTAATATTTTGACCTAGAGTGACCACGAGACAGGTATAAATGGCATGCTTCTAGCTATGCAGTAGAGCATGGGCCCATACTTAATAAGGAGAAAAACACTTCACATAGTATGAAGTAGAGAGAGTTTGTGATCTACCTGAATGAAGGGAAATACCCACAGTGGAAAAAACCATAGAGCTTTCAAAATAATCATATGATAAAGACCAACCCATGAGTTCCAAGATTCATTATCAGCTATATATATTCATTCATATCCAAGATTCTTGAATTGCAAAATTACCAACTATATAAATACAGAATAGGGGTTATAGGGAAAAATAATTTATTAAGTGCTTACAATGTGCCAAGCACAGGAAATATAAACATAAGTAAAAACAAAGAAAATCCCTGCCCATAAGATGCTTCCACTCTAATGGTGGATGACAATTTATAAAAGGAGGCTGAAAGGTATTATTGGGAGGTGAAGGTCCGGGGCTGGAGGCATTGTAGAGAAAGTTCAGCAGAGTCTATCGTGAGCCCTGGAGAGTTAAGAACATTGCTGGCCCAGGAATCCTCCTTATAGGAGATTCCAACCTATGAGGTGGAGAGACCGCAGAGGTGGGGAGTCCTTCCATTGTATCAAGGCCTGGAAGGGAGAGAGCTACTGGAGGGAACAGGTTCCACTTAACAGCAATGCACATGAAAAAGGTCTGAGGTTTTTAATAGATTCCAAAGTGGGTATGAGTCAGCAGTTTAAGGAGACTGCTAGGATGTAATAAAAGAACAATTAAACCTGAGTGAAAATTTAAGGTCTTACTACTCTTGTAATCTTACCTCACTCACTTCTCTAAGTCTGTTTCCTCATCTATAAGATGGGGATCTTAATTTATGTTTTATGTTTTGCATTTATTTATACTACATTTATACAACATATATCAAAGTCTTTACCTTCTCAAGAAGTGGGGAGGGAGAGAATTTGGAACTCAGAATTTAAAAAAAAAATAGTTTTCACATGTAATTGTAAAAAATAAAATCTTTTTTTAAAAAATAACAAATATACATATATCTTCTGCTTATATATGAAAGAGGCCAAATGTCTTGGTAGAAGAGATTGGGAAAACTATAACTTCAAACCATCGCTTCTGACATTCATTTTCTTCATTTCAAATTATTTGATTTTTCCGAGCCTCAGTTTCTCTAACTGCAAAAAGTAGATAGTAATACCTTCCTTATGAGGTTGTAATGAGAATCAACTGAGATAATACATGTAAAGTGCTTTGCAAACTTAAAACTACTAAATAACTTTTTTTTTCCTTTACTGGTCCAAACCCCTATTATCATTGGAATTCCTAGTGAGAATTTCCTCTGCCAAAACAAATAGGCATCTATTCCTCAAGTTAGTCATGCAGAGTTGCCCAGGATCCTGAAAAGTTAAATGATTTGTCTGGTGCCTTACAGCCAATAGTATATGAGAAGCAGGATTTGAACACAAATTTTCCTAACTCTAAGGCCAGTTCTTTAATATCATGCCATATCATCTTTATATGCCAGTAATTTTTCTCATTCTAAACATAACTTTTTTTTTAAAGCCTCTTTTATTGCCTGTTGCGTTTTTCAAGAGCCTCAATTTTTAGACTTCTCTTTAGAATTTTGGTATTACCATTTTTATCATTCTATTCCAATTCCATGCCAGACTTCTGTATTCATCTTTGAGATGTTTGTTCTTTTAAAAGTCTAATTGTATCTGCCAGCAAGAGTTCAGAAATTTTACTTAGAAAACCATAGCTAAAACTTTCTTTTTTTTTTCCTGAGAAAAATCACAGAAATTGAAGAAAAGGGATTGTGCCTTAAGCAGCTTCTTTGTACTGGAATTGCCATCCTGTTTCTTTAGAATGAAGTCTAATCAGTTGGCATCTCACTACTCGGGCCAAAATGCCTGATGAAGCACTAAGAAGACAGGAAATGCTCCTCAGAAAACAGTTTATTTCCAAATAACCCAAAGCTTTCTGGTGTGTGAATAACCCAATGAGTCAACTGTTTGAGGCTACCATTCTATCTCTTAGTTTCCTGTGTTCTGAGGCTTTCTAAGAGAACAACTTTGACACCTAGTTCTGTTCTTAACATCAGAGGCACAGTCTTATTTTTTGCAGACAACCTAAGTTCATTCTCCTGATCTTTGGCGAGTGACAAAAATAAGTTTTAAAAAAACCAACAATCAAAAAACATCAAAACCTTTTTGGCACCCCAAACCCACCAAAGCTTTAGGGTAATAATAGTAGCTGATATTTATTTATATAGCTCTTTAAAGTTTACAGACTGCTTTATATAAGCCATTTCTTTAATCTTCAACAACCTCTAGCTATTATTATCCTGAGTTTCTGAAACTCAGTGATGTTAAGAGTCATAACAACTAGTATTTTTTTGAAGCAAGAAGATTCCAACTTGTCATCTGCTGCTCCTGTGGTTTCCAGAATCCAGACACCAGTATCTGGAATTGTTATCTCTTCTTGTGAGCAGATGAGGATGATACAAGGAGACTGAAAGGCCATTGAGTTCTCTGATCTCTCATCTCTTCCCTCTGCCTCCACTTTATCTCATTCCCAGTCTACAACACCTGTGTCAGCAAAGGCTGCCCCACAGCTCCTTCAGGTGTCACAATCCACAGCTGCAGAAGCTCCTGGAGAATGGACCTGCCCCCAGGCATGGTCCTTAACACCAACTCAAGTTTTCCTGATTCTAGGTGGGACACTCCCTGTGCTTGGGCCTCCTAGCTACTTTCCCCTTTTCCCTTTCTACTCTCTTTTCTCTTGTTCAACAAAACCATAAACTATTTCAGCTTCTAATTTTGAGGAGAATTTCCCAGCCAATCTTGTCTGCTTTTCTGTGTGGATCTTACTCTTTCCCTCCAGCATGATCATATCACACTGAAATGTGCTCATTTTTTCTCTTCTGTGTCTCCTTTTCTCAACTCAACTCATTGCTCAGTCCTTGTCATCTGCTTTGTGATTTCTTATGCTGAATCCCAAAGACTTTTCTTAATCCTCATCCTCCTTGATCCCCCTGCTGCTTTTGATGCTGTGGTTCACCCCTTCTTTTTAGATATCTTTTATCTTTTACTGGTTTCATGACCTTTTCTCCATGTCCTTTTTCTATTTGCCTGACCCCTCTTTGTCAATCTCTTTGATGCTCCATCTTTTTCATTAGTTCAAATGGCTCTCAAGACTGTCATGAGGCTTTTCTCTGCTCTGTGTACACTTTCTCCTTGGTGATCTCATAACCTCTTAAGAGATTGGACTTCTGTCACTAGTTCAGGCTGATTGTCTCTTGCTTCTACTGCCATTGAAGCAATATGAGATCTCAGGGTGCTTGTTTTTTGGGGACCAGCACTGGGTCCATAAAATCTGCAGAGACTCCTCAGTCCGGCATATCTGTGACTGGCAATTCTCAGATAGTTCAAGGGGAATCAAAGATGAATTGGGGAACTGTAGGGTTCAAAGCTGGATGGTGATCAAAGAGTCTTGCTGCCCCTTGGGCATGATGACATGCAGGGTAGTTTGAGTGGTTTTTGGCCTCTGGGATCAAAGTAAAGGTGGGTTAATTGTCACTTTATACCCTGTCAAACTCTTTGTTCCCTAGGGCAGAGCTGGGAGAGTGCTGGAGGAGCTGACACATTCTGGCCATAAGCAAAGGCAGGACTAGATCCTCAGATGCCCCTTGATAACTTCTGAGTGATCAATAGCTACATCTTCCTAGATTGAAAAGGAGTGGAACTGAGCTTCCTCCAAAACTCAAAGATGATAGAAAGAAAGAGAAAGAGGGAGGAGAGTAGGAAGAAAAGGATGAAGGATGAGAAATGGATTTTCTATGCATCAGGCACTGCACTAAATACTAAGGTTATCAATACAAGCAAGCAAAATCCCTGCTCTCAAGAAACTTGTTTTCTAATGAGAGCTAGAAAGAAAGGAACAGAAGGGAAGGGGACTTCACCTGTAGTGTGGTGTGGAGTTGGCAAGAAGTAGATCTACCAGACGGGAGTATTCCTTGCCTAGTCCTAAGTAAGGATCTAAAAAGAGCTTTCTCATAGTCCTTTTCTTCTCCTAATGGCACCAATCAGTCTCCTGTATGAGGCAGCCAAGGAGGCTGGTTGTTGTCCTTTGTTCTCAAGGACCACCAAAAGGACATCGCTATGTTAGAGTTGAATTGCAGTGTGTCTGACTATGGCTGACGAGACCAATACGAGCTCAGAGTGCTCTGCCACAGGCTGGACACAAGTAGTCCATGTGAACATCTGGGGGCTCCTCTAATCGTTCGCATCTCACATTTCTTTTGGGCTAATTCAATTCTGCTTTGTTCACAGAACACAGCCCCTTCTCTGATGAGGGCACACATTCTGGGCAGTCCTGTGCCAGTGTCTCCCTTGTTACATAATTGATTCTAAAGTTCTTAAGAGAGACCTTGAGTAAATCGTTTTGGGGGTCATTTTTTTCTGACCACCTTGTGAGCACCTTCCCTGTGTGAGTTGTCCATAAAATAATTTTTGGGTGAAGTTATATTTGGCATTCGTACAGTTGTGCCAGCCCAATGGAGTTGTGGTCTCTGCAGTAGAGCTGCAATGTTTGGCAGCTAAGTTCAAGAAAGGACCTCAGTTCTGGTATCATAATCCGGTAAGTGATCTTCAGAATCTTCCTAAGACAATTCACATGGAAGCAGCCAAGTAGGCAGTACACCTCAGCTTAACCATCCTGAAGACCATTTGGGGCAGTCAGTGGAAAAATCCTCTGGGAATGGAGCTGCATAAACCACTTGAACTGGACCAGAACCCCAGCCCACTTGACCGAAAGGGTTTGGCAACTCTTGTTCTGAGGGGCATGATGTAATCTGCATGAATGAATTTAATCATGAGCGCCAAAATACATTTATTATAATCTACATTAAGGATGAACCAGATGAATGTGTTCACATTAGGGGAAAGGAATTCATTATTCTGCATTCAAAAACCTTGTGCAGTCAGACTGAAGATTCAGTCCACATTTAACTGCTAGAATCCTGCTTCTTTCTTTTTTTGTCTTATTTTCCTTTCCCCTCTCTCATTTTCTCTTACTTTCTCTCTTCCTCTCTCCTTTCCTCTCTCTCTCCCTTCTTTTTCAGTGGAAACACATGGAATCCATTTTTGAAGTTCAATGAGTTGTGTTTCACAGGAAGTGAATGTGTATAACATCATCATGGGCTTATTCTTTCTCATAACTTTTGTCAATTTAACTAACATTGAAAGAGGCAGTGTCATAGAGTAGTTTCATTATGTAGTTTTAAGTGTCTCTAGAAAGACACGTGCCTCCTACTTAATTTCTAACCTCAGACATCTGAAATTTCCACTGTAGCATGTGGTGTAATGGAAAGAACATAGCATGTTGTAATAGAAAGAGCGCCGTGCTTGAGATTCCAGAGATTCCAGAGCCCTGAATGCTAGTCCTGACCTGTCATGAATTAATGTGTTATCTTGGGCAAATCACTCCCTTCTCACATCTCCTGTTCCTTCTCTTCTGAAGAGATTGGATAAGATGATCTCTTCAGGTCCTAGCTATAAAATTATATTACTCATATTTCTGAGAATTATATTTCTGGGAAAGGTAACAGTTAAGACATTAATATATATTAATAATATTAGCATTGATGAATTTATTGAATGATGAGAGGAACCTAGGAGAATAGCCAAGGGCTTGCCTTAGGATTGGGAATACTTGGGCTCAGCTCCTGCCTATCAGATATATTAATTTTATGACTATGGGCAACCCATTTGACTTCTCAGTTCCCATAGGAATCCCTCTTTGATTTAAAGTTAAAGATGAATTGAAAATGCAGAGATGAAGGGAATTTCCACACTGGAAATTCACACACACACAGATTCCAGCTAGTTTTTCTTAAAAGGTTATTTGTTGTCTGTAGTTCTTGAATGGAGGGAAGGTTTTAAAGGGAAGGGACATATATTAGATGGGACAAATTCACTTTGATAAGGGTAAAGGCTATAAATTGGGATAAGTAAATTGGCAAGGTCCGGAAGATGGAAGTTCTAGAGGCTAGGGGGGAAATAAAGGACCTATTGAGTAGCCCCAACTTCCCCAAGATACCCATATCCCTTGGCTTTAATAGGGAATACTCAGTCTCCTTAATAATATTAGTAAGAAGACTATGTCACCATTACTGTAAGATTTACAGTAAGAAATCAAATTACTATATGCAACTTTGAAGGTGCCGGTCAAGACAAACTAACATTACAACATTTCTAAAATTCTTAAAGGAAGAGCGGATCTCTCTGTAGAAAAGGGGAGGCTTATTCTTTGACTCAGAGTAACAGATATAGGAGTGTCTGTCTCGTTTTGTCTTCTCATTTAGGGACCTACAAAAAGCAGAAGTGGATGGAGCAGGATACCAGTCATTTCTTTCTTCCCCATATTGTCAGATAGAAGTTCCTAATTTTTCCTTGTCTCTTTGAGGTGTCAAGTCATTTCTCATTTTTAGCCTTGCTACTATTAGCCAAATCCAACTATCTGGAACTAGTATTACAGAATTTGGTGTTGGGACTCTTTATGAGCAGCTTGGGTAGCTGTTGAGACCTTGTTCAAGATGTTCAATTGCTTTTCTAGTCTTTCAAACCTTACGTAGTTAGTTATAACTTCATTAAAGAGGGACTAGTGTCATTTTGCACAGCTGTTCAGCCAGCCTCTCCTCTTCCTTTTTCCTGTTACATATCAATATTTGGAGAGAAATGGAGAATGTGTTCTCTTCTGTGTGTATGTGTATGTTTGTGCGTGTGATGTTGGCGCTTGTTAACAAATTTTTTTCTTTTTTTGGGTTACCTCTCATTAGGAATAGTGGAATCTGTGCAAGGAACTGCTTTTGACCTGAGGAAGCCAGTGGAACTTGGAAAGCACATAGAGAAGTTCCAGATTAATGGTTTTGACCACAACTTCTGTCTGAAAGATACAAAAGAGAAGCATTTTTGTGTGAGGTCAGACATCTTTCATTTGCTCTGGGAAAGATCGTCACTTCCTATTTTACTGAATTATTCCCCCACCATTCTAGATACAAGACACTAGCCTACAGGAGACTAACGGAACCATCCCTCCCTTTGGAAATCATGTTGGATTTGGATTGAGCAAATCACTATATTTTACTGGGCTTCAGTATCCTGAATTGATACTTAAGATCTCAGATTTAAAATCTAGAATTTGAATCTCAATTAGTTTTATGCTCTCTGGTTTCCCAACACTTACAGAAGATAAGGTAGCATTTTTAACTCAGAAATCTCTACCTTTCTATTGTTTCTCCAAGTCCTTGAATCTTTCTGAGAAGTGTTTCCAACCCAGCCAATGCTCTGTCTCATTCCTCCAAGTTTATTGTACGTGATTAGGATGATTCTACAATCCTGGGTGAATGACCTAGAGCCACTCCTCAAAACCACCTTCATTTAGGGGCTGTTCTGTCCTCTCACAGGAGACTGGGCAGGGTAGGGAAAAAGATGCCCCAAATTACTTTTTATTTTTCATTCATTCTATTTGTATCTATATATATTACACAGTTTCTTCTGACTTAAATTGTAAGCTCTTTGAAGTTAGGTTTTCACTTTTGTCACCCCAGTGTGCCTAGCATATCATAGGAACATGAATGTTTATTTACTGATCAATTAATAATTCTTCCAATATATGAAAACTTTTTTCATTTTTCTGCCTGTTGCCTGTATGTCTCCATTAACTCTTATCTTTGTTCACTGCCCAATTCCTTGTCTCCCCTGTTCCTCCTCCCTCTTCCCAATAAATTGACTCTTCCCCCCACTTTTACTAATCTAATACATGTTTTCTATATATGTGTATGTGTGTGTGTGTGTGTGTATATATGCATATATTTTTTTTAATTTTTTTTTTCCTCCCTAGGGTCTATCATCCTCCCAGTGGACGGAAACTAGAAATATACACAACCCAGCCTGGGGTTCAGTTTTATACAGCCAATTTCCTAGATGGAACACTGAAGGGAAAGGGGGGTGCTGTGTACCCCAAACATTCAGCTTTTTGCCTTGAGACCCAGAACTGGCCAGATGCCGTCAATAAGGTACAATCAAGTCCATAGTTGGCTCCTTCACAGCTCTGTCGTTTGATTTTGTAACTTTTTTTTATTTTGCTTTATACAGTTATTAAGTTGCAGAGCAGCTACTGACCTGCATTAGTATAAGGAATTTACTCTATACCAATGAAATTGCCAGTCTGCTCCAAAAGAGTATTATCATTACTGCTGTACCCCCTGGGTTTGGGTCTCTAACTGGTCTCGTTTCTTTATACAGCCCCATTTTCCTCGGATACTCCTCTGTCCAGGGGAAGAGTACAACCACACTACATGGTTCAGTTTTTCTGTGGCTTAAGGAAGTTCATGTCAGCCCTACTGGATGAAGACCGTGAACAGTGGAAATCCATCTAACGCCTTTTTGGTGACCAAGGTCCTAGGCTTCCTCTTTGTAAAATGGGAAGTGTACATTTCAAGGATATAAAAGTAATCGGCTGGATTGAAGTAATCAAAGTGCTTGTTGCTAGATTAATTAGTCAGATTCTTAAATACTGGTGATCTTCTAAAATGACTAATTTCAGGCTATGCTTAAAAGTCAGCTCTGTTCCCTGTGCTAATGAAAGTAGCAGGAAATAAGGAACACCATTCACTGTAATCCAAATCTCTTCCCCTACACTAGGAATAAGTAAGTAGGGATGTTAGTACTCTGAGGGCCAAAGAGAGCTAAGGCTATTATTGTTAGTAGCCCATCAAGCTTTAGATCTTGACTTTATATGTCTTTGTTCTCCCTGTCTTTTCCCTCTCTTTTTTCCTTCTCTCCCAAAGTCTATTGTGGAATTCTAAGTGAAAAGTTTCTGACTCCTTTTCTGGCTATGGTTTCCTTTTTTTCTTCACTTGTCCTTTGTAAAAATTAGCAGAGAGCGCTGAGCAAGGGACATGAGATACTTGTACTTTTTATTATCTGCCTTTAATATGGTGGAGATAATTGGTTTAACATCAACCACTAAAAGCCAGCAAAACTTGAAATTGTAGTCTCTGTAGTCTACTTTAGTGTGAGGGAATTACACTAAACTAAAAACTTAATAGAGATGACCTGTTGGAAGTAGACTAAGATTTTAGTTACTTCCTATAAGTCTGGCTGCCAGAAACCTTATTTTCTAGAACAACAGAATTGCCAGTATTTGCATTGTGTTAATGATTTAGTATGATAGAAATATCAAATGACTTTGTTATACCCTATTGCTCATTCTGAATAAAATAAAATTCTGCACATGAAAAGGAATGGATTCATTTTTTCAGTCAGTGGATCATTGTCCTAGGAAGAATTAGCCAAGTCAAAAGCATGTGGTTGGTTTCGGTCCTCCCATCTCTGTCCAAGTGCCAGTATTTTTCTAAAGAAAAGAAATCCTATTAGAATATGCTTCAGTGAATCACAGTCTCCCTATATTCACTTTCTATCACCTGTTCTGTTGAAATTAGAAAATAGTCCTCTCTTAAAATTCAGTTCTGTATATAATGTTTTCAGTAACTGGACTAGAAACTGGATGATGAGATGATCTAGAAGATGTAGAGTCTGCCTTAAAGGAGATATTATCTTTTGGGGGAGGCTAGACTAACACTTAAAGAAATGAGAAAATTTTTCATCTATTTTTTTTAACGGGCATTTTTTTTCCCTCCCAGCCTCCTACATTGAATAAAGAAAAGAAAAAAAAAGCTTCTAATACATATGCATAGTAGAGAAAAACAAATTCCTATATTGTCCTTGTCTAAAAATATACAATTGTAAGACAGCATATGATTAAGAACTAAACTATGAAATGCAAACAATGTGCCTAAGGCTCATGGTATAACCCTATTTTGTTCTCTATTCTAGGGTCTTGGCAAAAGATTAAAAAAAAAACCTCATGTCATTCCTCTTTATAAAAAACAAACCAGAGTAGTGCATCCAAAACAAAAAAAAAAAACTCATGTCGTTCCTCTTTATAGAAAACCGGAGTAGTGCATCCAAAACATAGGAGTTGTGTATTGCCTCCCCAAACCTTGCTCCCAGATGGTGGCAGAAGTAATTCTCACCCATTTTCATCTTACTTCAATATCCTTCCTGTTATCGATTCATTCTCACCTCCTGCTTTTTATTACACTACTGTGTATGATCCCTGAGTCCCAATATTATGAAAATTATCAGACCCTAACCTGAGTGACAATCTACTCACTTCATTGCTCATTTGGAGACTTGCAAATTCAGTTATGATTTCTCCTTTTCTCTAAGGAACTACTATCATGAATATTTGCAGGAGTTCACAAGAGTTCTTAAAGGGAAGAAATTTGGGAATCACTAAGTGGGAATAGTAGATAGCCTTCCAAGTAGATAATATTCCAATAAGATAGTACTTAGTACTCAGGAGCTTTACCAACACTTTCCACAGAGACAGAAGTTTTGCTACGATGTTTTCCCTACCCATGTTTTAAGATCACTTGAACTTTTATCTCAAGTGATGAAATGCCAGAAAACTGACCACGGGGAGCATATGTTGTGTGAAGATTTCTTATGATACTGGAACCTCAAAATAGAAATCAAGCAAAAGGGAATATTCTCAAATAGCACTGGGAAACAATACTTTGTTCTCTGCCTCAGATTAGGAACCTATAAGGAACAGGTGCAACTCAGAACTCAGCTTTTAAAACTCAGCTGCCACCAGATAGCTGTTGTGACATAAATACCAGCACCCCACCACTAAAAGTCAGGGTACTCACCCTCTGCCCAAACTAGGCAGGATAGGGGTTTCTCTGTAGCATGGTTGGATTTTTAACTGTTAGAACATTCCCACCCACACAAAATGCTTTTAGCTACTGAATATTACATGATGTCCAGTTACCACTCAAACAGGTGGTAGGTTGACTATTGAACTAAGCCCAGATTTTAGACCCACCTTGCTCTTCCATAAGTTTGAGGCTGATGCAGTGGAGTTAGTATGGACCCTAGAACAAATTAGCTTTTCCTCTAAAAATATGTGAATGTTTAACAATGCAAATTCAGTCTTTGGCTCACTTGGCCCTGAGTATTTTCTCATTTCTTCCATCAGTATAGAATGCTCGAGTTGAGGATATCTATATAATTTGCTAAAACATGAATTAGCTGTAACTGTCCAGAATTCAGGTAGCTAAAGCAGCTACTAATAGAAGAAAAGTTTTAATTTAGTAATATTCAAATATAACCATGTTGCATGATTTTTTGGGGAAAAAAAAAACAAACAAACTCCAAACTGCAAATCTAGAGTCCATGTTGAGGAGGGATTCCCAGTTGGTAAGGTCCTTCAGATACTCCTGTTTGTGGATGACATTGTGTTGTGCATCAATCCCCAAGATCTTCCTAAGCATCCAGAAAAAGATCTGTGATCATTCAAAGTCTGAGAGTTGACCTGTCCATCCACACAGAAAAGATCAAATGGATGAAGAATTTCCATTGTCCATATTTCAACATGCATTAGAGGAGACATCCTGCAGAGTTTGTCTGTATGTGTATCTGGGACAGACAATACAGATGGACAATAAGCTGGGCCCAGGATTGAAAAGGAGAACAAGCTGGAATGCTTTGGGGAAATTGAAGAACACTTAGTGACCAACTTCTCTCACTCCTACTCCAAGTTATTATGGAACGGCAAAGGTCCATCTTTTCAATTTGCCTTTGTTGTTGTATGGCAGTGAGACCTAGGACACCATTGCCTCTGAAAAACTAAAGGTGACTCTCTCAGAGGTCAGTGAAAAGGCATATGGTGGATGTGAGTGAGTAGACTACAATCAATAAGGAATAATTGAAAAAAAAAAAAAAACAAGAAGAAAGGATGTCATCAAAGATTGTATTCCAGAAAGAAGATGGTCTGGTCTCATGATGATAGCAAGAGATGATAGATGAACAGCCACAGTGCTCCACTGGTACTCTTGTGATTGCAGCAGAAAGGGAGGAAAGCCTCCAACATTTGAGGGGACATCCGAAGTGAACTTTTGGAAGATGGTCAGGAGTTGCACAAGCTTGAATTGATGACATTGTAGAGCCATGTAGGTGTTCTTTTTAAGGAAGTGATATCTTACCATATCGCCTGTTGAACAGAACATTAAGGCACATACACAAATGGTTTTAGTGAAGCAAAACTTCAGCATCATGAATATATATTTTTTTCCCTTTGGTATATCTACAGAGAGAAATCAAGCTTTTCTTGTTTATTTTTTTACCTCCTCTAAAGCCATGGGTAAAATCCCTTAAAGCTAAAGTACAGCTTATGTCTAGGGTCTTTCTGAAAAGGATAAGAGTTCTTTTTAGAAAGGTTTTCAGTAATTTATATATTAAGTATATATTAAGTAAATTATGTATTTTATTCTGTTGCTTCAGTCTTGTCTGACTCTACATGACCCCATTTGGAATGAAACACTAGAATGGTTTGCCATTTCCTTTCACAGCTCATTTTACAGAGGTGGAAACTGAGGCAAATAGAGTTAAGTGACAGGCCCAGGGTCACATAGTAAGCGGGTGAGGCTGGATTTTGAACTCACATAGGTGACTCTTCCTGACTTCAGACCTGGCATTATGTTGCCAGCGAGCTATCTATACGCTTTACCACCACCATCACCATCAGGAGGACAAAGGAATCAATCAAGAGATTGCTTTGTCTGTCAAAGGGAAGAGTCTTCCCCACTGAGTCACATATGTCATTGGATGTAACTGGGCAGGCAAGCTTTGTGGGATGTCCCTAGACCTATTGACTTGTCTATATCTTACAGACCTATTGACTTCCCTACATCCTACTCTTTTCTCAACTTTTCTTCCTCTCGCCTCTTTTTGTTAGTCAAATATAAGGAAAAACTGGGTTCCTTACCTTCACTTTCCTATCATTCACTACTCAGCTCTTTGCTATCTGGCTTCTGTCCTCATCATACAATTGAAATTGCTATCTCCAAAGCACTGGTGATCTCTTAATTGCTGAACCTGAATACTCAGACTTTTTTACCTGACTACTGCATTTGGTACTATTGAATGTACTCTTCTTGTTGATACTCTTTTTTAGGTTTTTGGGACTTTTCTATTTCTTGAATTTCTTCCTATCTTACGCTTTCTTCTTTGCTATATCATCATCTACATCACATCTCCTCCTTCTCCTCTTACTCCCTCTTTTCTCTCTCACTCATCGGCTCTCAGATATTTAACTATTAATTCCAAACACCTGATTCATATATGTACATATCCAGCCCCACTTTCTTCCCTGAGCTTTGTTCCTGCATTTCAAATTGCCTATTAGACATTTTAAACGGGGTGTCCTCAAATTCAAAATGCCCAAAATTAAATTCATTCTTTATCTTCAACCTCTTTCTTCTTCTAGATTCAGTTAAGAACACCACTATCTGTGCTGAGTTACAAGTTCATAATAACATCATTTTCCTTGACATCTCACTCTTCCTCATTCCATGTATCTGTTATTGTTGTTTTGTCTTTTGTTCTTAAAGAAGACCCTGAGATTAGAGAGATGATACCATCACATGCCAGTGAATTGGATTTAAATGAGGAAGGGCTCACTTTCTCCTCCCAAATCACCTGGATCCAGTGCTAAAAATATAGATCAGGATGAGTGGAGATGGTCCTGGATGCAGTGGGAGACCTTGGCCTTTTTAAGCCTCTCAGTTTGACTGATGAGGCAAAGAATGGCCTCTTTTACCTAATCAAAAAACCAAAAACCAGAACCCTATCTATCTGGGAGAGGAAGAATTCTCAGGGTTTCTGTCCCAAACTGAAACAAATGCTATTTACATTCCTTCTGAGGTGACTAAGTGGGACTTAATCTGGGAATTATTGTTGGCCAATCAGTGAGAGCTTGAGTGATTCGGGTTTAAGGTTTAATGACTAGATTTTCACACACAAACACACACACACACACACACACACACATCTAATTAGGTGTCAAAACTTAGCATTTCTACCCAATCTCTCATGTCTTCTACTTACTTGATTTCCACTTCTTTGCAATCTCCTCGGGGTTGGTCTCTCCACTTCAGGTGTCTCACTCCTCCAGATCACACTACACACTATTACCAAAGTTTCTTTCCTTAAATGCAGATTACTGTTATTTGCCTGCTCAATCAACTTCGGTGGTTCCTTTTTGCCTGTAAGATTAAGTCGCCTATTTAGCTTTCAAAGTCCTATACAACATAATCCGAACCTAGTTTTCTAGCCACATTGAACCCTAGTCCCCCTTCTTACATTCTGAGATCCAGCCAAACTGGTTTATCTGCTATTCCTGACCCAAAGTACCCAGAAACCTGGACAGTATATTAATGTGCCATGCCAGGAAACTGAATTGTTTCCATTTGAATTAAGATTCTAAAGATCACATGGCAGGATAAGATACCAGACACTAAGTTCCTTTCATGAATTAAAGGGCCAAGCATTCAAACTCCACTGCAGCAAATCCAAGGGACTGGCAACTCTGAAAGCCAGAGATACCCATGCCAAAAACACTATTTTATGGAGAACTTGCACTAGGCAGGTGCTCACATATGGTGGTCAGAAAAAAAGCAATATAAGAACACTCTCAAGTTCTCTCTTTGGAACTGACATGGGATGCTCTGGCACAAGATCACCCAACATGGTGTGCCCTCATCAGAGAAGGTGCTGTGCTCTATGAGCAAAGCAGAATTGAATTAGCCCAGAACAAACATGAGTAGTCTTCATATGGACCATTTGTGCATGACCTATGGCAGAAATGGGCACACTGTAGCTGGACTCAACATCGTGATGTCATTTTGGTTCCCTTTGAGAACAAGGGACAATCATTTAAATTTTTTAAATTTAAATTCCCTCTTCCCTTTTTCTTGAAAGTCCTTCCTTATTACTACCTCACAGAATCTTTTTCTTCAAGCTGTAGCTTAAATACTGCCATATACATGAAGTCTTTCTTTATTCTCACTGACCCCCAACTGCTACTGTCTTCTCTCCAAAACTACTTTGATTTCAACTATTTTATATTTGTATATACATGTTCTCTTATTATGTATTCTGTACATACTTAGAAAGGTACCAT
This sequence comes from Antechinus flavipes, assembly GCF_016432865.1. Classification (NCBI taxonomy): domain Eukaryota; kingdom Metazoa; phylum Chordata; class Mammalia; order Dasyuromorphia; family Dasyuridae; genus Antechinus; species Antechinus flavipes. The sequence continues at coordinate 82,414,005 of NC_067399.1, forward strand.
TTTTGTCTTTTGGTTAGACCATTAAGTTCCTTGCAAATAAAGATTATTTCCTTCTTTATACTTGTTGGAGCCTGACTCAAATTAAGTCTTAATAAATGTTTGTTGATTGACTGAGTGTTGCGTCCTTATTGATGTCTCTGCTCACTACTGGACGTAGCACTTTTCTGGTGTTTATCCCATCTACAAACTTCTAGGCTTCATCTCTTCAGGACCATCTGCTGGCCAGTCTGCCAAGGTGTAGTAACTTAGAAAGCCTCTCTTGGCTAAGGCAGCTTGGAAGCTCTTTTAGTCATAGCCAGAAGTTATGAGCTAAAGCCTCACTTAACAAAAATTAAGTAGAGTACGGGTAGATAAAGATTGCCCTTAAAAAACAAAATGTCCTCTCTGTGTCTGAGGCTAAATTTTAGTTCTTTGTTCCAGATTAAAATAGAATAATAGATTTAGAACTAGCCAATTAGTCCATAAATTTGACAAAAAAGAAAACAGACACAGAGAGATTAAACAATTTGGCCAAGATTACAGAGTTATATAAACAATGACAGGTCATCAGACTTCAAAGTAAGTGTTTGTTTGTTTTTTTAAAACTGTAACTCTTTTTTGGAGAAACTTTCACCTTGGAGTTCCCCTTCCTGATTGGTGACTGCCTCTCCCCAAAATCCTGGCTTCTTTACACAATTTTGTGTCAAAAGCTAAGCAAAGAAATTCACTCACCTGTTTCCTATTCATGAATTTATGTATTAGTTAACAGAAAAGTTATTGTCTGGCCGTTGAAAAATAAATTACCTTAATATTCAAAGCCTTTTATAACCTGTTCTCTTCTACTTTGGGGGCAGAAAATATATTAGGGTTATGAGCCGATATGATGTGTCTCCAAATCAAGAAGCAAAAATTTTATCACACTGCTAATAGTGAGCTAAATCTAGATTTTTAGTAAGGGGGCATAGATAAAAATATTTCTCTTTTATATGGAAAACATTTTCTTTTTATAAGGGAAAAATAACCTGGGGGAAAGGGTTGGTATCCTATCTTGACTTTTTGACTGGATACAGTAACTGTAAAGTCATGATGATTTTGTCAGTGTAAAAAATTCTGCTAACAATTCTGCCAGAGACCTAATCCAGGGTGCAGAACTGTGATAAAAATCCACTTACCCAATTAAGGTCAAGATAATCAGTGCTCCTTCCTACATGGTTCTGGGAGTAACTTAGGTTGTAAAAATTAAGGCTTTCTCCCTAGTAATTTGCTGAATATCAAAGAGCTGGGGATAGACTTTCATCACTATCTTTCTAGTCTTCTACCTGGGTATTCCCTCTGAAGCATTCTGAATCCAGGGGCACTGGCTTCCTATCCACACGATCAACACTACATTTTCTGTCCCCCTTCTTGAAAAAACTCTTCCCTCATCTCTATCTCTTGGCTACTATGAACTCCTTCAAATTTTAACTAAAATCCACTCCTCCCCCATTTTACTTATTTTTTGCACCTTCTCTTTTTTGTTTACCTCAAGTTTATCCTGTCTATATTTCATTTTTACATAATTGTTTATATATTGTCTCTCCCATTAGACTGTGAGCTCTTTGAAAGAAGGGACTGGTTTTTGTTTCTGCCTTTCTTGCATCTTCAGTGCTTAACACAGTGTCCAGCACATAGTAGGTCTTTAATAAATGCTTCTTGACTTGATTTGATTTAGTAGTATCCCCTGGACATGAAAATTTACTTTCTCCATTAAAATTAGTTGAAGAAAATGGGAATTTTTAGTCTGAAGAAAAAAAAGCTTAAGAGGAATGTGGTATCTGTCTTTAAGTATTTGAAGAGATTTTATGTGGCAAAGGATTGACTTGTTCTGCCGAGTCCCAGAGGATAAAATTAGGAGCAGTGGATTGAAGTTGCAGAAAAGAAGCATATTTTGTCTCAATAGAAGGGAAAACTTCCCCAATCCTTTTAGCTATTTAGAAGTGGACTGACTCAGCACAAGAAACAGTGGGCATCCCCTTTGGAGGGGTCTTCACACAAAGGCAAGATAACTTATACAATGTTTGTCCCTTCTGCCTGACAGACTGATAATTGTCATTGTCAAAGTGCTAGACAGTCTTTGTTCTGGAAGAAAAGATTGTGTTCCCTCTTAAAGGTCATCGGGGACAGTGAAATGTCCTTTAAGAAAATGAAAGAAGAGTTTCAACAAAGGAAAAAGATCTGAAGAGGCAGTGAAAGAGAGAAAAGAAAGAAGAACCATTGAGCCTTTAGAGTTAAGCAGCAAGAGTTTCATTCCTGATTGATAAATGGTCAAAGGAGAGAAACAAGCAGTTTTCAAAATAAGAAATCAAATCTATCAATAGTTATTTGAAAAAGGGTTGTAAATTACTAATAATCAGGGAAATGCAAATTAAAACTCTTAAGTATTGCTTCACTCCTCTCAGATTGGTTAAGCCTAAAAAAAAGGAAAATGACAAATGCTGAGGGGATATGGAAAAATAGACACTTAATGTGCTGTTCATGCAGTGGTGAAGTAGTCCAACTATTCTGAAGATTAATTTGGAACTATGACCAAAGGGCTATAAAAATGTGCATATCTGTTGACTTAGCAATACCACTTTATTTTGTTCCAAAGAGGTCAAAGAAAAATAGGAAGGATGTAATGTATAATAGTATTTATAATAATTTTTTTGTGGTTCAAAGAACTGGAAACTGAGAGAATACCCAGCAATATGATTGAACAAATTATGACTTATGAATGTGATGGAATACAGTTGGGCTGTAAGAAAGGATGAAAATGGTTTCAGAAAAACTTGGTAAGACTGCATGAACTGATGCAAAGTGAAGTGAGTAGACCTGGAACATTAGACATAGTGACAGCAATATCACAATGACAATGAATTGGGATCCAATTGTTCAGTAAAGAAGAGAATCAGCTACACCCCGAAAGAGAACACTGGGAAATGACCACAACATAGCTCTTCTACTCTTTCTGTTACTATTTACTTGCATTTTTGTTTTTCTTCTCAGGTTATTTTTACATTCTTTATAGATCCGATTTTTCTTGTGCAGCAAGATAACTGTATATTGCATTTAACATATACTTTAACATATTTAGCATGTATTGGACTTTCTGCCATCTAGGAGAGAGGGTGAGGGGAAGAGGGGAAAAGTTGGAACAGAAGGTTTTGCAATGTTAAAAAAAAAAAATTACCCCTGCATATGTTTTGTAACTAAAAAGCTATAATAAAAAAATTTTTTTTAATTTAAAAATTAAAAAAAAATGAAACTGGGAAAGACTTAGCTACTCTATCAGTACAATTGTCCACAGCAATACCAAAGAATTCATAAAAAAAAAAAATGCTTTCCACCTCCAGATAAAGAACTGATGAACTTGGAGTGCTAATTGAAACACAATTACTTTCAACTTATTTTTCTTGTTTCCCTCCATTATGGCTAACATTAAATGTTTTGCATGACTTTATATGAATGAGTAATGTATTTTGTGCCTTGTCAATGGGTGAGGGAGGGGATTAGGGAAAGAATTCAAAACTGGAATAAAAATAAATGAATAAATTGTTTAAAGCTCACTAAACAACGTCAGACTCTTTTCAAGGAGGATGGCAATAGATCTTCTGAGGAAGAAAAAGATGTTCATCCTTACACAAATGATCATAGGGACCTATTGATGCCATCAGAGTTAAGGGTGCCTATTATAAGCCAGGCACTGTGCCAAATATTGGTAATACAAAGGCAGACATGACAATCCCTATCCTCAAGAAGCTTACAATTTAATGAACAAAGACAACACATTTTTTATTTTTTGAATAAATATGGCTTGTAGGATTGATTTCATGTTTCGAGATGATAATTTTTCTGAAGATTATGAAGTTTAGGAGAGCGACCAAGTGGGAGATGATGAAGTGAGTGAATGTTCTTGGATACCTTCTTGAAACAGAAGGTATGGGGGAAAACTCCCAGATATCTGAGCTCTACCTTCTCCAATTAGAAGGGAGTGTCTCAGGGGCATGGGGTGATGAGATGTGAGGTTAACAGTTGATATTTTCTCACAGAATGATGAAGATTTGGAGATCATGAAGTACAGGAGTGCAGCTGGGTGGGAAATGGTGAGGTGAATGCCCTAATTGCCCTCTTTAAATGATAGATTAGGAGGAGCTCATGGATGATTTCATTCCATCAGGAGGAGAGAGGGATCCCTCAGAAGGTGAGAGATCATCCAGTCAAGTTCAGAAAAGAGGAATAGTAATTGATTCCCAGTCAAGGACTAAGGAGACAGTAATTTGTCCACCTGACATTTAAAAGAGATATTTACTGTCTTCCTATATAATGTAACCCAAACATAAAAAGAGGCCCCCAAGACTTGTCAAATCTTAATATTGGTAATTCATCTGAAGATAAAAGATGCCCCTAGAAAGAGGCTACAATACTTTACTAAGGATTAAGAAGTCTTGGGCAAGAAACATAAGATTTGAGGAGCACAAGAGATGTAATCTTCATAGCTGCCAATTAAAAACAAAGGCTTTTAAAAAAAGAGAGATTTGATTAATCAAAAGAGAAAAATAGGGAACTATCCCATATGTCAGCTATATTAATATTGTTTTAGACTATTTAAAATAACTAGAGAATATGAGCTTGGAATATTGCTGTAATGTAGGAAATGCGTTGGTAAATTTAGAAAAATATGGAAAGATGGATTTAAGGAGGGTTTTTTTCATTAAATAAATTTTAATTACTAGTACTTTGAGACCAACCTTACAATGAACTTTTATAGAAAACATTTTTAAAGTATTAATTGAACATGTTAGAATACTCTTAAGTCAATTTTATAGTTTTTCTAATAGCCATTTTTTTCATTTTGCAGTGTTTTAAATTTAGCATTTAATTTCCAATATATAATATATAGAGAATGATATTAACTACCTTCAGAGAAACAGACAACAAACAAGCATAGTGAGTGCTAATTAGATGTATATGAATGTATGGGATATATTTGTATATGATTATAAGTACTTATGCAGATGCATGTGTACATAAGGGGTGGGTGTGTGTATATATATGTGAATATACTCATGCTTATTTATAGCCTTCTTAGGGAGAGGAAAGGGGAAAAAGAATAAAAAGTACACATCAGAGAACAAAAGAAAGCAAAGAACACATACTTCACAAAGGAGGAAGCAAAGAAAAGATGGACAGTTGTAAATACAATGTATTATAAAGGCTTTCTTGAAATGGAAATTTATGTCATTCTGAATCGTGTTCTGCTGTGCATATCACAATTTTTTCTTTTTCTGTTTTCTATTTCTTTTTTGTATTTAATTTAAAAAAAGGAAAATTTGTATTTGCTTTATATTTCTGCTTTATGCATTTCTATATGTACTTGTCTCATCCATTAAAATGTAAGTTCCTTTTGAGTAGAGATTGTTTCATTCTTTGTACTTATGTCCCTAACACCTAGCATAGGGGCTGGAATATAGTAGGCACAGAGTTGCACAAAGTCATCAAGCTTCACTCTGTCTTCCAGAGTGAGTTCAATGACAAGACAAAAATCAAGAGGGCTAGCAATGACCTAAGACACAGTGGATGACCCTGGCATCTCCATGTCTGACTGAGCTCCAGTGCTTCACAGTGTGGCCTTCGTGGTCATTGCAACAAATTGTTCTCATCTTCTCATTCTGCGAGGGGAAGTTGGGGTAGACATCCCCCTATTCACTGAAGGATTTGAAGTCTATCAGTTATTCTCAACCTGTTTAGATCATCTCCCGAGTTGGTTTTATTGGACTTTAGCTGCTGAGCATGCAACAGCTTCTTGAAGCCATAGGTAAAAGATGGAGACCAAAAAATGAAAGCCCTGAAAAGAGCTCAGCAAGCCCTCACACCTAAGACACTAGTCCTCTGAATACCTTCCTAATACATGCTTATTGATTTTTGACTATTTTCAATGATCCTGAGCTAATTTTTGATACACAAATTAAAATAAACAAAACAACTTTTTCTTCCAAATGTATAACACACTATGTTTAATATGCTTAATAATATTTCTTGACTTTAGCTGTAATAGCCATCTGGTAATATATAGCTGTGAAACTATGTACTTCAAAGAACAAAATTAATATGGTCCAAAGTGGAATATAGGGATAATGTGTATAAGAAATCTGACAATGATGTTGACATGATACTTTAAAAAGTTGTCCCCAAGCACATAAATGCTCAGAAAAGGGAGTGGGTCAGCCATATATCATGCACAAGAAGTTACTAATGAACAGGCCATTTACTACACCTACACCCATAAAATAGGAAAAGACCCAGAGTAAAGTCTCCAATGCATTGGGTAAATCCATTATAGGAAATTTATAGATGAATGAAGACAAAAACAGAAGTTAATAAAAAGGAATAGATGCATTGCAGGCTGTACTGATTGTGCTTAAAACTAAAAAGTTTGGCTTTTATTTAGTTGGGAGACATTAAAATCTAAATTAAAATTTAGTTAGGAGAAATAAAAAAGGTAAGTTATTTGTTCAAGATTGCACAGCTAATATGGGATATAATGCAGACCTTCCACTTTCTAATTCATTTCACTGTGCTTTATACAAGGTATTTCATGTTTCTTAACTTCAAATGAATTGTTCTAATATGTCTCACAGGCATATAGTGATAGTTGCTTTTGAAATAATATGATTGAAGCCCAATGTTCAGCTCATTCTAAATTAATTTGGTCAACCTTTATTATTAAACTTTTTTTTAAATTTATTTTTTTAAAATAACTTTTTATTGATAGAACTCATGCCAGGGTAATTTTTTACAGCATTATCCCTTGCATTCACTTCTGTTCCGATTTTTCCCCTCCCTCCCTCCACCCCTCCCCCAAATGGCAAGCAGTCCTTTACATGTTGAATAGGTTACAGTATATCCTAGATACAATATATGTGTGCAGAACCGAACAGTTTTCTTGTTGCACAGAGAGAATTGGATTCAGAAGATATTATTAAACTTTCAAAGAGAAAACTAGAAAAATTTTTCTCTACATATATTCAATTAATGTTATCTTGGGCCTAAAACATAGAAAAAATTGAAAGTTGAATAATTATCCTGATCTGTAATGTAAAACTGACATAATATATTTACCAATTTTAATAACACCTAGTCATTTAACATTCAAAACCAATGGATCTGAAAATGTACTTTCTTTTTTCCTTGTTTTTCAAAACAATTAATTTCAATACAATATTTTTTCCTCAGTAGTCCACATCTAAGTGCTCCTTTAGGGCACTTGAAAGGAGTTTCTGCTTTTATAATTAGGTTCATAAAAATTAGAAAAAGTCACATTAAACATATGATTAAGAATAAAAATGAACTTGGAGAAATAAATGTTTTTGTAGCAACTAGGTTTTCCTTAACTCTGAAAGAGAACAGAAACAATAAACAGAAAGCTATCAAATAATTTCCATTTATTCTCAGAATAAGCTTTTCCAAAATAGTTCATGGAGAACCTTAGGGAAATGCTGCTAATGAGAATTTTCAGTTGATAGGTATTAATTCTGCTTCCTAAAGACACATAAAGAAATAGAGTTCAAAATGACTAATACTACTACTTAATATCTGCATAGGCTATTATGATTTGCAAAATGCTTTACATATTTCATTTGATTTTCTCCATAGCCCTGTAAGGTTCATGCTTTTATTATTCCCATTTCACAAATAAGGAAAATGAGAATGAAAGAGATTAAATGGTTTGCCCAGGATTTTCCAGTTATAAGTATCTGACTTTCAGGTCTTCTTGACTTTCCCTCTATCTACTCCATCAAGCTGCCTCTTTAAGGAAGTTCAGCCATGTCCATGCAGGCCCTTGAAAAGATTAAATATGGGCTGTCTCATTATGGTGCTGTAGCATAGGACTTACAGAGCTCTAAAACTCCAATGTTTCACTCCCTATCTCCAGCTTCAGTTTGGGTTAATTATTTGATAAATATGACTCATTGACATTTCCTGCCTGTCCCATGCCACCCCCCTGCCCCCCTCCCATCCCCTAGTGCACTATTCAAATAGAAAAGCTTTTAATTAAGAGAGAATAACAAAATTAATCATAAGGGAAAATCAAATTGAAGAATCATCTCCCGTTTCCCTCAGGATACAAAGGGAGATGTATTCATGCCACTGAGATGGAGGGACACTTTCTATCTGGGTGCCCAGGGCTGTGTGGGGTTGTGTTGTATTTTGTTGTGCTATAAGCTATATTAGATTGTACTGTATAGTGTTGTATTTCATTGTACTCTGTGTTGTGTTGTACTGTATTTTGTGGTGCTGTGTATTGTGGTGTGTTTTGCTGTTTCTCATGCTTTGTGTTGTGCTGTGTGTTACTTTGCTGTGGTATGCTGTATTGTGTTTGCTTGCTGTGTTGTTTGCTATATGTTAGGCTGCGCTCTGTTGTAGTATATTCTTTGTGTTGTTTGTTGTGCTGTGTGTTGTATTTTGTGTGTTGTGTTGTGCCATGTTATTCCCGGACCATCTTTCACGGCCCTGGCTTGCAGCCTCCCTCCTGCTGCCTTCTGCCTGGGCATCTGCCTAAAAAAGCTTCTGTTTCTTAGCTACCTCTGCTGGGTGGCTGCTGCCACCTGCAGGGGCTGGAAATGGTGGCTTGGCTTTTTCCTACTTTCTAGGATCCTATAGGATTCATGCCCATTAGCTAACCTTGTCTTCAGTTCTTTTGTTAAGTCAGGCCTGGAGGACACTCCAATTCAAACAAAAGAGCCCCTTGGGTAGCAAAGACTTTTTCTCAGGCTAGCTATTCTTCACTTACCTGGAGATCTTCCAAGTCTTCCTGATAGATTTAAGTGAATGAATTCTTTTCACCTCCAGATCTGACTCTGAAAACTGCTACCAAAATCATTCCAATCACCTTTAATTTTAACTAAACTGAACAACAAGAGATGGAGGAAGAAGAAAAAAGGCTTTTTCTCAGGCTGACTATTCTTCACTTACCTGGAGATCTTCCAAGTCTTCGTGATAGGTTTAAGTGAATGAATTCTTTTCACTTCCAGGTATGACCCTAAAAACTTGCTACCAAAATCATTCCAATAACCTTTAGTTTTAACTAGACTGAACAACAAGAGATGGAGGAGGAAGAAGAAATATAGCTCAGCTCCTCCAAAAACTACAGGAACAATAGTCTAAGAATGCTCGGCCAGGTAGAGATTAGAAAATCAGAAAAAAAATTATAGTGGCCTAAAATTAGAAACTCAATCTATAGGTAAATGACCAGGACAGACACTAGGAACAGGAATAAGACCAAGATCACAGACTCCAAGCCCCATCAGCAGCATAGGGACCACCAGAGTGAACCATGCAAATTGGTCAGCGGCTCAAATCTAGGAGCAAGAATCCCATGCTCATCGCTCTTGGGTAGGCCAGCAGTAGAGGGACACACACAGCTGATCTCAGACTCAGTCCTCTGCCTAGTCCAGACCCTGCAGTGTCAGCTCAGGACAGGTAATTCAGAGCAGATCCTGGACTCAGTTGCCCATCCAGGAAATCAAAGGAAAGGAAGCATGTCTTCACGAAAGGATGGGATCACAGCCCCAACCCCAGCAGCTCTCAGTTAGGCCAGCAACATCATGTTAAGCCAGAGCAAGTCACTGGAAGAATGACAACACAAAAAGATAAAAAGTTATTACAAGATGAGGAATGTCCAAGACATTCAAAGAAAAACACAGCTTTTCCATAAGATGAATTAGAATTCTTAAGAGAAATGATGCAAAAGTTTAAAAAACAAATATTTTAAAATTGTTTTAACATATAATTTGCATTAAGTGAGCTTAAATGGCATTATAAATGACATAAAAATAGAGAGTATTGAAAAAGAAATGAGAATTACAAAGAATAAACTTCTAAAGAGAATTAACAGCTTGGTATAAAATCTTATTCAGGTAACCAACTCCTTGCAAATTCAAATGTACCACACAAAAGTTAAGAGACAAAAAGAAAAATCAAAGCAAAGTCAAAAGATAAATAGAAGAAAATAGAAGGTGTATCATTAAAAAAAAAAAAGCTAGCCAAGAAAATAGATCAAGGGGACAAAACATCAGAATCACTAGACAACCTAAAAGCCCTGCCCAAAAAATGGGCCTAGATATTGTACTTCAAGAATTCATGCAAAAAAGTCTTAGAACCAGAAAACAAAATAATACAGAAAGAACCCACCAGTCATTTCTCAAAGAAATCCCCAAATTAAAACTTTTAGGAACATCATAACTAAAACCCAGAACTTCCAAGTCAAAGAAAAAATACCGAAACGTTCAAAAAAGAAACAGCTCAACCACTAAAGAGCCAGTCAACATCACACAAAATTTATCACCTAACACCATATCAAAAAGTAGAGATTTTAATGATATTCCCAACGTCAAAGATATAAGCTTACAAAAAATATTTACCCAGAAAAACTGAGTATAAACTTATGAGGAAAAAAAGAGGGGTCTTTTAATAAAGTAGGCATGTCTGTTGAAAAGACCATAGCTAAATAGAAATTTTGAAATACAAAGAGTAAAGAGAAACCATAAAAATGGAAAGGATAAAAAACATTCATCATTATTCATCTATAATATATATGTTGGCTTTTTTTTTTCTCTCTACCCATCACATTATTTTCTTTCCAATTTAATCACAACTACCCACTTGGAACTCAAAGGTGATGTTAGGAAAAGATAGGGTTTTGCATTAATCATCTAATCATTTTCCTCATCTATTTACTCCTTCCTAATATGTGATACCTTTTCTTTATTCAGCATATTAGAAGGTAACACAGGGTAGAGCTGCATTTGATGGATTGGAACTGTGTTCAATGCTTTTTGAAACCAATGTTTGCCCTGGATAATATTTTCAAGATCTTGGTATGATTTCTATCTTCTCAGTCCTGGTCATGTTAAAAATCTTTTACATACATGCATGAATACCTGAAAAAAATAAAAATAAAATTTGCTAAGGCTAAAAAAAAGGGAGAAACATAAAAAGATAGATACAAATAAACCATTGGGGAGAAAAACTTCATAAGGATGAAGCATTTGCATTCCAGTGAAGAAGAGAATGATAAAAACATACTTAAGAAGAGTGACATCTTAGAGGTCAGGAAGGAATTAAATTATAAGGATACTGATCTTCTTGTTGTTCCTTGGACATTATGCTACATCTCTAAACTCCAAGAGTTTTCACTGGCTATTCTTTAGGACTGGAACTTTTTTCCTATCTTCCTCTCTTGGCTTTTTGTCTCAGCTAAAGTCCCACCTTCTAAATAGCAAGATGATTTCAGAGAGACCTGGAAAGACTGATAGGAATTGATGCTAAGTGAAATGAGCAGAAGCAGGAGATCATTGTACACATCAACAGCAAGATTATAGGATGATTAACTCTGATGGACATGGCTCTTCAACAATAAGATGATTCAGGCTGGTTCCAATGATCTTGTGATGAGAGCCATCTACACCCAGAGTGGGGACTGAGTGTGGATCACAACACAGCTTTTTCACTTCTTTTGTTGTTTGATTGAGTTTTATTTTCTCATTTTTCTTCCCTTTTGATCAGATTTTTCTTGTGCAGCAAAATAATTGTGTAAATATGTATGCCTATATTCATTTACATGTATTTTTACTATGTTTAACATATATTGGTTTACTTGCCATCTAGGGGAGAGGGTAGGGAGAAGTGTGGGGGGGGTGGAACATAAGATTTTGCAAGGATCAGTGTTGAAAAATTATCTTTGCATATGTTTTGAAAATAAAAAGCTTCAATAAAAAAATTAATATTCAAAAAAAGTCCCACCTTCCGCAAGAAACTTAAGTGTCTTTCCTCTTATGTTATCTCCAGTTTATCCTGTCTATATCTTATTTATACATAGTTGTTTGCATGTTACCTCCCCCATTAGTCTGGGACTTTTTCTTTTTCTTTTCTTTTTTTTTTTTTGTATTCCTAACTCTTAGCTCAGTGCCCAGCACAGAGTATCAGTTCACTTGTGTCTGTCTTTTGGTGATACCATTTGGGGTCATTTGCCATTTCCTTCTCCAACTCATTTTACAGATGAGGAAACCGAGGCAAGTTTGACTTGTCCAGGGTCACAAGCTGGTGTCTGAGGCTAGATTTGAACTCAGTAAAATGAATGTATTTGATTCTAAGCCCAGAGCTCTACCCATTGCACCACTTTGCTGTGCACCTAACACATAGGTTCTTTATAAATGTCAGCTGACTCACTCAGGATCTGAAAGAAATAGGTGGGGAGACAAATTCTTGAAATCAACAAGCATTTACTAAGCCCTTATTAATGAATCTCACTTGAAGGGAGACCAAGGGAAGTGAGCAGAATCAGGAGAATAATATGTAATCACCATATTAAAAATCAAACACTTTTGAAAGACTTGAGAATTCTGACCAATCAATTCCAGAGGACTGTTTGTTTTATTTAGAACGTTGCCTATCTCTCCTCACTATGAACCACGATGGACCAAATTATGCAGAGTGAGCAGCACACTTATGGATATGGTCAATGTGCAGATTAGTTGCGCTTGATTGTGCATATTTATTGCAGTTTTTGTTTTTGCTTTTTTCAGATGGAAGAGGGGCCAGGAAAGAGAATAGATGATTACTAATTAGCACACACACATATATATAATATACATTGCATACATGTGTATACATATATGTGTATGTCTATTAATGCTTCAATTAATCCTAAGAAAGTCCTCAACTACAATGGATGGGGGCATGGCAGACCTAATAACATTTGCCCTACATTATAGTTACTGTAGCAGTAAAACTCTAATTAACTATATCAATCATCTATTAATTCCAATAGAGTAGAGTTGCATGCAACTCAAATGACATAGAATAAAGCTTTAAGGCATCATATAATGATCATTATATATCATTACTAGACTCAATATAGAGGCTACCTGAAGGTAACAGAATTCAAATAAAATTCTATAGAAATGAATAATCACAAATATTCAGTACAACATAACATCACATATTAGGGTTACATATAAAATATATTCTATTAGGGCACCATCTAGCAATATGTTTAACTTCGTTACTCTTAGCATATTACATGTCAACTGGCTTCTCAATTTCTCTTGATGCTAAGATTACATTTAGTTTCTTTGATTGCCTGATCATACATTTGACATATTGAGGCCTTTAGCAAAACCTGAGATTACAAGGCAGCAAAGTAATGGGAAAGCCTACTTAAAACTTCAGGGGGAAAAAATGACATAAATATATATATGTAAATATATATATATTTTTGGGGGGGGAAGGGGGGTTGATTCTTGATTTCTTTGAGAACAGTGCCCTCTCCTGGTAATAATAAACATAAAATGTTATTTCTAGTCTTCCAATGAAAAAATACAATTTATCTTTTTCACATCATGCAGGTAGCATTCCTGTGATCTTGAAAATCTGTGTGAATTTTTTTGGCTCTCCCTTCATATTAGAGAAGACTGAATTTTTTCTTTAACTTATTGCAAAGTTTGAGTTGATATATATATAATTCATTTGCATTTTATGTATTTTTATATTTATATGTATATTTATATGCATTTTTTGCATTTCTGAGTTTCTAAACTTTTTCTATGTTATCTTTTGCTTCCACAAAATTCCCCCAAAATTCCCATTTAAGTTCTTAGGCTGATCTCCATATGCCAAAACTGCAATGGGGAAGGTTCTCAAAGCCAGAAAAAAAAACTTTATGTTCTTTCCTTGATTTCCTAGGAACTTATGGTAGCTCCCTTCTTTTTGAGGGGAGGACAATTAGGGTTAAATGACCTGCTCAAGGTCACACAGCCAATAAATGTCTTAAGTACATCCTTTTGACTCTAGGGTCAGTGCTCCAGCTAGGTCACACACCACCTAGCTTCTCCATAATAATCGATTTTTGATGTTTGTGGAGTGAAAAGGAATCCCATGACCCAGCTGCCCTAGCTGAATATTTGTATTGAAAAGTTTGAGATCTTTATTCAGGGCCTGCTCCTTCTACTGCTCTCATTCACATTTCACAATCTCTTTGGATCTTCTCCACTATCCCATCCATGCTCAATTCCATTTTCCAGGACCTTGATGATGCTTTCTGCTTTCATGTCTTCATTCATTCTTTCCCTTTCTCATTCATCTTTCCATCTTCCTCTCCCTTCAACAAACATACTTAGGGTGACATGCCTGACTTAGCTCTCATCTGGGAGTTTTATGTTCAATATTCAAAAATGAGACACTCACATTCAACAATCAACCCAAGGAGATGCTTAGCCACAGGAGGAGGATATTCCACAAGGAGAGGCATTAAGTATACACCAAGCTGAAATCATCTTTCTAGTGAAGATTCCTTGCCTAAAATATCCATCATAATCTTTTAGCCAGCCAATAGAGTACCAGGAAGATAGGTGGACCAGTGGATAAGAGTTCTGAGCCTGAGGTTAAGAAGAGCAGAGTGCAAATTTGACCTCAGCTTCAGAAATCAGACCTCAGACTGAGGTATTACTAACTCAGCTACTTAACCTGTTTGCCTCAGTTTCCTTAGTTATAAAATGGGGATAACAGTACCTACCTTCCCAGGGCTGTTGTAAGGATCAAGTAAGATATTTGTAGAATATATATATATAATTATATAAGTGTACATAATTATATATCTATATATACAACTAATTATAATAATTTCTAGCCCAATTCCTCTTGTTGCAATATCCTCCTTGGCAATCTTGGATCTTGTCTGCACCTATCCCCAAAGCTAGGTTGCTAGAGATGATGTCAAGTCCCTCCTCCAACTCTGTACAAAGATGGATCAGATAAGCCATGTCTATATTTAGAAAGTCCCTTTTCTACCCATTACCTCCTCCTTCCTCCTTATTACAGATACTGCAATGGATCTGTCATCTCATTATTGCAGATTTTTGTATGAATCACAATCTTGTCTTCTCATTCTGCAAAATTTTCCATTATATCTTTCCCATAAATCCTCTATATTTTCCCCAACTCAATGGAGGACTTTATCTAGATCAGTATTTATAAAACTCTTTGATCACAGAACTCATCAATAAAAAATTTTTGAGCATGTGAATACTTATATATTGTTATATATATATGTATATATATATAACTTTAAAACTGATATGCATATTACAAAATACAAAAAAATTACTATCAAAAATGAAAAAATATTTGATCCTAAAAGTCAAGAGAACTCTTGATGCTCATCATTTGATGATCCGACCTGAACTTTTAACAACATCAATTTGACAGCTGTGTGAGGGATAGATTAGTGAGGGGAGATTCAAATCAAGAAGGCTTGAAATTGTCTATCCAATAAGTTGATGTTGACGAGTTGGTAAGGTTTTGGATGAAGGTGATAGCTTTGAGTGGAAAGGGATGAATTTGAGAAATATTGTAGAACAGACAAAATTTGCCGACTGGAACATATGGGATGGGATAGTGAGAGATTTAGGATAAAACTGAAGTTGTGAACCAAAGTGACCAAAAAGATGGTGTGCTCTTCAGAAATAGGAACATTTGAAAGATTGGTGGAAAGAATTCTCTTAGGTATAAAGGCTCTTAACAAGCTACTTTGCCTGATTGCACAGAGATCACAGCCAAGTCATAGCTAAAAGGTGATCTGGTGGCAAGAATTTCATGGCTAGGTTGCAATTAGCTTATAAGCACTCTGGAAGGCTCATCAGGCCTGGAATTGAAGAGTTGGAAGAGATGGAGTGCTTAGTAATAATGGGTAGGTAAAGGACAATAGTCTGGAGATAAGTCTTGAGTAGGCTATATCCAGGGACAGTGGATATAATCTTTCCATTCTGATTTTCCCTCGAGATCATATTAAATGCCCTTAAGATGTCTGGTTCATTAGCAGCACCTACTTTGGAGTCCACTGGTTTTCTAATATTTTATCCATGCTAGACTGGGATTGCCTGTTGGTTATCTCTTCTACATGAGCTGTCTCTTACACTATGCACCCAACCCCTTTTACACACACACACAACCAAAAATATTTCAATGCCTCTCATTTATTCAAGCTCTTTTTCCTGTTCCTTTACTGCAAAACTTCTGAAAAATATATTCTTCACTGCCCTTGGTAATCCTGCTTCTCCTAATTTGTCAAGTTCTCTAGTCAATTCAATGGCCTTTTCTCAACACTGGGTTGGTTCCCTGACCTTTCTGCAACCTTTCCCTCTTGGACATCTTCGTCCTAGATTTTCATTGTTTTTCAGTATCAAAAAGTGAATGTCTGATTCTCTCTTCCCCATATAAATGCTTTTCTCTTTGCATCTGCTCTTCTCCTTTTCTTAACACCTTTCATGATCTGATTCACTTCCATAGCTTCAAATTAAGATCATTTGAATAGAGAATCTTATATCCTCTACTGAACTCTTCCCTTCCCAAAAAAGTCTTTTTCCCCAGTTTATTCACAAAAACAGAATTCATCTTCCTCCCCAAACCCTTGTTTCAGCTTCCCTCAATAGTACCATTGTGATCCAGATTCAACTCTTCCCCTTCCATGCTCACTCCTCCATACCCAAAATCGGGTACCAAATCATTTTCTACCTTCTGAAATAAGTGTTTCCCCAATTGCCACTCCTAGTGTTAGGTTTTTAAAGATATTTTAAGTGATTGTTCTTTGTGAATTTGATTATTTCATTAAAAAAAAAATCCCAAGAACTTTTTAAAAAGGGAAGAGGGTTTAACTTACTCATGAGAAAAAAAATCAGCATCAGATATGGATAGAGGATCAAATGGGATTGAGAGCTCTGGTTCAAATTTTTGATTTAGCCAACATCAATAATTTGAGCTACTGCAGGATAAAATACTTGACAAGATAGTGCACTGTTGGACCTAAGTGAAAGGATCAAGGTTCAAATCCTGCCTTGAAAATTACTAGTAGCATTTACTAGTTTGCCTCAGTCTCATTTGTGAAATGAGTTATTTTTAAGTGTATATCAGTGTCTGACACACACACAGCCAGCATATGAAATTATGTCAAAAAATTTGGTTCCTTCACCACCAACAACCCACTTCTCCTTCCCCCCCAAACTACTAAAAATGTGATCATTCAAGGCACTAATTTGGAAAATAATCAAAGTTTAATTGGAAAGCTTAAAGCATAGCAGTATGTACAATTAAATCTATTTTACAGTAATACAATAAATACTAACTTTACCAACTCCCAGTCTCCAATTCTGTGGTCACATCCATTTGGAAACCAGTAGCCAACTAAGCCTTTTTATTCTCACATCAGAAAAATATTACCTAAAAAGTTAGTATAAAGTCTCATTGGTTTTCATAGTTGGGTTTCCAAATAAAACCCCATCATTAAAAATTCATAAAGAACACAGTACTAGTTTGCTTTTTTTAATCTCTGCAGATTTATTGTAGAGTAAATTTGCCTTAATATAGTACAGAACAGTTAAAGCTGATAATGCAACAGATAAACCTGTACACTGTGAGGTGGTTTCTATACCAAATAAATCATACTGCTCATTCAATATTCAAATCCCTTAACAAAAAGGTTTCTTCAAATAACCTTAGCATATATTAAAAAAAAATGGCTCTTAGGTATGTCAAAGCATTCAAAAATTATCAAATAAACTCATTTGTGGCCAAATTACTATTACTACCTGATATATTTTTAAACTTATGGCAGAAATCAGTACCAGATACACTGGAACAACATGGCCCTTGAAAGTTAAGCTTTTTTGTACCAAAGCTAGGATGACTGGCAGCAAACAAATATCTTCAAACAGATCATTTATGCCTTTTGGTGAAATGATATTCTAATACTATTTTAAGGTATGGGGAACGTTATTAGTCTTTATTAAAAATTTTAAGTTCATCAAGTGATATGAGGCAAACCAAAACCTAACAATGTAAATGTACTGTTGGCGTACAAACAACATTTTAGTTTGTTTTATAATCAACAAATTTAAAAACTTTGCACCAGCCTGGCAAAAACTGCCCCATCTTTGGGGTACTAGATGGGATGAAGGTTGGAGCAGAATTTTAAAGACTCAGAAGATGGAAAAGGTGCTTTGGCTGGGAAAATGACAATTTTGCAAAGCTGGTTTACATTTGTCTTTGTCCTCAATCCAAGCAATTCTTAAAAAAGAAAAAATAAACAACATGCACTCATTTTTGGCATCTTCAAACAATTTAACTTAATACTAAAATGTATATATTACTAAAAAACAATTGCACAGTAGTGAGCAATATATTCCCAAATGCTGACTTTACCAACACTCATTAGTACTTATCTGATGACAAGTTGCCTATAATGCTTATTGCATTAATTTTAGTTACCACACAATAGAGTTGTCTCCCAAAAGTAAAATTTGTGCTATTATATATTATTTGTCATGGACCCTTCAAGCACTGCCCAAAATTTATATTAAGCTCTAATTGCTACACCAATTTCATATAATGAATTATGGTCCCTTGGTGGTGATTAGTTCATAGGGCATTTAACTTTTGAGTCTGCCACAGACAACAGGCAGTTATGAAAAAGAAAAATTAAGAATCTTTTAAACTCTCTAAAACATAACTACTCCAAATTTATCTACTATGAAAAGACAGGTTTTCAATGCCCCAAATGACAGTTAAGAAACTATCCAAATGTATGAAAGATTTCATGAGTGCATTCAACTTGACCATTTTTATCACCTTCTAGCCACATCCAGATATTGACCCTGAAAAGGCCTAACAAGCTCTCTAGGCTTGAGACTTGCCCAAGCTAAATATTAACAGTAGTGACCACAAATCAGAAGACTAGTTAGAAACACATTTTTATTCTTAAATGTGCCAATAAAAAATTCCCATTTTCAGATCATAAGATGTTAATACATACAACAACAAAAAAAAAATTTACACTACTCTACTGATGTAAATTTACAGAGCTCTTAAAATATCCAGACCCTTTCTGATTATTAGATGGTTCAAATAGCCTTCTAGGTTACACTTACATTGAACAAACATCACAAAATCCCTTATAATAATGTAAACAAAATAACTTTCTTCCTAAAAGGTTAATTTTTCCTTTTTCAATTTCAGTCCATTCTTTCAGGACTTGCACTCCTACGAGGACTTCCAGAAGGTGACCGGCTAAAATAAAGAAAAAGATAAATTATTGAACTTAGCAAAACATAAAAAAAAATAAAATAAAATAACCCAACCCCTGACTTGTCTTTCAAGTTAAAAATATTAGTCCAGTAAGTCTTATTACCTTCTGTGTTATGTTCAAAAGCAACATATATGGTTAAAAAATGAAAATTGAGAAACGTTAATATAAACCTTCAAAAAATACTATCACAAAGATTAATAATAACAACTTAGCACTCATCTTGCCAAATTACTGTATCAGTTTCTAGATTATCCCAAACTCATTAAAGACCTACATAAATTCCATCAACAACCAAGTGGCCAATCCTATTTATGCATGTAACTCTTGCCTAATTTTTACAGATTTAAATCAGCCAAAGCAACTGTATTACTTTTGTCTATTAATCGAAACTTTTTCTTACCTAATAAACCTTTTATATAGTTATTAGTTTCTGACTACTTACCATATACTAAAAAGGACACATTACTTAACTCAGAAGACAATGTCCACACCTCATTCCATTCAAAATTACTTATGTGTTGTATTCAAAACTTGCCTGTAATACAAGTAATGAATACCCTATGTGGTCTCATGCATTCAAACAAATCTGTACTATCTGAAATTATACATAAAATATGTTCATTATGGAACTGTGCAGTGTAAATTCAAATAATGGAATCATTTAAGGGGTAATTCATTATTTGTACTTAGCTATAAATCATTTCAAAGATACTGAGTTTTAAATCAAAATTTGTACTGTATTTAGGACCACATGTAAATATATAATACACTGTATATAGCATCAATTCTCCAAAGAACTTGAATGGCGATCATATTTTTTTAAAAAAAAATCACAAACAGTATCAGCAACTGCAATTATAAAATCCAACTTACCTTCTCTTTGGAGATGGTGATCTAGATTTTGATCGGCTGTCAAAACATGAGAAATTTTATTAAGAAAAATGAGTACTTACTAAGTCTTTTCTAAATAGCACATCATGAAATGAACACCAAACAAATGTTATCCATCACTGTGTATACAATACTCAAGAAATTGAAGGTCATGAGATCAAGAATCAATCAGGGTTGATATATACTCAAGCTAATCAATCTGTGGCAACTATAAAACAGAATCTGAAATTCTACATCAAAAAACTAATCATTACAAATGATATTTTAAGATTTATTGTCAGCCTATAGCATTTTCAGTTCATTTTCACAACCAACCCAGGGCATTAGTATTTCCTTAACATATGTAAAGATTTAGAATACAGAATGCAAATTAATCAGAAAATTATTTTGACCCAAGAAAAAGCATGAAATCTTTTTAACTGGTGATATATACATTACTGTCAATATTCTTCATATTTGGAGTATTTTTTTCAAGCATTTTATAATATGGCAACTTCAGATTTTCCTTTTAACTCATCGATCTTGATCTTCCAAGTATTTTAAGTTTCAGGAATTTCACTTTTGGGTTTTGGAGGTTATTTACCCTACCTGCTTCTTGGCCTTGAAAGAGACCTGGATCTGGACCTTGAGCGGGATGATCTTGATGGAGAGGAAGAAAAAAGATGAAATATAAGGTTAACAATACTAAAAACAAGCCTTTTCATCTCTAAGTAACACTGGCATCTATGCATAATTTTCATTTTGTAAAATCATAAACATATCTAATTAGAAGATGTCAACTTAAAAAAACAAAGTTGAGATCTTCAAATAACAGGATAGACAGTAAGTCTTAACACAAATCTACAAGGCGGATTTCCCCAAGACACAAGATTTGATATGACCAGAATACCTGAGCAATACCCTACCTGAGGTGGGGGGGGAAGGGGGGAGAATTGAAAAAAACATTTATTTCACATTTGGCTAAATGGCCAGTTTATATACTATTGAATGAACATAATTGTCAGAATGCTTTTAAAAGTTTAGCATACAGATTAAGAATTCGTGCTAGAACCAGAAGCCTTCATTTTCTACAATCAGTTTAAGATTTTCAAAACAAAAACTATCAAGACTCATGCATGAATAAATTGGCCTATTAAGACCAAGGAACTTTTTAAAAAATTAGACAGCCATTATCATCATCAACCTTCAGACATTGCCATGCCTATGTATATTTCGAGTTTCCTTTATGGTTCTATGCCTATTAAATTATCAAAAAAAAAAAATTCTATTATGCTAAAAATTACCAAAAAAACCCACTTCTGCTATGCTAAGATCAGGAACTAAGGGACACAGCAGTTATTTTTGTCTTTCCCACAAAAATTTCAAGTTAAAAATGGAACTTTTGAGTAGGCAATTTTAAAGAATTTAAGATATTGATAGATTTAAACCTGTCACCTGACTCTAAAAACCCAACATTCCAATATCTTGTTCTATCACTCTCAGATTTTTCCAGTCTATTACTCAAAGATGTTTTTCCAAAACTTTCACCATTAGACTATTTAATTTAAGCTTTAGTTCAATCTGTTAACCAAGTCCTCTTCTCCTGCCAGTTTTCAAGTGAAAAGCTGGCCAAGCTAAGCCAAAGTGGCCCAGAAGCAGAAAAGTATATGGTATACATCTTTGCTGAGGGCATGATATCAATGACCTTTTCAAGTAAGAAGTATCCATGAGAAGGGAAAAATTTGAAACAAAGTATGAAGCACAGAAAAGTATTACAGAGAACACCCATGAAACCCCAGAAGACCTGGGTTCAGAGAAATGGCCTAAGTTCATCTTGAACTCTCAAGACTTCATAGAAGTGAGGCTGAGGGGACAGATTAACCTGGTTTGGCAGAATTTTCACTACTTGCGAATTCTGTGCCAATAAAATCACAAATACAGTTCCACCCCCCCTTTATAAAACACTTTCAGTTTGGGAGTTTGATTCTCCAATCAAATTTCCCCAATAATGAAGTTTAAGTTCATCAAGAGAACTGAGGGAAAGTGATACAGAATACTCTGAAAGAATACTGGATTTAGAGAAATGAGAACCTAGAATTCAAATCTTGGCTCTGCTTGCAGAAGCTGGTTAATCCTTTAAGGTCTGAAGTTCCAATTCTAAATCTATGCTGTTACAACTAATTCTCCCTCTATTTTTCAAAATCCCGTTCAAGCAAGATGGTCCCAAAAGGACAAAATTTTTAATCTAATTAAACATAAGAAAATTCAACATACTGGAAATACCTCGATCTTTTTAAAGAACCAGATCGAGATCGGATTGAAGCAGACCTAGATCTACGAAGAGATGCAGATCTTGACCTTCGAGGAGATGCAGACCTTGATCTGAAAAAGAGGAATTTTAAGTCAACTACTGCAGAAAATATTGTCTTCATAATGAAACATTTTTTTGAAAAACAGAAACAAGAACCTACCTCCTACCACGACTCCTGCTTCGTGAGCGAGAGTATCTCCTTCCTCTGGACCTTGAGTGAGATCGAGACCGCGACCTATTTTCAAGTTAGAGAAAACAAGTGTTAGATTTAAAAATCCCATTTATTTACTAATGTTTGTGTACCTCTGCTGAAATCAAATTTCAGACAACTATTTAAAACAGTGTCTGTCAGATGGAAATAAACTCAGGGCCTATTAATTGTCGAGTATTTTTTTTTTACTACCTAGAAAAGATTTGTTAAAAGCTGAATTACATTTTAGAATTACATAATATAAAACACTATAATGTGTATTTAAAATAAACCTTGCAAGTTTGCAGGTCGACCCTCTTTGGCCCAAGGTCTAGCAGATCTAGACGATCTAGAAGTATCTATAGCCGATCGCTGCATCTAGAAGTTTTCTTCAATCTAACGACGATCAAACTGACAGCCAAATGAGCCAGGTGAGGCTTGATTGACGCAAGAAGATTTTTCTAGGTGGGAATGTGGTCAATCTGGTGTTCCTCTTTCTAAACCGGAGGGGGGCCCCAATTGAAAGCCAAATTTACTGTTACGGCGATCACCGTCTCAAATTTTCTGCCCTTTAAAGAATAAAGTGAAGCTAGGTGTAGATGGCTCGAGGGGATCTGGCCTCTTATGCTGATCACCTCAAGGTCTAGGAGGATCTTAATTGTCGGATTTGCAAGGCGCCTCAGCATGATATCTTAAGGCTCGTGACATTCTGAATCAAGGCGACTGACTCAAACGAAGAAACCTGAAAGGTTTTGACCAGGTTGATTATTAATATATTAACATTTTAAAATTAAACACAAACTGTAAAATACACCTGACAATTAACACATAAAAAGTTTATAGAAAAAAATAGTATTTTCTTCTTTGCTAACAAAAGAATTACATGATTAACCGTTATATACCAACCGTTCCTTTTTTTCCAAATAAATACCTGCTTCTCCTTCGGCGACTGTAGCGATGACAATCATAAGCATAATGACCTTTCTCCCCACACTCATAACATCTATCATTAGGATCAAATGGTCGTCGTGCAGGTGGTCTATCATATCTAGATCTTCTGGGCATTCCTGTTGACAATTCAACTCTTACCCGAGAGCCACAAATCACTCTGCAAAATTGGATAAATTATGCTGTATTAAAATTATACAAACACACCTTAACATATTTGTTGTCTAAGCTGACAAGGTGAAACTGACATCAAACTTTTATACATACTTTCCATCAAGTCCTCGAACTGCATCCTCTGCATCTCTTGGATCTTCAAATTCCACAAAAGCAAATCCTGGAGGGTTTCTGGCAATCCATACTGTTCTTAAGGGACCATAGTAACTAAAAGCTCTTTCTAATTCTCCTTTGCCGGCACCGGTTCCCAGGTTGCCAACATACACTTTGGTCTCTGTTAGAGAACAACAACAACAAAAAAAAACATTCCACATTAGAAGACCCCAAAACAATTTAAAGCCACATCAGGGTGGCAAAAACCGATTGAAGAATGATTCGGAATAACCAAACACATTTTAAAATTTGCTTTAAAGAATTTAAACATTAAAAAAAAAAAAAATTACCAGTTTAAATGTGTCACCATTTCTTTTGTCCTTTCTGACTACTCAATTATGAGCGGCGATCTCGTTTCCCCGGAACCACAATCACCCAGCTCCGGCACAAAGGTAGGGAGGAGTCCCCAGCTCCCAGAGCTCCACCCACCTTCAGCCCCAAAGAATCGAATGGAAGCTCTAACCCCCCCTCAGGGGCAAGGACCAGGGCAGGCTGGGGCAGCGGAAGGCTGCGAGGCCCCAACCGCGGGGTCAGAGCCATCTCAGCCCGGGGTCCGCCTTCCAGACTAGGCCGCAAATGACCCAAACAAGCTTCGGGGAAGAGGATACCTCCGGGGTGGGATCGCAGGGGACTTCCTTAACTCCTACACCACAGATCCTGGCAGCGGCAGGGTCTCCAAGGCCACCGTACACTCATAGACTCCCTGGTTCCCCATAGGCAGTAGTAAACCGGGCCGAAGTGCGGGGGGGAAGGGGGAACTGCAAGCTCGGCAGTTGGGAGGGGGAGGGGAGAGGTTAAGGCGCCAGGACCTGCGCCACGGCGAGGGGCAACGTGCGCAAAATGGCAGCCACCTTCTCCCGCGGCCAACGGCGCGAAAGGAGGCAAGAAGTTAGAGAAAAGCCAGGAAGGTCTGCAGCCACCGGGCTGTCCCGTTATTGAGAAACACGGGAGCCCCTCGAATCTCTTCCCATAAGTAAAGACCTGCGCTGTAGTGCTCTCCTTCGACGGCTCCCCTCCCCTGAGCCCCTTCCCCCACCCCCCACTATGGCTCCGTGTGGCGCCAAGATGAGGTCCGCCATTACGCACGAGGAACAACAGTCTCCTAACAGCCGCCAGCCTTAGCCCGCCTCGGGTCCCACTGCCGGGTCCATGATCCGTCCCCTTCCCATTCCTCGTTTCCCTCCCCGGTCTCTTACCTCCTCCGTACCGCCCGTAACGCGACATGGTGTCCGGCCTTCGCGCTCGCGGTACTCCGCAACAATCTAGCCTGGTCGAGGTGTCGCCAACCTCCACTCGGCGGTTCGAGCAACTCCCGGGTAGAGAGTGCTCCGAGGTTGAATTTATATACCCGGGCTCCTCCTCCTTGGCCGTACGCATGCGTCATTTCGTCATCACGCGCAGCACAAAGGCGCGGGGCGGAAACGGTCGCGAAGCGATACGGAAGGAGGCCGACCGCCGTGAAAGCTGGGATCCCAGGCGGCGGAGGGATTCGTTGTCATGGGAACACTGGGATCACCATCTCTCGCCCCGCCTCCAGCTTGAGCTTTTTTCGTCCTTTCCTGCCCAACCTTTCTCCTTCCTTCCTCCTTTTCCCCTCCCCTCCCTTCCCTTCCCCTTCCCTCCCTTCCCTCCCCTCCCTTCCCCTCCCTTCCCTTTTCCTCTTCCCCATCTCCCCCCAAATTAGGCTCCTTGGGTAGTGGTCATGTCTCCTGTGCTGCTGGAGCGCCGCACCACAAAGCAGTGAAACGCAGCTATTGACACTTCCTCCGCCCGCCGCCGTGTTAGGATCGCGCCGATGCGGCCTCCGGAGGTCATCGACCCATCGATGAGTCGGGAGCCTGACCCAGGGTGAGGAGGAGACTGTCCCCACCTGCTTCCCGCCCGTTTGGATCCCCGCAGCCCAGAGGAGGGGAAGAATTGATTACCACTCCTCCTGTCTCCCTCTCTTCCCCTTCCTCCCCCCCCCCCCCCGTCCCTTCCTTCTGCGGGGAGGGGAGACCCGGCCGAAAGTCTGTCTGAGCGGGGGGGGAGGGGGGAAACCGACCCAGGGCCTTGAGCCTGAACCTGAACTTGAACCAGAACCTCTCTTCCCCCAGCCTTGTTGCAAGGACTGGGATACCCTTCACCTCCGGAGGCAGCCCAATAATTTAGACTTGGATGGATGGTCGGTGCGGTCCCTCTTACTTTTCAAATTCTGCGTTCCTATTTTTGGATGGCTTTACCTCCACCCATGAATGGCAACATATACCTTCTTCCCTCCAAATTTGCGTGTCTGCTTTCTCTACCCTTTGCTGGTTTCTTCCCTCCAAATGTGCCTATTTGCAATTGCTCTCCACCCATTGCAAGTATTTCTTGCCCTCAGGGACCAAGCAGAACTAGTCTAATCTCTGAGTCCGCTATCGCGTTCCCTTCCCTTGGGTCCGGGACCCTTTAGGCTGAGGAAACTTATGGACCCCTTCTCAGAATAATGTGTTAAATAAAATACATAGTTACAAAGGAAACTGACTATATAGAAATAAAGACGAAATTGCCCCTCCCAAATTCACAGCCTCCTGAAGTGATCCAAGGCTTTTCATCAGGCTCGACCATCCCCAGGTCTTGGAACTGTTTCTCATATGATTTGATCCCAAGATAATTTGCGGAGGGAGCGTGGAGAATCGCTATAGATTTTTAAAATGTGATGCACAGAATCAAATACATATATAACATTGCATTATAAAGACTGTACAATATGTAGAATAATGAATTCAACTTTGGGAAGAAAGGAGGGGTCTCTACAAACATTTTTTTTAAATTTATTATAGCTTTTTATTTACAAGTTATATGCATGGATAATTTTACAGTATTGACAATTGCCAAACCTTTTGTTCCAATTTTTCACCTCCTCCCCACCCCCCTCCCCCAGATGGCAGGTTGACCAATACATGTTAAATATGTTAAAGTAGAAATTAAATACAGTATTAGTATATCTGTCCAAACAGTTCTTTTGCTGTTCAAAAATAATCGGACTTTGAAATAGCATACCATTATTAGCCTGTGAAGGAAATCAAAAATGCAGGTGGACAAAGGTAGAGGGATTGGGAATTCTATGTAATGGTTCATAGTCATCTCCCAGAGTTCTTTCGCTGAATGTAGCTGGTTCAATTCATTACTGCTCTATTGGAGTTGATTTGGTTCATCTCATTGTTGAATTGATCATCATAGTATTGTTGTTGAAGTATATAATGATCTCCTTGTCCTGCTCATTTCACTCAGCATCAGTTCATGTAAGTCTCTCCAGGCCTTTCTGAAATCATTCATTTCTTACCGAACAATAATATTCCATATTATTCATATACCACTATTCAACCATTCTCCAATTGATGGGCATCCACTCAGCTTCCAGTTTCTGGCTACTACAAAGAGAATGCTACAAACATTCTTGCATATACACATCCCTTTCTCTTCTTTAAAATCTCTTTAGGATATAAGCCCAGTAGAGACACTGCTGGATCAAAGGGTATGCACAGTTTGATAACTTTTTGAGCATAGTTCCAAATTGCTCTCCAGAATGGCTGGATGTATTCACAATTCCACCAACAGTGATATACAAACATTATTAAACCTACTTCCTGATAGTAATAATCAATCCTCTCTATAAAGACTGATCACATAAAAACATATGAAAAATCACTAAGGAACACCTTAACAAAGCAATTAAAAATCCAGATTTGATTCCTCTTTACCAGCCACATAAAGCAGACAAGATACCTGATATTTCTGGATGTCCAACTCCAGTCTTCCCTATTAAAAAAGCCTCATGACCTGGAATTGTTCCACAAGAACTAATAAAACATTTCTTGAGTGAGTTACCATCTTTGTCTGGTATGACCTCTCAGTGTAGATGGAGATAGGTTCTGAAGGATTTAGAATATAGAAAGACTAAACTTTTAGTTAGTTTAAAGGATCTCTTGTTTAAATCAAAAATTGCCAAGAAGTCTGAAAATCTGAGCCTCTTGGTACAATTGGGAACATAGAGTATTTTCATAGACACTTAAAGACTTTTTAATTTCCCTAGTTAACAAAATTTTGATAAGGATTAATCTAATATTTGTAGAATTTTATATTCTCTAGGAAAGATATATACAATCATAAAACATTAATTTTGACAAAGTAAGAATTTGATGATCAAAGTCCTTTTTTATACCACTTTGAAAAGAAAGATTACTAAAAATAAATATTGTAGGATGGAAAGGGATATTTTTCTTTCTCCATTTTTCACTTTTGAGTCAAGGTTTCATTTTAAAAGGGAAAACATTGAAACAAAAGTCAAATAGAAACTTTAGACAAATGTTTTTTTAAATAAGGAGAAAAAGTAGAATACAGCAATATATATGTTTCTGTGTAATGTATATAGACTATGTATCCAACATCTATAGCAGAATCTTATTTTTAGGTCCAAAGGCTAGAAGTGAATGTTTTCAGCTTGGGGTGTACAGTTAGAAGATACATTTGATTAATTTACAGTTACCAAAAAGTTGTGTTAAGAAGTTTAGAGAGAGTTTGGATTGATGGGAAAGTCATATTTTGTTCCTTGACTAAACAGATTTAGTTTCCATTAGTAGCAGTTTAATAATTTTAACTCAATTCCAAATGTGAAATAGTGGAAACCACTAAATTTAGACAGAGAATCCAGTTTCCAATCTCATCTATGATTTTAATAGCAGGAATCTTAAGTTCTTACTTTACCTCTCTCAGCTAATTTTCTTTAATTGTAAAATGACTAGAACCTGGGACTTATACTACAACTAAATTATTTGCAAGAACTTTTCTCCATAAGAATTTGGCTAAATTTGCAAAAAAAAATTTTAAAAATCCAACATATAATAAAATGCACCTAAGAAAAACAAATCATAGGATAGTAATTAAAACCAAAAACCCCTGCAAAACCAGAAGCTTTCTAAAAATCCAATATTTCCCCAATTGCTTTGTCTAAATAGGAAGGAAGGAGTTGGTGATTTGTGAGATGGAAAAATTGCCATTTTTAGTTCTGTAATTAAATCTTTGTAAGTTACTATTTTGAAACTAATGATGAACTTGCTTTACATTAAATTTTTTTGCTTATGAACCTATCTAATATTTTTGCTCAATTTAATAATATACTGACATTTTCCAATGAATGCTACTAATATTTAAAACACACTCAATTCTTCTGTATGATTCAGAAATTCCTGACTTACCTTCATCTGCAAAATGTTTCTCAACACACAACCAAAAATATTCTAGGTTCAGGTTTCTGGTTCATATACAGTGTGTTACTATTTTGTATGTCACCTTCAACTGTTTTCTTAACTATTTTACCATTCCTTTGATTTGCAATAGCAATACAGCTAGTTTCACACTTGGTATTATTGTTATATGCTTTCGACCACAAATACACCTTTTAGGATTAATTTAAAGTACAAATACCCCAAAGTTCAACCTAATGGATACATTCTAAGCTAAATAAAAGGCAGTGTTAATGACTTGTTATATTATATAGGCCTGTTAGAATCTTTACAAACTGCTAACTCATTAGAGTTGATAGATTATTGATCTGCTCTTACAAGAAGATGTTTTGGGCCAGAACCTGAAACAAGGTACTAAGTAGAACTAATTGATACAATGCTTGTGTTTGCACCTTTACTCATTGGAGTTCACACTTTGGGAAATTTCAGGGTTTAGTATGAGATATCTGAATTCACACCTCCCTTGAAGCTCTTAGGGCCAGAGAGCACTATGGAAGAAAACCCATAATCCCATTCTCTCAGAAGAGTCATATATAAGCCAGTGAAGAGTGATTCATTCCAGAATATTTTCCACTTGGCTGGGTGGTGGCCGAAGGAGAGTTTTGGGAGAAAGAAGCTACAAGTCGAGAGTTGAGCAGGAGATTGAGAAGGCTCTCCGTGGTGGCTGGGCTCCTGCACTTCCCCTACTGAGACCAAGCTGGTCTGAAAGACCCTCCAGAAACCCAGCCGAGCCCCAAGTGAAGGAGATAAGAGATTCATTCCATCTTTGTGCTGGCTGGAGGCTAAAGAAAGCAGAGGCAAAGGCTGAAGGAGGGAGCTCTTGGAACGGATCAGAAAGAAAAGCCTCTAAAAATCTAGCTGTTTGGGCCTAAGGAAAGAGACAAGACTTGGAAGGAGAAATAAACATTTGTATTTTTACCAGCTGGCTGCATTTGGGGTAATTATTGATCCGAACTGATACTAAAGCTGCCTCCAAGAAAACCTCCCCGAGAAACCTGCTTTCTCCCAGAGAGAACTATCTTATTATATTATTAAAGAAGAAAAAGAACAACACATAGGCCAATTAGCTTCCAACAGAAAAATTGTTCATGACCATTGACCTACACCAAATCTCCTTCATAAAGGCTTAGAAATTTTTTTTTTTTTTAATGAATTGAGTAAGAGTATGGGTGACTTATATGGGGAGAAGAGGGAAAGAGAAAGAGATTTGAAATCTTAGTTAAGAATGGGTATTATCTACAGAGTTAATCATGATTCATTTGGACTCCAGAATTCACAATCATTTTCTCCCACCATTTTTGTCTTACTGTAATGTGTGTTGCCTTTGTTCCATTTCAGTTCAATTCATATACTAGTTATGAAATGCCTACTATATTTTAGTGGAAAGAACACCGGATCTGGGGTCAGAAAGTATAGATTCAAATTTTGACAGCGCTATTTAACTTCCTATAGGACTTTTGGCAAATTATTTAATCTCTTTGGGCTTCCATTTCCTCATCTGTAAATTGTGGGGTTTAGACTAGATGACCTCAAAAGTCCTTTCCAGTGCAAAATTCACAGGATTCTAAATTTTGTACTGGGTCACGGATAATTTTTAGATTTCAGACCTGGGTAATTGGGATGGTAGTAGATTCACAGAAATAGGAGAAGTCAGACGATACATGAGTGGGTTTAGGGAAAATTCACTGAGATAGAGGGTGAAGAGAGGTCAGGGCCGATTCCTGATGCACTATTGTACCTGGGGACATAACCCCTCGGGAGATGCTAAGGGGGAATGGTCAGATAGGAATAAAATCAGAAAGAATTGTGTGGTGACAACTCATTAAGCACATACTGTGAAGCACTGTTTACAAGGAGAGTCTTCTAGTTAAAAGAAGATCTACACATTCCCCCAAGGGGAAAAAAATCATACTGGAGACACCTTTTTTTTTGTTAGTATCAATTCAAATCAAAATAGACTTCATAGCTAAGGTTTTTCTAGCTTGTCTAAAGAAAAAGACAAATTTTCCCAGACTAGAATTTGAATTGGCAACCTGATTATACTATTGTGTGGAATGGAAAGATGAAATGAAGAACTTACAGGGATGTGTGAAATGCTTTTTCTTTGTTTTATTTTCATTATTTCTGTATCTCCTTATGACCTGTGTATAATTCTCTATTTACTTAAATTTGGGACTAGTTGCAGACACATTTACTTAATCTAAATTGTTGGCATTCATCAATGACTGACATTGTTTAACCTATTAGTTTAAACACTGTCAGCTCAGTTATCTGCTGATTTAAGGTTTCTTATAAGGCAGGTAATTTCAGGGAAATTGAAATATTCCATTCCCATTTTTTTTGGACAGCAACAATCCATTAGGAGACCACACGCTTCTTAATGTTTTCTAATTTATAGTGCAATGTCTGGTAACAAAATCTATAAAATGGCATGTCTGTACTAACTCTTTAGCCCTCTTGCTGTGAGAATTTTCACCTTCCCTTTTGTTCTCTAAGCAGGACTGCTCACACTCATGAGTGCTATAATAAACCTTTTCTGCTTTCTGCTTTGAGTGAACTCTGAATAGTCAATTTTGGGTAGGGGTCTTTTGTGTCTCACACTGTGTATGCATAAAAATAGATATTTTATGTTGATCTCTATGGTTCTTTTCAACTCTAAAATTCTGTATTCTTTTTTATTAATTGATATGTCTGTTAACAGAGACTATCTTCAATTTATACTCTACTTAGGTGCTTTGATTAATAATACATCGGTGAAATTATTCAGAAGGTATGAAATATTTCACTCTCCAGTAATGAAAGCCTTTTAAATTGCATAGCCTTCTAAAAATATTGTTACCTGATTTCTTTGCTCTTCTAATAGAAAGATTTATTATTTTACAAGTAATTCAAGCACCAGCAAATATATTTTTATTGTATTGAGGTATTTTAGATCAATGACCTAGATTATGATTACATTTAATCTTTAATTAAATATTACAATTGACAATTCACATATCAAAATTTTGTGTGTACGTTAAATCTTATCTTGCAGTGTGGAAAGTGCAGAAAATGTAGTAATGAAGAACTGTTCATAATTAACCTTTCATCACTGGAGGCTGAAGTAAAATATACACAAGGTAATATATCTCTTATATGCCTATTCAAATTTTTTCCCCATACTCTGAAGAAGATCAACTTTTCTCATATCAATTTTGATATTTGATAACACTTATGTGGTTGTAGCAATTGCTGATACTGGGAAGTATACCCCTCCTTAATTTAGGACAGATCATTATACCTTGATCTGTGCTTTGGCAGATTTCTTTAGGGGAGAAGAGGAGGCTAAAAAGGAATTAGCTTCCTCTGCTAAAATGCAATCATATTTTGCCTACAAAACTCCTCCCCTTCTGGCATACATCCAAAGCCTAGAGGGTACTTGGTTTTTTTTATGATTCCCAGAGCAATTAAGCTCATTTAACAAAGGGTTTATTAAGCACCTACTCCATTGTAGGTCCTTAATCAAGGTGACTGGTGATACAAAAACAAAAAAGTTTCTACTCCAAGGAGTTTACATTCTCCTGAGGAATATACCATGTAAACAGCTGATAAATAGAAAATAATTTGAGGAAGGGAAGAGCAATAAGAACTGGGAAGATCAAGACAGACTTCACAGCTGAGATCTTCCCAGGAAGAGAGGGATTACCAAGGTAAAAGGGAAGCAGGTGTATTCCAGGGATCAAGGTCAGAGTGTATTAAGGCAGGCAGAAAAACAACCCTAAAGTGTTGCTTAGTTAGGGAAAAGGGAATTGTAGATTTCCCTACCCGTGCCCCTGACCATTTTAAAAATAAGTTTAGTCAGGCTAAAATGAATACCGGAATTCAGCCACAGATGGAAAAAGAAAGCACAAAAATATCTAACACTTCAACGATGAGTGAGGATGTGGCTTTTTTTTTTTTTCTATAGTCTGATTATAAGTACTCATCTCCTTCTCTCCCAGAACTCTTATCCCAGTTATTGCCATTTGCTATCTCTTTACCTTGCCCAATGGGAAAAGAGCTTCTCAGAGTTTGTACTTGTGGCAACTGCCCTATACTTATCAGTTATATTATCACCCCAGAGATTTAAGGAAGAAACTGCCCCCCAAATCCTTTCACTAATCTTTCATGCATTTCTCATACAAAGAATTATTAATAGAGTTGGACTTAGATGATCTTCAGTGCCCAATTCTAAGCCTATGATTGTGATTGTAAGGAAGATAAATCAACTTCTTCCTTCTCTAAGCTTAGCTATTTTGTTCATGTGTACCACTGTTTTTCAACCAGGTTTGATTGTTTTCACTTACACTTATTCACTTTTTTCTTTAAGATACTAGCATCTTAACTGAGATAGTATCTCTTATCTAAACCATCATAATAGTCTCTCAATTTGTCTTCATTCTAGTTTAATCCTCTATCCAATCCATTCTTCATATAGTTAACAAAATAGTTTTCCTGATGAGGTATCTCTACCATTTCTCTGCTGAAGAACCTTTAGTGATATCCTAACCTCTATCATGAAATACAGACTTTATATTGCGAGATTTAAGGTGATCCATCATCTGACTCTACTCTGGCTTTCCATGTTGGTTTCAAATTACTCCCCTTTTTCTATTTTACATTACCACCAAATTGGACTCTTAGTTGTTCCTGAACTTATATCATCTAGACCCTTCTTTTATTCATCTGTATAAATCATCATCTTCCATCAGGGTCAATGTAGATACTGCTTTTGTGAAGACTTCTTTTATCTCCCTGATCGGAAAGTTTTCAGTTTGTGCTGTCAAAATACTCCTTGCTTTTACCATGACTCTTCTGAGTTGTCTTTTTTCCTCCTTTTATCAAGTCCTTTCAATCAAAATTTTCCAACCAATACCAATTATGATGATTTTGGTAATATATTCCACTCCCCAAGTCATTCTATCTCCTTTTTCAACAAGTTCAGTATCTGGTTCACCATCTCCTCCTCCTCTACTTCTTCCTTTATACTTTATACTTCCTTTATACTATACTATCTCCATAGATGCTTCCTTAAACACCTTCATCTCCAATTCCTCAGCCTCCTTAAATTTTATGACCTAATCTTTTATTCCATCTCAGCCATATTTAGGTCACAAACTAGACTTCGGAGTGTTCCACTTATTTAAGTAGAAATCCTGACATTGTTCTATTTGACCCATAACCTCCTATCATTCCCCCACTTCCTATACTTCACCCCTTCTAAATCTAGCCTTTTTTTAAAAAAAACTTAATTCCACTTTTTCAATAAATAATAATTCACCTTCTTTCCCTTTCTTTTCCCTCAAGGGGGAAAAATTCCACAAACCAACTTTAGTAATAAATATGCATAGTCAAGTAAAATAAGAACACAACAAGGAGAATTGGAAGGAGAAATCACTTTAATTGAATAGATTAAGGAAAACTTGTAAAATGGGAAGATTTCCACTGGTTAAGATGTTGAAGAGAATTGCACATATTTAGCATAAATTGGATTGCTTGCTATCTAGGAAAGGAGGTGGTGGGAAGGGAGGGAGAAAAATTTAGGACACAAGGTTTTGCAAGGAGGAATGTTGAAAATTATCTGTATATATCTTGAAAATAAATAGCTATTATTTAATTTTTAAAAATCTAAATAATATAAGATGTAAAAGAAATACATTCCAACAAGTATAGAAACAATAATGTCCAGGGAATAAAATTTTAAAAAGGCATAGAAGCAGAATTTAAAAACTTCTGGTGAATAATTTTCCATTATCATCTCTATTTAATGACTCCTAAAAATCTATATTATATCTTTGACATCTCTCCAGAGCTCCGATCTTTTTTCCAATTATCCACTGAACATTTATAGCTGAGTGTGCTATCACTTCAAACTCAATCGGTCCAAAATTTATTTTACCCACTAAAATCTGTGCTTCTTAAATACCCTAATTTTAGCACCATTGTTGTCCCAGTAACCCAAGTTTAAAATATTTTCTTTTTCTTTGACTCGTCCCTCCCAAATCCCTATGGTCAATTTGAACTTAATTCAACAAAACAACTTCACAAAGTGACTACTTTTTGTAAGATACTGTACAAATTAATCAGTTGCCAAGACCTAGAAATTGTACTTTCACACTGACTCATAACAGATCCTGCCTTTCTGCTCACTGCTACCATCTCAATTCAGGGTCTTGTTAACTTCTCACTTGTGCCATCATAATATTCTCCTAACTATTTCTTGCCTCCTGTACCTTTCTCTCTATGTCTACCTACAATATTGTTTCCAAAAGACCATAGGCAGGTTTTAACTAGTTGTAAAGACTTTGAGTATAGTTCCAATGTATTCCAATAACCAACCTGGCTAAATAGAGTGAGGCATCATTGTATGATGGATTGTTAATTATGGCAACCCACAAAACAAAGAATGACATAAAATGGCCCTTAATCTTAGTGATTCTGCAGGAATGGTAATAGAATGATGGAAATGACAGTTAAGAATACAAAGAAGCACAATTTTTATACCATCTTTTATGCCAGACATTAACTTGATAATCCTAAATGGGACATCTTCACCCAATGTTCAACAAATTGGCTTATTAAGGCACTGTGCTAGGCACTGAGTGTAAAAAGACAAAGATGAAATAGCCATGTGCTTCTAAAGAACTCTATGCCATTAGTGCAAAAATTACTGCTGGCATAGAGTTGGTATTTAAGAAATTATTCTTGATCCAGCGATGATAACATTATATGTGTTTTGCTCACACATCCCAAGAAAGGGATTCAAAGACAATATTCTTGAACCCCAGTTTATAAAAGAAAATAATTTTCTAGGCAGGATGATTTCAGATTTTACCCTTCTAGCAGAAAAGGAAAGGTTTGGGCAGCACTAGCCCTGGAGGCTGCCTCAACAGTAGCCACAAATTTAAAAATTTATGCATTGGAGCTTCCAGAAAACAAAGAGAATAAAGAATGAACTGTCTGTCTTGGAAAAAGAGGACTATCTTTGTGATGTGGGCAACTGGAGAAGAATAAGGGACTTAAAGTCATGACTGATGTAAGGCAAGATATGGGACCTATCACCCCAGCTATTATAATGAGTTCACAGGATCATAGAATCATAAATTTCAAGCTATAAAGTGTCTTAAAGGCATCTAGTCCTGCCCTCTTATTATAGAAAGAATTGAGACCCAGGAATATTAAGCAAATTGTCAGAAGTCATGCAGATTTCAAGTAGTCCTAAGATTTGAATATAGGACCTCTGACTCTAAATTCATTTGCTATATTATGCAATTTTAATGATTTGATGGAAAGGGGACATAGAAGTTTGTAAGTATATTTGCCTTCCAATTGGATGGTCAAACCATGAAGAGTTTTGTGAATCTGGGAGGGACTGTATGAATGCTGTGAGAAATCTAGGGAATCACTGGAATGTTAGCTGACTATCCCACAAACAACTCTTTAGTTTAATTTCTCCTAAGATGAACTTTTATCAGTGTTTTATGTGGTTTTTTAATCTGTAGCCTTATATATTTAATGTATTTGTTTATGGGTTCTTATGAGTCTTTTGCATCTTCGTTTTCTGTAGAATAATAAAGGCTATTCTAAATTTAATATGCTTTTATTACCTTGAATTCATTTTTGGATGCTGGACACTCCTTTTATACATATCTGTGGCAATTTAGACATAAACTATATTAGGAAATTTCTTAGAATAAACACTGAATAAGGGCATAACAGACCAAAGAAGAATTGCCCTTTTTTGAGATCCCTTAGGTTAGACCCAGTCTTTGTAACACAGGATCTTAGAGAAGGGACCTAGGCCATGAAGTTTTATGTTGATATTTTGACATAAATGAAACCAGAATACACAATGAAGTTGATGTTAAATGAAAGAATTGCTCATAAGTTCTTTTTTGAGAAGCAAATAAAGAATTGGTTTTCTATGCAAAATATGTAAGACAATAAGAAATGTCATGGAATGTTTGGGCATCTTCTCTTATGTTGCTTATGATAAATTTAAAGGAAAAACTGCAAAAAAGTCAACATCTATTGCAGAGAATGAAGTATTAAGTCTTAAGTATTTGACAAGATCTTCCAAACCAAGTCAACATATACATTGACACTCAGCAGTTTTGAAACAACTATATGCATCGTGAAAAATGTTGAAAAACATGATTCAGTTAATCAATAAGCTAGTGAAAATTAAGTAGAAGAAACCAAAAGTTGTAGACCTATTTGGAAATATTATTCCTATATGTCAGAACTACTTTTTCAGAAATTAGGCACTGAACATTTCAAGCAGTAAACTACATAACAAGAAAATTTAAAATGTTTAGTTACTGATTTAGAGGTAATATTGCACAGTGAATAGAATGCTGCATGTGTTTTTAAAGCATATGAGTTAAGATCTTACATTAGACATTTAATAGCAATATGATCATGGACAAATCACTTAACTTTTCAGGTCTTTAATTTCTTCATTTGTAAAATGGGAAGAATAATACTTTCACTTCCTACCTCACAGAATTATTTTGAGGAAAGTACCTTGCAAATCTTTGAGTTATATTAATTTGAATGTTTATTGAAGTGTGAATTATATCAGAATCAGTTATCCTCATATTGTCAAACCATTAACTAGCAAAGTCAGAATTAATACCACATTAGAAAAAAGAATAAAGATGAGAGAACACTGCATATAATCACAATGATATCAACTTGACTTATGCAAACAACCTACTAGTACTAAAATAGGGAAAGACCAGTAAATCTGATTATCAGCATTTCCAGGAAAAATATACCAATAAAAAGCAATTGCAAATATTGGGGAGGGGATGCTATGGAGAGGATTGATTAAGGGATTCTTGAGAATGTGTGAAGAAATTTCTTATGCAATCTGGGGGATTTATAGGAGGGCTAATCATTAAATGACTAAAGAATCAACCATCCCACTTGTCATCTTAAAAAGTCCCAAGGAATCAATCATCCATGGCTATCAAGAAGAGAGTCAACTATAGATGAAAAACTCAGTTCTTGAGGGAAAGTCATTCTTACCTTTTCCTTAGTTTTTTCATATTTTAGCTGACAGGAGGAAATTTCTCTCAGATTCCTCCATCAACAAAGGCAAGGCACAGCTGAAGAGAATAGGGGTCTGAGAATTTAGATGTGGAATGCAGTTGAGCTACAAAGAAAGCCTAGGGAGCCCACAAAAGCAACATGCCTAAAAGTGATGCTGTGCCTACAAGGAACAGTTTAAGGATACCACAAAAAGAGAAAAGAGACAAGGGCTCCACAGTGCTGGAGATGTGAGTTACTTTCACCATGTGTGTTTCTTAATGTGTATGCATGCCTCTGCCAGTATAGTCCATATATGTATAAATTTATCATTTTACAACTCCCACATTCGGAGGTCCCTCACATTACGGGACCCCATGTGAGGTTGTGAGCCACAGTTTAAAGAAGCATTACTAGAGATAATTCTTCCTTTTGCTTCTAATAAAAGATTTATTTGTACACTTCTCTTTAAGGCTGTGTATATTTGCTGTATAGCCCAAATTTATGCAGGGAATATTTTTGTTGCCACTGTTAATATTCTTTCAATAAATGCTTTTACTTTGAGTTAATTGTTGACTGATTATCAGTGAATTGTGTATGAGGGTACTTGGTAAATTTACAAATAATGTGGATCCATACCATCCCTTGAAACTGAAGTAATTGTCCTTTAGGAGATATAACAACATGTAAATGAAAATTGGGATAGTCTAAGAGAAGATTATTGTTGTTCATTCATTTTTCAATAGTGTCCAACTCCTCCTGATCCCATTTGGATTTTCTTGACAAAGACATTGGAATAGGTTTGTCATTTCCTTGTCCAGTTCATTTTATGGATGAAGAAACTGTGGCAAACAAGGTTAAATGACTTGTCCAGGATCACATGATTAAAATCAGAGTCTAAGGCTAGATTTGAACTCAGAAAGATAAGTCTTCCTGGGTTTCTATCTATCTGACTGCCTTCAAGAGGAAGTGCTATGCGGTAATGAGTCCAAAATATCTCTGAAACTCCAGGTCTTTAAACTTTTCTTGATATCCTTGCCAAGCAGACAAAAATGGCATCCTTAGACAATATTAGTTTAGAATATAAATTCATTTGTGAAACATAGAAGAAGTTGATGGTGGAACATTATGAGTAGTTCATGATAGAGCAAAGAAAAGTGAAGGAAAAAAGATGCAAGATAGAAAAATGTTTAGAAGGCTTTGCATGAAACTGAACTAAATAAGATCATATCGAGCATACATGGATAAAGTTGGAAAGACAGCACAATTAAAATGGAAGAAATTTGCCAGCATTTCTATTAAAACTTTTCATAATCAAATGACTGGTAATCCATCCTTTAAAAAGTTAGCAATAAGGGAAAATCTGATTCTTACCAACATGTAGGAACTGGTTCTTAGACTTAAAATTTGTAGTTGAGGAGAAGAAAGCATTCACCCTAGATTCTGGAGACCAGATTTCAAAGGGGTCAGAGAGAAATAATAGGATTCCATGGACTAAAATTCTTTAGGGCAAATCATCTCAGGGAGAGATAGTTCACAAAAATGAAATTCTGAGAACAAAGAAACTTATTAGAAGCAAAAAGAATTATAGCAAAGTTTCTTAAAACTATGGCTCGCAGGATCATGTAACAATGTGGGGATTGCAAAATTATGATCTAATATAAGTAATGTTTGATTTGTATTCCTATTTTATATGCCTATATATATTCAGGGTGGCATAAACATTTCTTGGGCAAAAAGGGGTCACAAATAGAACAAGTTTAAGACGCTTTGGTCTACAGAGAAAG
This sequence comes from Antechinus flavipes, assembly GCF_016432865.1. Taxonomy (NCBI): domain Eukaryota; kingdom Metazoa; phylum Chordata; class Mammalia; order Dasyuromorphia; family Dasyuridae; genus Antechinus; species Antechinus flavipes. The sequence goes on from NC_067399.1 coordinate 82,453,888, forward strand.
CTATAGATACCCAGGAAACTCATCAATTGGCTTATGTTTTTAAAAGAAATGTACAAAAGCTAGAATCAAAAGGAATAAACAAGGAAAGTGTAAAGGCTTAGCAGGTATATAAGAATAGTATCAGGAGAGAGGCACTAATGCTATTGGTTGTGTTGCGAAGTGGGTCAACCATTCAAAAAAAATTGGAACTATGCTCCAAAAGTCACCAAATTCTACATACTCTTTGACCTAGTCAAAAAGAGAGAAAATGAACTCTTAGGTACAAAAATATTTATCATAGCACTTTTTCTTATAACAAAGAATTGGAATATAGCAGGTACTTATCAATTGAGAAGTGATAGAACAAATTATAGCATAAGAAATTAATGGAACTTCATTCTGCTCTAAAAAATGATGAAAAAGTTATTCAGAGAAAGTCAGGAAGACTTGTATAATCTGGAGCTTAAGCCTATTTGAGTAAGACTCTCCTAAAGATAAGAGAATTATTACTTGATGTTCCATACCTGCATAAGAGGCAGAGTTGAATAGAGCTAAGGTTAGGAGAGAATTTACCTTCTTCTGGTTTCCAGCTTCAAGACAGAATATCTGCAGCACCAGTTTCTCTTCAAGGAAAGCTCTTGGAAGGAAAAGGAACACTATTATCACACTGAGAAGGGAACTCGGGAAAATTTTCTATTCAATGAAATCTGAGCAGAGTAGAGATATTCTTCATGGTTCCCTGTGGGCCACATATAGTCATACTCACGTGGATACATATAACCTGCATGGGAAATACATGCCTTATATTTGTATAAATTGGTATAAAATAGAACAACTTAAATCAGAACTATATTATAAAAGAAAACACCTCTGAAAGAATTAAGAGTCATGATGTATACAAAGACCAATGACATCTCCAAAAGATTCCTGATTCATGCTACCTAACTCTTGAAAGAGAGGCAATGGAATGAAGGTACAGAATGAAACATTTTCAGGATTGTTTTACGTTGCTATGCTTTTCTGTTATAAGAGAAGGCTTTTATTTTCTTTAGAGAAGAAAACTGAGAGGACTAAAGGAGTAGAAGAGTAATAATCTTAAAAAGGGAGAAGAAAGGAAAGAGATTTCACTTAAAAAATAAGCTGCAAAAGATGTCAATAGAACATTGTTAAAACTACCTTATTAGATTAGAAACTTGCATAAAAATTAAGCCATATTGCTATATAATTTCATAGAAAGTCTTCTTTTTCTGTTCTTTGTATAAGGAAATCTTCACGTTAGTATTTGTCAAATTCATATTAATAAAAAGGAAAATATAAAACAAAAGAACTGCTATCAGCAGCTTAAAGATCAGAATGATTTGATCTTGTTTAAAGAATTTTTTAAAATACTATGTAGGGAGAAAGAAAATTGAAGAAGATAGATGAGACAATACTAATATTGTAAATTCTGTTTTCTCTTTCAAAGAGGTCTTTGAACTAGAAAGGGCAGAACAAAAATGGTCAAAGGAATCATATCAAAGATAAATAGGGAGTGGTATATTTCCTTGGATAATGAAAAAAACAGATAGATATGATTAGTGAGTTACCATTAGGGATCTTTGAACAATTGTAAATGTACAAAAGATATCTCAAAACTGGAAAGGGATAGCATCACAATTTTTGGAAAAAAAAAGGAAAACAATGGAGTCTACAAATTATAAGCCAGTGTTCTTGACTTTGATTCATGGCAAAATTCTGAATAATAATACATGATTAACAAAAAAGATGCAAAAACAATTGGTGATCATAAAGAGACAGCATTACTTCTTCTTTTTTTTTTTTTTTTTTTTTTTTGCTGAGGCAATCAGGGTTAAGTGACTTGCTCAGGGTCACACAGCTAGGAAGTGTTAAGTGTCTGAGGTCAGATTTGAACTCAGGTCTTCCTGACTTCAGGGCTGGTGCTCTATCCACTGCACCACCTAGCTGCCCCAGCATTACTTCCTTAAAAACAAATCTGCCAAACTAATCTCATTCCCTCCTTGGAGTTACTAGGCTGGTAAATACTACAGATAAAATTTACATTTTAGTAAAGCATTTAACAAAGTCATTTTTTATGAACAGAGCTGAGAGATGCAAGTTAGACAATAGTACAGTTAGACTGACTCAGAACTGCTTGAATGGTTAAAACAAAACAGTAATTATTAATGGTTCATTATCAACTTGGAAGGAAATCTTTAATGGAACAAAAGAAATTTTAATTTTATCAGTATTCTGGATAATGCATAAGTGACTTACATATCAAATTTTCAAAAAAAAAAAAAATGAAAAGGGCTAACCAGCCCATTTGATGACAAGATCCAAAAATATTCTATTAGGCTATAATATTAGGTCAAATCTAATAAGATTAAATTTAATAAGCTCATGAGTACACAATGGGAAAATGTGACAAGACAGAATTTTGTCTGAAAAAGAGCATGTTCTTCACTAAAAAATTTCTTCCATATATGTATAGAAGAATTGCACATGTTTAACATATATTGGATCACTTGCCATCTAAGGGAGGGGGCGAGAGAAAGGAAGGAAAAAATTAGAACACAAGGTTTTGTAAGGGCTAATGTTGAAAATTATCCATATTTTGAAAATTAAAAAAAACTTTAATTAATTTTTTTTTAAAGTAAAAAATTCCTTCCACAAATGAAATCAAGGGTCTACACAAAAAGTCAACTATGGAAACAATGTAGTATACTGGGCTAAAAGTCAAAAGAACCAAGTCCAAATCCTGCTTGGGTTTTCTATGACCTTTGTGACTCTGGACAGGTTATTTCACCTCTCTTATTCCAGTTTTCCCCTCTGTAAAATGGGAGATTTGAGTTAGATAAATTCAAAGATTCCTGTTAACTCTAAAAAGGTTCTTGATTCTATAAGCATTTAGCATAATAAAAGTCCAGCATGAGTCAACAGTGTAATATGACAATAGAAAAACTAACATCATTTTAGACTGCATGCATTAGGCTGTATTAGTGTGCCTTGAGCTCAAGAGGTAACAAAACCAATGTATTTGATCATGATCAAACTACATCTTGGAGTATTGTGCCCTGTTCTAGGTGCCGCAGGTTAGGAGAGAAACAAGGATGGTGAAAGAACTTGAAATCCTGCCATATGATGATTGATTGAAGGAACTGAGAAGACATAAAGGGGAATAAGATATCTGTGTTCAGGTATTTGAAGAATTGTGGAAGAATTAAGTTTGCTTTGTGCATCTCCAGATAGTAGGACTAGGGCTATGGATAGAAGTGTAGAGATGCAGATTTAAGCTTGATATGAGAGAAAACTACCTAATGATTAGCCAAAAGTATAACAGGCCAACTCAGGAGAAAGTTTCCAAACAAAGTTCTGATACGGTTGAGTAGACATTTATTCATTATGTTTATCTGTGGTTATTAGTTGGACTAAATGGCATCTGTGATCCTTTCCAACTATGAGAATCTTATTATTCTGTGAAAGAATCACCACTATATGTGGACATAAATATTTCAGTTACTTATATGAAGAAGATGATACTATAAGAAAATGAAGTCTGGTCAAGCAACTGGATCAAACAAAATACCTGAAACATTTTTCACAGGAAATTTCACAATTTTGAAAGCATGAATGAGTTAATTTTAAAGATATCTGAAAGAACAAAAGACTCAAAATCATTAGGAAATTAGCTAAGTGGCACAATGGAGAGAGTGTCTGGCGAAGAGCTAGAAAAAACTTCCTGAGTACAACTCTATCCTAAAACACTAAGAGAGTGACACTGGGCAAATTGCTTGTAAAATGAGTTAGAAAAGGAAATGGCAAACCATTCCACTATCTTCCAAGAAAATCCGAAACAGGATCACTCAGAGTCGGACACAATTGAAAACATCAGAAATTACCAAAAATTGGCAATCAAAAGTATGTCAAAAACTACCAGCTAATATAATTATAGTCTTTTTTTTTTCATAAAATCTGGGAATGTCCTACACACCTATCAAGAATATCTTAGATAATAAAAGATAGGAAGAGACAGACTTTGGCAAAAAGTTTTTACAGCAATCCACATCTTCAAAGTAACACAATCAATAGAAAAGCTACAGAGAACACAAGATTCAGCAGTTTATCACTGATTATAAAAAGAAATTGACACGAGCAAAATGCACCTTAAAAGTTTTCATCCAAGTTGGTATCTGCCCATGAATGTTGATTTTTTTATACAATCAGAAGTGGTCAGATGACTTTGCATTGGTTATGTTATAGAAGCTATTCTTATATAGCTATGCATCCCTATAAAACACTACAGAGAATTGAATAAAAAGTTTCAGAGGTAATTACTTAATGTTTTTCTGATTATTACTGTTAAACATGTCATAAAACAGGAAGATATAAATTTACCAAAGGTGTTTGCTACTATAATGAGGGGTGTTAAATTTAGAACCCAAATGGAAGTTATTCCCTACAAACACTCCTATTTGTGGATGATAATGTGCTGATTGCAGCAAACCCTGAATACTATAGGACATGCTCAATGAGAAGGCTTAAAAGAGATTGGTTTAATAAATCCATGCAGGAAAAACCGAATAGATAAACAATACTTTTCATACAGACTTTGACATGATTGGACAACTATTTCTCATAGGCTTTACAGATTAACCATGAACTGGATCTAGAATATTGGACAGCAAACTGGATCCTTGCAAGACTATGCAATGTATTTAGTTGCTTTCAATTTACTTCCATCTTTTAAAAAAAATTAATGTTAACCTGCTTGTGGAACACTGCAATGAATTGAATGGAAAAGAAATACTGGAAAAATTCATAGTGAGTTTTATTAGACCATAACACAGTAAAACAAGGAGTTATGAAGTAGAATTCAAAATATATTAAAAAATGCATGAACATTAAAGAAGATTGGCTTTTCACATGGTTAGAGTACATGTTCATAAATGGCACATGATATGGATGAGTTGTGATCTTCATTATTGGTGTTCATATCTATAATGACAAAGAGGTCAGATCCATCTGAATAGTTTAATATTTTACAATAATAGGAAATATCTGTAACTCATGTAACACCACAATCTCCAAATTGCCAGTCAAATTCCAAACACCAGTGTAGACAGATATGGTGAATATAAGTGCCTTGCATCATATATTTTATGACTTGCATAGAAGAAATGGCATAAAATATACCATTCATGAAATGTATGATAAGGAAATAAGGTAGTGAAAGTGACCAGATAGATTACTGACCATATTGTAGAGGGGATTCTTGTTTAGGTATTGTTTAGAATAAAAGATGATTAGAGTCTCTTCTAATTCTGAGATTCCATCATGATGAAGGAGGAACCATAGTGGGAGAGTTAAGTATTGCATTTAATGCCCTCAGAATATTAAAATACTTAGAGACTTCCAGAATTATGATTGCTCTCCTGAAAGAAATTCATGAGAGGACATAGACAAGAATCACAGAGAAGGTAAAAGTATATGAATAATTCTCAAAAGAAAAATTTCAAACAACTATATGAAAGTTTGCACCAAATTATTAATAAGAAAAGTGCAAATCACAACTCTTGAGTTTTACCTTATACTCAACAAATTCGCAAAAATAATAGCCAATAGAAATAGTTGATTTCAAATAGTTTGACTTCAGAGAAGTCAAAATAACTATTAATGGAGCTGTGAATTGTACCCATCACCTTTTGTAATTTGAAATTATGATTTAAAAAGAAATTAAAATGCCATGCTCTTTGGTCTAGATACTCCACTACTAAGACAAATACCCCAAGGAATTTAAAAATAAAAAGAAATACCAAAATATTCATAACAGCATTCTTTGAGGGAGCAAAGAACTGAAATCAAAATGCTCATCTGTTGGGGGAATGGCTGAATATACTCTGGATTCTCAGTATAGAATATTGCTGAAGTGTTAAATGATAAATAACAAATGTTAAAAGCTCAGAGAAGCATGAGAAGACTGACGCAGACTGATCCAGAGTAAAACAAGCCAGACCAGAAAAATAATATGTACCACTTAACCACCTTGGCACTTACTTCCTTAAAGTGGGATATGTCACACTTCACCCTAGGGTTCTCCAGTACTTTAAAAGGGATTGTAGTATCAAGGCTTTCTGCAAATGGCTCTAGTCTCCACCAATTGTGTTCCTTCAACTATAGGGATAGGTCTTCTGCTCCCCAGTTCCATTACAATAGAATTAGCTTTTAGAAAGAAATATTTATTTCAAAGTTATAATGATAAACTTATTCCCTAACACATATGACATAATTCCTCCCTCTCCTCACCTCTGCCCCAATCTCTGGGCAGGGGTAGGGAATGAAAGTTATAGTTTAGCTCAGTTTCTATATAGCACAATAACCCCACTTTCAATTCCAATCCCTCTCCCCAACCCTTTATGCTCAAATCCCAGGTACCTTGACTTCACTGGATTTTCTTGCCAGAGTAGTTAGCTATATCATCCTGTTTATATGTAATCCTAGCTCCAAGATTGCCATATCTTGAACATAGAGTTTCTGGAGAATCACCATGGCACCCAGAATTGAGAAACACAAATAAGACAGAACAGAAATTCCAAGCTCATTTTTCAGAGCTGAGATAAAAGAAGGAAGGTATGCCTTACTTAGGTTGAGTTCATGTCTCCCATTTGGTGAGTGAACTATGATCTTCACCTTCAGAATGCAGCAAGAAAAAAGAGAGATGATTATAGTCTGGCAGTTTTTAAAGATAGAGCAAGAAATCAGCTTTTTCTAGCCTTGTGTATATAATCTATATATGTATTTAAAAACTCTAAGAGCCCCTTATTGGTTCTTTACCTCTTTAAGGTAAGCCAATTAAAGTAAGTCAATAAATTATTAGTTTCTCTGCTTTGGGGCAAGCATAGCTTTAGCAGATGCCTGAATAATTGAAATTTTCTTTTTTGGAGAGAGCCATCTCCATCCAGAAAAAGGACTTTGGGGACTGAATGAGAGTCACAACATAGTATTTTCACCTTTTTTGTTGTTCTTGTTTGTTTGGGGTTTTTTTCTTTCTCATTTTTTTATCTGATTTTTCTTACGTAGCATGATAATGTGGAAATGTATAGAAAAATTGCACATATTTAACATATATTGGATTATTTGCTGTTTAGGGGAGAAGATTGGGGAGAGGGGAGGGAAAAAAATTTGGAACACAGGATTTTACTAGGGTGAATGTTGAAAACTATCTTTGCATGTATTTTGAAAATAAAATCTATCATTAAAAAAGAAATATTCTTTCACTATTAAAACATTTTTCCTGCTTAGCTTGTATGAAGTGTTTACCAAACGTCTCTATTCTTTCTTTCCAGACAATCTATGGTATACTTAGATTATATACAACTACTATTTCTGTTTCCATTGGTTTTTATCCAAATGTTTTCCACCATGCTTTTTCACTCTGGTTCTTGAATTTCCTCATATAAATATATTTTATATAATAATGTGACACCCCCATCTTCACATAACATCTTTATCTTATTTTTTTAAAAATCATGCCATGTGGAATCATATTCCAATCATGGACCTAATCCCCTTGATATCTATTTCAAATTTCTATTTACCATAGGTTCTATACATCACTCTGATTTTCATCCATATTTTTTGCATTTGTGTATAATGAATGAGTTTTTAACCCTAAGAGGTCTGTGAACTTGGATAGAAAAAAATACCCTCATTTTCACTATCCATTAACTAAAATCTCCTTAAATTGTGAGTAACTGAATATAGGGATTGTGGAATTATGATTTATTATCAGTAAATGTTTGTAACGATACCTATTTTACATATCTATATACTGAGCTCACATAAAAATTTTTGCAGGAAAAATTGAATTTTTCCAAGTGAAAAAAGTTTAAGAAACCTTACTCTAACTGAAGCAGCATTAAATTCAAATATAAATTTTTTTATAAATTGAGAAGAGTTTTATAGGTTTCATCAGACAAACCACGGGGTTAAAGTACAAAAATGTTTTAGATCTCTTGGTGTATGAACAGCTGAAGTCATGGCATTTCTTGTTGGCTTTGTTAGGGAATTTTTATTCAGAACATCTTTTCTGCTCCATCTTACAATGTAGTTTCAGCTTGATGGTCATAAACAGGAAGTTTTCCTACCTACTTCTTTGTTTCCCCAATATCTACCATAGTGTGTATAATTAGCACTTAATAAATGTTTGTTTGACATAATTCTTCTAAAAAGTATAGTCTTATAATTAATTCAAATATTATTTTCTTACCACTCATTCAAGCCCTTGTAAATTGCTTTTTGTTTCCACTTATCTTCTGAATGTCAACCTTACTTTAAAGACATCCATAACCTTCCAATTACCAAAGCCATTTTTTCCCCTTAGTCATCATTCGATGATCTTTCCAACAGCATGTAACTGTTGACCATTCTTTATTTTCTTGGTACTGTTTATTCTCTTGTTTACCCTGAAGCTACTCTTCTTTCTTTTTTTAACTTCTCTTGCATCTGTCTTCCTGTTTTGTTTATGCCCTAGGCACTTGCTGTCTGACCCTATTTTCTGCCTGCTCAAATCCAGCCCTGTCCTCCCATGATGTGCCCCATGTTTTCAAAATGTCCTTTCACTCTTTTCCTACACCCTATTCTAATTCTTTGAATGAAGCTGGGGCATCTTAATTAAGTTAATACACACTTAGGATTTAATTAAAAGTCTTAATCTTAATTCCAGAAGAAATTTCCCCATTAATAACACATTGAAGTTATTCATCAGTTTGTTTTACCTCCATGGATACATTACACTTTCCCTTCCTGTCTTTTTCCATGAAACAAGAATTAAAAATTGCTAATACTTTCCCAGATCCAAATACTTGGAGATTACTATGTCCATCATTTAGTAGATCCTGAATCCCCCAGTTGCCAAAAGGAATCCCTGGCATAGCTAAAACTAGAGAGAGAAGCTAGGCAACCCAAGAGTGTAGTATACAAAGAGATGAAATAAGGGATACTATTACGAATACTTTATACATGAACAGATATTTAATGCCAGAGCATTCTACTGTGAATGGCATAGAAATATTTGTCAAATGTGTTTGAGCTTCCAGATTTCCCACTGGCTATATTCTTAAACAACTGTTTCTTCCTCTCTTCATCCTATTCTGCCAATCGAGTAAAACTAGCATGCTGAGTCTACAAAGGACAGAACAGTTAGCAGTAGCAAATTTAGATATCTTACTAGTCCTCGATATAGTTTGGATTAGGAAGCTCTAAGATGGTCCATTGCCACAGAACTGTTTAGTTTGACTATTTTTATAATCATTTACACAATTTATTTGTCAAATATGTCTAGTAGGATCCATGACTATATCATTAATCAAATTAACTTTATCCTAAGTTTTACTTAATTTTAACACTAAACTACCATGTCTAATGCTTTTATAAGCAGTTGTCTGCTCACAACTTTTTTTAAAAATTGAAGGAGCTGCATAATATTGCATATACCAAGGCACAAAAACATTAGCTTGCATCTATTATACAGTAGTAACTAAGAAAATTAAAAATAATATGTACATTAAATCCTTTACAAGGAATATCAGTATGTCATTGCCTTAAGATCAGATGGGGCCTGGGAGGCCTGGTAGTGATGAAGCAATCACTAAACCTATCAATCCTGCCTAACTTGCATTTGAAATTGCTAGAAATGTCTAAGGGAGCCCTCTTCTGAGATAGATTGGAGAATCTTGGGTCTGTGGGTTAAAATTTGTACTCCGCTTGATTTCCCTCAACATAAAAATCATTTTAAGGCAATCTAGAGAATTATTCTCCATCCCCAACTCCCTAGTAGAATTTTGTGGTCTGGTCTTTAAGAGTTGAGCTTTTGTTTAACACAGAGTAATTGAATAACTGAAGAACAGTTTTCTTTTTTTCATATGATGCTACTTTATCACAACTTAAATAACAGTACATTTGAATATGGTATCTGTTTTACATACAATTTCCTTGCCATAAACTGATTTTAAAACTGATTATTAAAGGTTAAAATGGATACAAGATGTGGAGAACAGTTATTATGTAGAAAGAGAAAAGGGGAGTTCTTTTTGCAAGGTTCAGGCTTAATGTACAATTACAACACATTTCTGTATAGAATGGTTAATTTGCTTCCAAAAAGCACTGATTATAGAAGACAATACTATGAAAACTATAGCCCATGTGAACTGTAAGGTCTGACAAAAGCAATTTATCTGAACTGAAACTCAACCCAATTCTCTCTGCCTCAGTCTTTTGCCTCTTTTCTTCCCTGTAGCTGGTGGCTTCTAGTTCCACTTTACTATCTATCTGTGTGACTTCTTTTTTTTTTTTTTTTTCTCTTTTCTTGTAAAAGTGCCAATCAAATTGCATTACCCAACTATCTGAATTCTTGTTTTTAAAAATTCTATTTTTATTGAAACAGCAACAACTTGAAGATTTCAATATTGATCTGAACCCTGTACTGAACATTGGTCACTTTCTCATTGCTCAGGAAAGAAGAAGCAATTTGTTTTCAACTACATCATTGCACTCCATATACGTTATATATCTTCTCCAGAGTGGAAAACAAATATGGCATTTCCTAGAATTGTAATGGAAAGTGAGGAGGAGGACCATTTTGAAGATGCCTTTGAAGAAATTCCAGTACCAACATCAATCGACCTTCCTTCATCCATAGAAGAAAGTACGATAGGATTGTATTTATTTCTAAGTAATAAATTCTCAGAAGCTATGGATTCACTTCGTCCGTTATATAATAAAAGCATGTACCATGCCCTTATCTATGGCATTATTGTGGTTCTTAGGGCCTTCCTGACTTTAAATCCACAAGATATACAAATGGCAAACACCACAATGAATGAAGTTTTGAAAACTTGTGAAAAATTCAGAAAAAAAACCTCAATGATTAGTTCGCTGTCTCGTCTAATTTATAAAAAAGGAATAAGCATAGTTAAGGAAGAAGAATTTCATGCAGAACTCTGCTATGCTCAAAGTTTATCCCTGAAAGCATCTTTGATACTTTTACAAGAAGAAAATATGTTTAGTTTTCTCAAATCTGGAATTAATTTTGGGCTAAGTTATCAAATATATAGAGATTGTCAAGAGCTATTTTTACATTTACCAAACTACCAAAGCAAAACCCAGAAACATTTGGCTGGAGGAATAAAATTTGGAATTGGAATATTCAATTTGATAACAGCACTGGTACCACCTAAGGTTCTTTCACTATTGAATTTTGTTGGTTATCCTGGCAATTTGGAATTAGGTCTCACTTCACTCTATGAAGGTGCATTATCTTCCAGTATTAACAACATACTATGTTTGTTAACCTTGTTCCTATATTATAGTTACATCTCTGTAACTCTTGGCACTGGAAAGGAAAAGAAGCATAATTTAGAAGCTCTCCTTTTAAGTTATCTCAGGAAGTTTCCAAACTGTGTCTTCCTTGTTTTTTGTTATGGACGCTTAAACATGCTAAAAGGGAATTTTGACTATGCAGAGTTAAAACTTCAACAATGCATTTTTTTACAAAATGAATGGCAGCAACTTCATCACTTCTGCTACTGGGAACTTATGTGGTGCTACATTTTCCAGCAGGAATGGCGTTCTGCTTACCACTATGCAGACCTACTCTGTCAACATAGCAAATGGTCCAAAGCTTCCTACACATTCAACAAAGCTATCATTTTGACCATGCTTCCTGCTGAATTTGTGAACTCAGTAGGTGAGGATATAACATCTTTATTTTTAAAAGTAGACAGCCTAAAAATCAAAATTTTAGGGCATTCTCTCCCAGTGGAAAACTTTGCTGCTTTGAAATCCCAACGCTATAGTGGTACTACCTCCTGGCATACAGCACAACCTGTTCTGGAGCTTATGTATATCTGGAGTGGCTTCCGAATTATTAGAAAAAGACAAGACCTCCTTTCACTCTGGCTAGTACTGATTGAAAAAGAAGAGACAGTTTTACCAGAAGAACAAAACGAAGATTATCAAATAGATGACAAGTGTTTGGTATATTTACTAAAAGGTCTATGCCTAAAATATCTAGGCAAATACTGGAGAGCTGAGCTATACTTTAACCGTGTTATTACAAATGAAAAAATGATCAAGTTTGATACCTATTTGGTACCATATGCATACTATGAGCTGGGATTACTTCAGTATCAACAAGGAAATAAGAATACAGCAATAAGAACCCTAAAGTATATTAAAAACTTTAAAGACTTTTCCATGGAGAGCAGATTACACTTTAGGGTTCATTTAGCCCTTCAGCAAATGACTAAAAACAAATGATTTTAAAATAAGTGGTGATTTTATTCCACATAAATGTAATATCTAAAATAAACAAGATGCCATTAACAAAAAAAAAAAAAAAAAATCAGTTCTGTGTGGAAAGAATCCAAGAAAAGGTAGTTGCTAAAAGTATCTGAACAATATGTTAAGGTATCTAACATCACAGTAACCTCTTTTCAATAGCTATCAAATGCTTCAAAGGTTTAATTTAGCAAATAGAGTGATTTACATCCTTGAATAATAAAATGTAGAAGATTGATCTGGGGAGGTTAAAGGGATGAGATCATTGTTTAAATCATAACCTCCTGCTCCTAGCTGCCAAAAAGGCAACTAGATGGCTTAAAGCAAAGAGCCTGGGCCTGGAGTCAGGAAGACCTGCATTCAACATCGGCCTTAGACACCATCTAGCTGTGTGTTGCTGGGCAAGTCACTAAGCCTACTTGTCTTAATCCAGTGGAGAAGGAAATGGCAAACCATTCCAGGACCTTTGCTAAGAAAATTCCATGGACAATATAGTCCATAGGGTCACGAAGAGTTGGAAATGACTGAAACCACTGAACAATAACAACAACCTGGTGCCAGGCTCTTAGGATCTTAGTTTCTTTCTCATTGATTATTTGTCTCAGCATTAGGAAATAATTTGATTGGCTCAAGCTATTGTAAATGAGAATACTCCCTTTATATAGGGCCTATAAAAGAAAATATGAAGACCCTCTGGGCGAGAGAGAGAGAGAGAGAGAGAGAGAGAGAGAGAGAGAGAGAGAGAGAGAGAGAAAGAGAGAGGAGAGAGAAAGGAGAATGAGAGAGAAAAAGGGGAAAAAAAGGCAACTTTGTTTCCTAAGGTAGGAAGCGTATGGATTGGCTCAGCCCCTTAAGGTCTTTCCATTACCAGAAGTCAGCCCTGGAGAATTCTATGTGGTCAGTAGCAATAGTCCCCAAATTCCTATGTTTTAGAGCAGTGGTTCTCAAACTTTTGTTTTCAGTATTTTTATCCTATTAAAAATTATTGAGGATCTTTCCAAAGCGTTTTTGTTTATCTGGATTATATTTATAGACATTTACCATATTGGAAATAAAAACTATTTTTGAATTTGTAGATCCTCTAAAAAGGTTTCAGAGATCCCCAGGATTCTCTAAGCCATACTTTGAGAACCACTGTTTTAGAGGATTAAAATCCAGAGTCATCTGGGTCCAGTTGCCAGATACAGATCAAGACAAGGAGATGGCTCTAGATGCAATGGGAGACCTTGACCTTTTTAAGTTCCTAAATTCCTATGTTTTGGAGGATTAAAGAGAGTTCCAGAATACCAGTTTTTTTGAAAAATATTTAGAGTTCTGGGATCCAGACTCTTAAAAAGAGAAGGGGAGTTGCTTGATAACACATCTTAGAAAGAATATCCCAGGTCTTGTTTTTGGCCAGTCTCTCAGAAGAGAATGGACCAGAACTTAAGGATCCTTGCACCTGTTTTGTGACTCAGTCCACAAACATCACACCCTAGGGATCAAAGTATTCTTTTAGGTCTCTGGCATCAGTTCCTTCCAAGCAGGTCTGCTGGCTCTTTTAAAGGACAGTATAAGGGGGATAATTCTAATCTGTAACAGTCTGAGCCAGAAGAAACTTAAAACAATTTTCCTTCTCCACCACAAGTTACAAATGTATCAGTATTCAATTAGGGCACAGACCCTGTGGCATCCTTCCTCTCATTGAAGTGTTAATGGGTATGTCTCTGTCTTCCATGGGGAAATGCACACAAAGCCCTGAATCACAGGGTAATAGACATAGAGCTGGAAAGCCATCTAGTCCAGGTCCTATATTTGAATAGATTGGGAAACAAATCCAGGGAAGTTGTGACTCTTGGCCAAAATTACACAGGAAGAGGTGAGATTTTAACCAAGTTCTTTGACTTCAGAGCAGAGTGACTCCAGGTGTCCATCACACCATGCTGATATCTCTTTAACTTCAAGGGAGTTTAATCAAAGTCCTTTGATCATCTCTCCTCAGAAATATAAATGATCAAAAAGGGTTATAAAATATCCTAGTTCTTCCAAAAAGCTAGTAGTTTTCCAATTATATTGTATAAAATTCCTAAAATGCCTTTTATCAACATCTTAACTGGATGTTATATAAGATAAGATCTTTATGATAAGAAATAAGATAAGATAATAAGACCAAAGGATTCAAGTATTAGAGAAAAGCTTAATAATGCATATTGATAGACTGATTGAAAAAAAAAATCAAGGAATGTTTTAGCAAGATTTTTCAAAAAAAAAAAAAAAAGATGTTCTAAGTTGTATAGTTTTTGCTGGTTTTTCTTTTGAAAACTTTTTTTTTCCTTCTGTACATATCTAAAAGCCTTTTCCACAAAAGTTATTTATTATTGACATACCGATACAGGTATATAGAAAAATATTGGTAAATCCTTTTCACCATAGGGCACATTTGTAGAATTGCAATTTTTCTATAAAACACCAGAATAGTTGAAGTTTCCCATTCCTTTTTTCAAGGAAGGGAAAATAAGTAAAGAGAAAGGAAAGAATGAATAGGGCATAGAGAAAAGGAAAAGAGGATCTATGTAAGCGTACAACAAGACCTTTCCATTACATATAGCAAGTCCCAATTAGGACTTGCTATCTTCATTCTAAACATGGATGCATCTCTGCCTTCTCTATCTCTACTGAACCAAACTGAATTGAAGACTATCATAGTAGGGAAACCAGATTCACGGGATGTAGAGATGCAGGAGATCATAGAAATCTTCTAGTCTAATTCCTTCATTTTACCAATGAAGAAATGGAGGCCTAGAAAAGTAAAGTGACTTGCTTGCTTTGGTAGTAAATATAGAATCAAGACTTTGTCTTTACCTTTGCAGCATGTAGCTGCTCCTTGGCTAGGCCTGAATCTTCTGGATTGACGACTCTGTTGAGATCTACCATTTCTTCTGACAAAGTTGGTGATTAGAAAAGCCCACCTCCATGAAATACATGGGGAAGTTGTTTTGCTGCATCAATATGTCAAGATAATGGAGAAACATCATGATTTCCCAACATAAACCAGAGAAAGAACTTCAGTTTATCCCCTCTTGCATTTTCAGAAAATTTTCCTTGGTAAATTATCAAGAAATTGTTAGTGAATAACTGCTTATGTACCTCTCTTGACTCAGAAAAGATATCCTCTTAAAAGCCTTGTTGTCACTTACTTTGTCAGCACTAATTTTGAGTGATTCCTTATCTTTTCATCTTTCTAGCCATTGTTTTTTTAGGGTAGAAAAGTACTCTGCCTGTATTCCTTGTTTACTCTTTGTAGAATACTATTTGAATGAATAGTAAATGTATTAAGTTTTAGTAACTTTCCTAAAACATGGAGAATTCAGGAAGGATGGTTTTCTTCAACTTTAAGTTATATTCAATACATACAAGTTTAGTCAATAGCACTGACTCTGATGTTTTTACAATTTGTTACTTTTGACCATTTCTAGAAGCTAAAATAATATAATTCATAGCAATGGAATCTTTTTATATGCGATGTCAAAAAGCTTTCAGACAAGTCTCAAATTTGTCTTTTCTTTTTTTCTAATTACCACAATTTCATCATATGCCTCTATTATGTTAAAAGCTCAATTGATAAACAATTTCTTGACTGTGAAAGGGGAATTTTAGTGACAGCCATAGTTATTTATTGTAGTATTGATTTGATGATGTCACTCCTCTTCTTACAAATTTCCAATGGTATCTTATTTCGTACCTGAAGAAATTTAAATTGTGACCTTCAAGATTTTCCAAAATCAAGTCTCATCCAGCTAACTTTAACTCTAACACCACTCCCCAGCAAGTTCTCCATGTTCTAACTAGATAGTCCTCACTGGCTTCAAACATAACCTCATTACCAATTTTATGCCTTTGTTAATGTTGTCTCCCTTCTACTTATATATATATATATATCCAATATGTTTACGATCATCTCTTTCATAAGGCTTTCCATGACAACTAATTTGCAATGATGTCATAGGATCCTAGAATTTGGAGCAGGAAAATCTTAGATATTGCCTAGCCCAAACTCCTCTTTCTATAGAGAAGCAAATTGTGTTCCACAAAGAAATTACTTATCCAAGTTCATCTAAGTAGTAAAGTAAGGATTCAGATCCAGATTTTTTGACTTGGAATCCAGTGCTTTGGTACTTTACTACTATTTAATGAATGTTTAAATTTAATATGTTTAATTTTTTTTTTTTTGAGATTTCCATCATTGGGGACTGGCTAAACAAATTATGGAATATGATTGTGATGGAATACTATTGGCCTATAAGAAATGATGAAGGGGATGGATTAAAAAAAAAAAAAAAAAGCTGGATTTATATGATGTAGAGTGAAGTGAGAGGAACCAGAACATTGTGCACAGTAACAGCAAAATTATAATGATAATTAACTGTGAAAGACTTAGCTACTCTGATCAAAACAGTGATCCAGGACAATTCCAAAGGATTTATGATGAAAATGCTATGCACCTCCAGAGGAAGACTTGATAAACTCTGAGTAAAGATTGAAACATTTTTTCACTTTATTTTTCTTGTTTTGAGGGTAATATTGCTAATATGAAAATATGAAAATGTTTTATATAACAAATGGTATCTTATATTGCTTGTAAATGGGCAAGGAAGGGATTTGGAGAGAATTTGAAACTCAAAATTTTAAAAAATGAATGTTAATCTTTTTTTTTTTTAATTTCTTCCTTTTCTAAGTTTATAACAAAGAAAAAAGCCTTAGCATGCTTTTTGCAGTCTTTGGTCAAGTTATTGTCTGACTGCTGGTCATATATATATATATTATATATATATATATATATATATATATTATATATATATATATATATATATATATATATATAAATTAGGTAGGAAAGTAATTTTAGGGCAGTAATTAGGAAGTATTCATATTTGGAAGTACTTGTGTTAGATGTTGGGAACATAGACACAAAGAACTAGATAAAACATCTATTTTGGTGTTTCAGGAAGTGACTGGTGAATTAATCTTTCACTTTGCCTTGTGATTCTATGAGATCTAGTCAGTTTTATGATTTCTTGATAAGCTTTCTATTTGGTCAAGATTTTAAGAAATCCAGTGATTTTTTATTTTTTTTCCTTGATCAAATTATGAGATGTTTAATATTTTCACAGTGCTTTGATTTAAAATTTCTTATTGCCTCATGGAATTATTAATTTTTGTTGGTCCATTCTAATTTTCAAGCAGTGTTGTTTGTTTAAATTTTTGTATTTCTTGTGCTAAAATGTTAATTCTCTTTCAATTCTTCCTTCTATACCTTTCAATTTCCCCCACCTCTCATTTTTTCCAATTATTTTCACTATCATTCTCATTTTATTTATAAAATCACTTTTAGTTCTTTTTACGAGATTGTTGTTATATCTCTTCCAAGAATCCTAGTTTAACTTTTGAACTTGTATTGAAACAATGCTTTTTCTTTGAGGCTTTACTTGTAGATGTTTTGAACTCATTCTCTTTTTTTAAGTTTGTGTCTTGAAGGTCTCTGTAATCATAGTTCCTTATGGTGGGATTTTTTCCCCCTTGTTCTGTTCATTCATTCTTTGAATCATAACAATCTTTTTTTTTTAATTTCAGAAGTATTTTATTTTTCCAATTATATATAAAGATAGTTTTCAATATTCATTTTTGCAAGATTTTAGTTGCAGATTTTTTTTCTTCCTCTTTCCCTCCCTCCTCCCTCTCCCCAAGATAACAAGCATTTCAGAAATACGTTATGCATGCACAATCATTTTAAACATATTTCCATATTAGTCATGCTATGAAAAAGTTAAAACAAAAGGGAAAAAACAGAAGAAAAGGCAAACAACAATAACCACAAAAAGATGAAAATAGTGTGCTTTCATCCTCATTAACTCTCCATAGTTCTTCCTCTAGATGCAAATGGCATTTCTATTCCAAATCTATTGGAATTGTTTTGGATTAATGTATTGCTGAAAAAAGCTAAGACTGTCATAACTGATCATCACATAAACCTTGCTATTACTGTGTACAATGTTCTTCTTGTTCTTCTCACTTTACTCAGCATCAGTTCATGTAAGTCTTTTTAGGCCTTTTCTGAAATCAGCCTGTGAGAACTGGATGAAAATTTAGTTTCCACAGAAGTAACAAAACTTAAATTCTACATTTCTGTAAATGCAGAAAAATGAAACTTAAAATTAGAGAAATGAAACTGAAACCCTAAGAAATAAAACCTAAAAGTTAATCTGATAGGGAACAAAAGAAACAAAATTTATAGAGGAAAGCCATAAATTAGAAGAAACATGATTAGATGTAATTAGGGGTGTAATTATTTACACTCCTGCCTGGAAATTAGGTACTCTGGATAGGCTGTGTCAACCTTATAATATCCAGTCAATGGAGAATCAGGAGAGAAACTTGAGTTTTGGGGACAGGGTATTAAAAAATTATGGTTTGGGGATTTTAAGATGTGCCTATTCTTTTAGGCACCTGTTCTTATCAGATCATGAATAAAAATATTTTCTTGGGTTTATCAGTGAGTCTTCAGAGTTCTTGGTAAGACACTTGCCTCTGACAAGCCTGCTTATCCTTTCTTATAGAACGATAATACTCCATTGCATTCATACACTATAATTTATTCAGTCATTTCCCAATTGATGGGCACCTACCCATTTTCTAATTCTTTGCCAGCACAAAAAGGATTGTTATAAATATTTTTGCACATGTAAATCCTTTTAGCTTTTTTGTGATCTCTCTGGGATACAGACCAGTATAGATACTGCTGGATCAAAAAGTATGCACAGTTTGATTACCCTTTTGTTGAGGTCTAGATTTGGGATACCTAAATGAAATTAAGGTTTAGTTGAGGTCTAGTGGCAGATTTGGGGTACAGGAAGTCAAGCAAAGCTCCCCTGCAATCCCACTGGATTTGGCGCAAGGATATGGTGGTAAATGAGGTCTAGTAGCCCTTCGAATCCCCAATAAAGGCATTTATTGGCCAGAGAGCTAGATTGATAAAAGAGGTTTATTATTGGGTTTGGATGAAAATGGGTTTGGAAGTAAGGAGCTAGGTGAAGGTAGAGATAAGGAGGACACCGGACAGAGGGTCCAGTGGACAGAGGATCCTCATATGGCTAGCATGTTTGGGATCTCTGCAAAGAGGGAGTTCCCAGAGAGGCCCTTTTATAATAGGAGATTTAGCTAGGGGGCTTTTTGGGTGGGGCTGGGACAAGTCCGGATCTTCTATAGGGATCAGGATTTGGGAGTTAAAGGGTAATTAATTTAACTTGGAGCGGGTGGGAATCTAGAAAGGAATCTTTCCTACATTACTTTGGTAATAGATATATGAAATAGATAATATATTTTGGAACCAAATTGCAAGACTAATTATTTTAGTAAAAGTCAAGGTCCTTTTTTTTTCTTTAGAAAACAAACCAAAACGACAGAAACTTTTGTTACTATGGGTGACACTTGTACCTTCCTAATGTTAAGGGATTTTCTCCACCTGTTGCGAGAAGTAAATCAGACAGGGAGGAAGGATTGCCAGATGACTGTGGGTCAAAGATAGAAGGAAGAAAATGAAAGCAAAGAGATCTATTAGCATGCATGCTAAGGAATCTGATTTAGAAGACAGAAAATTCAAAATCCTGGGGTATAAATATAGAGTACACAGTCCATCAGAGCAGCATTCTAAGGCAATTTAGGGTAGAAAAGTAAAGAGAATAAAGAGAGGAAAAAAATATATAATGCAAGGGCAGACTTTAAGAGCTGAAAAAGAAAACATTCCCTGTTCTTTGAGGGAGTGTAGAAATAGCTATTAGTTTTACAAATGTAAAAGCAGTCCTTTTAGACAAAGCTGAAGTTTCTCTTATCCAAAGACTGCCAGTAAAAGTAACAAGAGTGGATGAGATCACTTGTATTCTCGAATTTCTAATATTAGGTCACCAGGTGGCTGAGGGGATTTCTACGCAGTTAGTCCATGAAAATATCATGAAATGATTGCACTTTCCATCTTTCCTCCATATTAAAAACCTAGCATAATTTAGATAAGGACTTAAGAGGTTGCACCTGTATCAGAGGCCAGCTGGAGCAGGTAAATGGTAGGACAATCTGTATTGTCTCTATAATGGGAAGGGTAGACGGGAGGAGGAAGTTCGTGCTTTCTTGAAATGTGCTCAGCTGGCCTGGTGTAGAGGTTTCAATCCTATTCACCTTCCTCAATCTTTACATCCGGGCGGGACTATTCCCAATTGTCGGAAACACTAAACATCAGACCTAGAAAAGAAAGATATCCGCAACGTGCTCCTGGGCCCAGCCCGCGGGCTTTAACTGGCAGTAAGGATGGTTTGGAGGAGGGCAAAGGGGTCCAAGGAGGAATGGGCCATGCTGCTCCCCATTGCCCTCTCTGGGCCTCAGTTTCCTCATCCATAAAATGAAGAGAGTATAAAGAGGAGGGATAAATAAAAAAGTTTTAAAACAGCTTTAACTATTCGACTCCCAAAGATCCTCTCAGCCCTAAGGCTACGACTCTGAAAAAGCCTGCTTAATTACGCAAGCCTGCTATCCGGCTGCAGTGGATAGCTCTCGTCCTTGGAGGCAGGAAGACGAGTCTTCCCGAGTTGAAATCCGGCTTCAGACTGTATCACTTGTGTGGCTCTGCACAAGTCACTTCACCCTCTCCTGAAACGAGGGAACAACAGAAACCTCAGCGCTAAGGCCCCTCAGCCCTAAGGCTCCTGGAAGGGCGCACGCAAGATGCCCCCACCTTCAGAACCTTCTGTTCTTCGCATTCCATCAGGCGTAGAACTACAAAACAGAGGCTTCTGGGTAAAGGAAGTGACGAGAGAGTGAAGCATGTAGGTCGCCGGTTTTGAGCCCTTGAGAGAGAGTGGCGGGGCTAGACGTGGCCCGGCACTGGAGCGACTCGCGCTCCTTCGTCTGACTCGGGGACGCCCAGTGCCTGAGGGGAGCGAGCTCGTGGAACCCGGCTGGGGGTTTCAGGAAGGCCTCGGGGCCAGCGCAGAGCAAGGCCGCCGGGGTCGGAGCGGCCGCTTCCTCCAGAGGTTGTTGACTCTTGGGACGCACGTGGGCTTTTGTGACCGGCGGAATGGGGAGGGTGGGAGAGTGGGAGGGGAAATAGGTAGCCCTGCGATTCCATTGAAAGCATTTTAGGGACGCTGCATTTATCCTCACTCCCCCATGCTGTTAATATCCCCTATTTATGGATGAGGGAGCTGAGGCACGGGAATGTTAAACGACTTCTGCAGGATTTCACGGCGTGTGAAGAGGGCCTGAGATCTGTGTTTGAACTGGCGTGTGTGCCTCCACATTCTGCCTCTTCCTGTTCGTGCACCACCTGGAGGCCCGGCTAATTGATGGGACCTCTGGTTGGTGCTAACTTCTTAGAGGAGCGTGACGTCAGGGAGGTGACGTCATGACATGCACGTCAGCTGGTGTGAAGTGAGGGAGGGCTTTGCAAAGTTAGAGGCTCACTTTTGTCCTCTGGAGTCGCCTGCATCCAGTGGCCAGATAGAGGTTAGGATGACTGGAGATGGCCCTGGATGCAGCAGGAGATCTCGGCCTTTTTAGTCGGCCATGCATTCCAGGTGGGCTTTCTTTGCTTTCAGCTTTTGCTAAAATAGAACACGGTCAAAAGCCGAGGGCTGGGCTTTGGTGGGAGTCCCACAGTGTTAGGAAGGCATTTGGCACTGTGCCTGGTACATAGCAGGTCCTTAATAAATACTCCTGGACTGCCTGCCTGGTGTTCAGACTTAAAATCAGGGATGGAGGGTGGGGTGGTATGGATTAGCTGATTCCAAGCCATTGTCATGTTAATAGTACAGCTTGTTAAAATAGCTTTCACCAAAGTGATAGACCGCAATAGCCTCCCCAAATAGATACTACTCATAATATTAACCTCTTTATATGGGGAAACTTGAAGCTCAGTGGGTAAGTGATATACTCTTGATAAAACAACTTAGAAGTGTCAGAGATTTACTTAGCACAGTGCCTGGCACGTTGCAAGCTTTTAATAAATGATTAGTCTTCCTGATGGGACACTCCAGCACTCTTAAAAACTGTCACAACTAAGCCAAAAGACCGTTTTAAGGTTTGCAAAGCGCTTTACATAGACTGTCTCATTTGATGCCCCCTGCAGTCCCATCAGTTACTTTTTGGTATTTATCACCACCTTACAGCTGCGAAAATGGATTTAGCAAATTTAAGTGCTTTTTTTAGGGTCGCACAACTGCTGTTGTTTGTCCTTTCTCAAAAGGACCTTGACATAAGGGAGATGATGCCATGTCAATACAAGTGCATTGGATTTAAGTGAGGGAGGGTTGTACAAGGTCACCTGCCTCACTTCCCCTCCAGTGCCATCTAGATCTAGTGGCCAGATAAAGGTCAGGACAACCAGGATGGTCCTGGATGCAGTGGGAGATCTTGGCTTTTTTAAGCTAAGAGCTTCAACAGGTCTCAGTTTGACTGAGGCTGCATCCATTCAGTGAGTAAGGCTTGGTAGCAATTGAGGCAAAGAATCTCCTTTTTTACCTAATCCAAAGAAATATAAATAAACCTGGGAGAGGAAGATCCTTAGACTGCTCTTTACATTTAATCTGACTCAGGCAGGATTACCACTTGACTCTTTCTGACTTTGGGGCTTGTAATGGCATAATTCATGATAGTGTTGTTGATATGTAAGATGTTGGAACTGGACAGCTAGCAATTATCCAACTTTATTTTGCTAAAAGGCATTTTTAAATGTATCATGTGCTAGCTCAGAAGATACACATACAAAAAAATATGGAAAATGTCCCTGCCCTGTAGGAGCTTATATTCTTTAAAAAAAAAAAAAAATTTGAAACTTAAATGCAAAATTAAAAAAAAAATAGAAAAAGAAAGAAAAAAAATGTCTTGTTCCCAGTCCCTCCATTGGGGAGGATTCAGAATATTTAACAAATTTCCATTTCACAAAAACAGATAATATTAGAAGACGTATTCCTGTCCATCTTTGCTACCTTGTAGGTTTTCTTTTGTTTTCTGTTGTACACTTTTTATTTTAATGTTTTTTTCCCCCTTTTCTCTGGAGCTTACCTTTTAACAAAGGAGTTACAGTTATAAATATATACAAAGTAAATGCAGGGTAATTTGGGGAAGGGAGCAATAGTATCTCAATACATCAGGAAATACCTTTTATAGAAGTTCAAAGTTGACTTCAGATTTGAAGGAAACTAGGAATCCTTTAGGTCACATAGTAAATAGTCTGATGGTGAGAGCTGATGCTAGAACCAGTTCTTTTGGATCTGGTTGTGCTGGCTCATGATGCCCTTTTATAATTGTTCTCCAATTTCCTCATTTATGTAATCTTTATTATTTACAATTTCAGAGCAAAGGCTAAATGTCTTCTAGAACAATACTGTAGAGCCTTCTTATCTAGTTGTGTGAAACTCAAATAGAAAAAAAAAATCAGCAGGCATTATATTGACTTAAATCACAAATTAATATTATCTGTTGTATTTTTAATTATTTTTGTTAAATATTTACCAGTTACATTTTAATCCATTTCTGCCAGGAGTTCAACACCTTGGTTCTTAAATTGCTTTAGAACTTGAGGTGAGGGCAGCTAGGTTGTGCAGTGGATAGAGCACTAGCCCTGAAGTCAACAGGACCTGATTTCAAATCTGGTCTCATACATGTAACACTTCTTAACTATGTGACCCTGGGAAAATCACTTAATCCCAACTGCCTCAGCAAAAACAAAACAAAACAAAAAAACAAATGAATCACCAATGTTTTTGGGGCCTTGAGAGGGCACAATAGGCATACAGGGTCAGCTTGCAATGCTTTCTTTCATCTCTCAAATCTGAACTAGTTGTTTTTTTTTCAATTGTTCTAGCTGACAACATGACTGAATGGATGAAGAAAAGCCCATTAGAATGGCAAGACTATGTATATAAAGAAGTTAGGGTGACAGCAAGTGAGAAGAATGAATATAAAGGATGGGTTTTAACAACAGACCCTGTCTCTGCCAAGTGAGTATAGTATTGTTTGTTTTCTCTCTGAAATCAAGGTGCTGAGTTCTTTAGCATTATTCCAATTTCTTCTTTTTCTCACCTACAAGGACTATCAATATGGTTGTAAATTAAAATTCAAGCTTAAAAACCAGATGCCTGGAAGTGATTATTATCTTTCTTTTTCTGGTACTTTGTGCCTTCTGTAAATGGCTATTGGATTGAATCCCAAAAGCATTCATTTCCTTGCTTGAGGAGGGAACCAAACTAATGATTTCTTTTTATGAGGAACTCCCTATAAGGTAACTGCCAGTGTAGAGAAGCCCCTGCTCTTATTGTTGCCTGATGCAGTGAGAGTTGTGATTTGTGCAGGGCCATGCAGTCCATATACATATGTCCACAGTAAGACTCAGGGAAGGATCTCTTGACACTTTGATCTTGCTCCTACTTTCTTTAGAGGTGGAAGACAGAGAGTTGGTGCTTATACTTGCCACCAAAGCAAATGGCACCCATTCTATTACTTACTAGTCTTTGAGAGCTGCTTTGGTCCCATAATTCTTAATTTTGTGGTCAAGCTAGTAATGAACTAAGTGATCAAATATTTATTGGATTAATATTTGGATGAATCTGATTTTTCTGAACTGTAATTTATCGTTTTGATTTATTGTTTTAAAAGTAACACATCTGCTATATAAACAAGATAGTCCTGTAATTTCCTTTGCCCTAAGGCCTTTCCCTTCTCTCCTCCTTCCCCTTTTTATTAATGGACAGATAGAACTAGGGGCTCCTAGCAGAGGAAGGATTAAGAGGAGGGAGCACATCTACTATTCCTACTTTGGTGGATTAGTGGTCTTAAGGGCTTCCTCTGTTCTTTCATTGAACAAATATTAAGCACCTACATTATAACCAGCCTTGTGCTGGATAAGCTCTGGTTTTCTGTCCTCATGAAGCTTTTAAAAGAGAACAGGAATAAAATACTGATAAGACAATATTATATCATAAGGCACAAGAATTTAAAATGAAGTGTTGTGTGAAGTGAGAGAAGATCTGCTAATATAACGCATATAGTTCCTTTAAAAAATTAGGCAGCAGGGGGCAGTAGATGGTGCAGTGAGTAGAGCATTGGCCCTGGAGTCAGGAGGACCTGAGTTCAAATCACTTAACCCTAATTGGCTGGCCAAAAAAAAAAAATCTATAAAAATTAGGCAGCAAGCTGAATGAAGGAAGTAATTCTCAAGTTTCCTTCTTCTGTTTCTTTTTCATTGGATTTTCACTCGGGAATCTGTGGCTTCTGTAGGCAGACTAGTGCTTCATCTTCTGTCATGGTGGGGGACCATGCCAAGGAAATATGTAATGGCTGAGTAAAGGAAAGATTAATCAACACTAGCCAAGGCACTAGCAATTATTGCAAACTATCAAGCATGTTGATGGCTCTCATAAATTACAAACATGTTTCTCATAGCAGAAAAGTAATCTTTATTAATTAGGCATAATTCTTCCAACTTGAGAAAGCCAGGGTGACAGAAATAGCTAGAACTAGGCCACCTGAGCAGGGAGACCAGCATATATCTCGCCATTCAGTTTAAAATGACATGTAAACATGTGTAGAAGAAGCAAATCCCATGCCCCTAATTGTGTTGAATTTGTATATTTATATTCTAAACTATAGAACTTCTTTATAAATGTTTAACTCTCAATTTCAAAATGAAAATTGTCGAGGGTCATCCATTGAGTTAGATGAAGCCCACCATGATTCCTAACTCTGTCTGTCTTAGAGCTTTTAAACCCTTGATTTCATATTATGTGAATTTCTGAGTAGAATCTTGCCATATAAAAGGGGCATTTATAAATTCTTGTTAAATGAATTTCTTTCTTAAAAAAAATCTTTTTCTCCATTATATGTAAATTCAACTTTTAACATTCATTTTTTAAAATTTTGAGTTACAAATTGCCTTTCTCTCCCTCTCCCTGAGACTTCAGCAAACTTAAGCAGCTTGTAGAGATTATACATGTGAAGTCATGAAAAATGTTATTTCCATATTAGTCATGTTATAAAAGTAGACACACCAAAAAATGAAAATTGGCATGCTTCAGTCTGCAGTCGGATTCTATTAGTTCTTTCCCCGGATGTAGGTAGCATTTTTGATCATTATCCCTGTGCAATTGTCTGTCGTATTGCTGAGAAGAGCCTTCTGGTAATAGGCGGTGTATCAGAGATGGTGTACTGCTTAATTCTGGTTTGTTAACTTGCACCCTTCCCGACGGAAGTCTGTAAGTCTTTGTTCATCCCCCTGCTTTGTGTTTTCTCTCTTCCCCCAAGTATCGTCCTTGTGAATTTTCTTGAAGATGGGTCTGTGGCTGTGACTGGCGTCATGGGACATGCTGTGCAGACTGTTGAGACTTTGAATGAAGACAACCAGGAAGTGAAAGAGAAACTGGTGCATATGTTCATGCCAGAGGAGACTAAGACCTACAACCCGGAGGACCTGGAAAAAAGGAAGACCAGCCTCAAGTCCTGGCTAGAGAAGAATCACATCCCTATCACTGAACAGGGGGAATCGCAGAGTACCCTCTGCGTGGCTGGGGTCCTGACCATAGAGCCACCCTATGGACCTGAGGACTGTAGCAGTTCAAATGAAATTATTTTGTCCAGAGTTCAGGATCTTATCCGGGGACATCTTACAGCTCCCCAGTGACACACCAAAACCTGTTGCTCAGCTCACAGAAAGAAAGATGACTTTTTTTTTTTTTCCTTGGTAAAGGTTACTAAATACTGAGCTCTTAATCTTCTGGAGGTCTCTGGGTACATTCTGTGCTTTTGAAAACCTGTTTGGTTTTCCAGAGATTCACTTGCCAGTGGATAAGCTTTTTATGTTTTGGATGTAGGAGAAACAGGGGAGGGAGAGGCTCACAGTCTCAGGGAAACTTCTCTTTGTAGATCCTCTTTTGTGACTTGGATCCATATTCCTCCTTTGTTAGCCAAGAAATAATAGGGGGAAATGTGATCTGAGCCTATAGAGAAAGTTGTCACTACAAAGCACAGCCTATAGATTCACTCTGCAGGGGGAGGGAGGATAGGGAGAGGGAAACATCTACATCTATGATTTCATGAGTACATGGAACTTCTTTTCCATGATGTAAAGAGGTAACTCTGCATTGTCAAGTCTTAAGAGAGTTTCCTGCAGACTGAGGGTCTATAATGACTGGCTTAATATGTGTCAGAGGCAGGACTTAAATCCAGGTCTTCCAAATTCTAGGTTTGGCTCTCCATCAACGGTCATGCTGTCTATTCTTTTATCATATTGCTTTAACTTTATTCACATTGAATATTACTAGTATTTTTGCCTTTATTCATTATCTATATTCTTAGTATAATTGTCAAATTAGTTACAAGATCTGAAAATATTCTTAGATTGAGACTTCTCGCCTTGGATTGGCCATTAGGAAAATCTACTGTGTTGACTTAAAATTCTAGAATTGTTAGTGCCCTTAAACTCTACAGTCAGAGTCACTGGTTAATAACAAGAGTGGAAATTACTGTCAAAGGAGAGTAAGAACTTGAGTCTAAGAAAAAAGTCTTTGGAAATTATCTTCATTATCAAACTTTATTGGGGCCTATGTAAAGATTTCTGGTAGAGGTCACTAATGCCTAGCCTGGTGAGGAGGCCGGGGGAGGTAGGGGGAGGGTGGTAGGTAGCTTTTTATGTTTATAGATTAATAAACTGAAGACATCATTTCCTAGCAACTACTGAGTAGTTAGGTGGCTTTAATAATCTATTTGCAAATAAAACTTGAGGGTCCCAGGATGAATGAACTGACTTTACCTTGGAAAGCTGCTTGACTGGAGAATCAAAGTCAGATCAATGCTGAAGATAATTTCTTTAGGATTATTCTCACTTGACTGTCCATTTTCAGGAACATCCTGGGATCTTCCTTTTCCCCTATTTTCTCTTATTTACAAAAAGTTAGTGGCTCTCATATAAATAATCAGTTCTCAGTATCATGGTTGTCTTTGAATATTCTTGTGTGGTGAGAGAGTGTTGAATGACCTGCAGAACCTCTTGTAAGTCAAAGTTTTTATGATGCATACAAGAAGAAAGTCTTTATTCATTATTCCTATATCATCCCTTCCCAGTGATTCTTTCTGTGGCTCCTTTAAACCAGTGATTTTCAACTTAAAAGTTTTGACAAGATCTTGCATTTTCTGTTGTTCCTTTTCTAAAATGCCATGTATTTTAAAAAGTGAAAGTGAATTAAAATATATTTTGTTTTAAAATTTTGACGACTTTGTTACACCCTTCTTTCATTCTCCCTTCCCCTTCATTCTAGGACATACATAATATCCTCATCCTTAGGTAGTTAATGAATAAGCATTTATTACTGTGTACTAGCCATGGTTATGCTATGAAAGTGCAAAAAGAAAACTTTTTAAGGAGAACTTCCAGAATAATTTAGTATGCTGATCACAATATTTTAGAATTATTCATTAAGGGTTTATACTAATCATAATGATAACTTTTGTCTCCCAAAGCTCCGATTTAGAATTTATATTAATTAAAAATGCATGGTTTGAACTGAGAGAATATATTTGAAATAAGTGGCCATTAGGGATTACTTTGGACTTGAAGTCTCAAGGAATTCTCAAACCACTAAATGGGAACTGTTGATATAAACAATAGTGATTCTCCAAGTTTGAAGGAAACAAGATGCTGCAAGATGGAGGACAGGCAGGTGTGCACTTTAATCGTGAGAGAATAATCTGTGTGAAGACACCCAGAAGGAAGATGGAATATTAGAATAACATACAGCACTTAAAAGTTTACTTTGTACATATTATTTCCTTGTATCTTCACTATAACTGTAGAAAATAGATAGTATTCTCTTGTTAGAAATAAAGGTTGTACAGTAAGTGTCCAAGCTGGATTTGAATTCAGGTCTTTCAAACATTTATCTCCTGCATCCCTGAGCTGTTTCTAACAATAGATCGTCCATGGGGATGAGAAAGGTCAGTGTGGTCAGACTGCAGAATGTGTGAAAGGAACTATATAAATACAATTACAAAAGCAATTAGAAAAATTGCTAGTGGATAGGTTGAGCTAACATAACATTAGTCTATGTAATCAGTGCTATACCAATCAAATTATTTTATGAACTAGGAAAAATCATCTGGAAGAACAAAATGTCAAGAATATCAAGGAAATCAGTGAAAAAAAAGTGTCAAGGAAGGTGGCCTATTTGTACCAGATCTCAAAGTATTATAAAGCCGTAATCATTGAAACAATCTAGTACTGGCTTAAAAATAAGAGTAGAAGATCACTGGAATAGAGGAGGTATACAATGCATTGTGGTAAATGACCCCAAAGATCTAAGCTTTTAGGACAAAATGTGATGGGAAAACTGGAAACCTAAAACAAACTAGGTAAAGGCCAACATCTCACATTATAGCAAGATGAGGTCAAAATGGGTACGTGATTTAGACAAAGAGTGATATATAAGCAAATCAGAAGAGGATTGAATAATTTACCTGTCAGATCTATGGATAAAAGAACAGGAGCAAGTGAGAGAGTATTACAAAATGTAAAATGGATCATTTTGATTACATAAATTTTTTCAGGAACAAAACCAATGCAGTCATTTAGCAGGGAAGCAGAAAATTTGGAGAAAAAAACTTTTGCAGTAAGAATCTCTATTAAAAGCCTAATTTCCCAAATATATATAGTACGGGTCATAAGGATATAAGCCATTTTTATTTGATAAATGATTAAAAGATATGAATAGGCAGGACAAAGAAATTAAAGCTACTTGTAGCTTCATATATGAAAAAGATGCTCCAAATCACTTTTTTGTTTGCTTTGACAAAAGGAACTTTATTTACAAATAATTATTTTTGACAGATATGGGTGCATGGAAAAGCTCTTTAGTTGGCTTTGTATGGGAATGAAAACAGACCTTTAAACATTAACAATACATTGGCTAGTAACTAAGTGCACTTAACCCCAAATAAATCTTATATGCTAATTATTCTTTCCCACACTATTTGCCTTCTGTTTCTTTCAGGTGAGAGATCTAAATCACTGTTCATTAGGGAAATGGAAATTGAAACAACTCTGAGGTATTATCTCACAACTATCAGATTGGTTATTATGACAGAAAAGGAAAATAATAAATGTTGGAAGAGATTTGGGAAAATTGGGACACAAAACATTGTTAGTGGAGTTGTGAATTAATCTAATCTGGAGATCAATTTGGAACTATGCCCAAAGCGCTATAAAACTCTGCATATCCTTTGATTCAGCAATAGCAGGGATATTTTAAATGGAAAAGAACCTATTTGTACAAAAATATAGCAGCTCTTTTTGTGGTGACTAAGAACTGGAAATTGAGGACAGACTCATCAATTGAGGAATGGCTGAACAAGTTGTATATGATTTTAATGCAATAATTGTGCTAAAATTATTGATGACCAGTCAGATTTCAGAAAAACTGGGAAGCCATATGAACTGACAAACTAAAGTGAACAAACCAGGAGAGCACTGTACACAGTAACAGCAATGTCTGATGAACAACTGTGAACGGTTTAGCTACTTTTTAGGATCCAAGGCGATCCTAAAGGACTCATGATGAAAAACACATCTGTCTCTAAAGAAAGAACTGATGGATTTTGAATGCAGATCGAAGCATACAAATTTGTTTAATTTCGAGATTTCCCCCCCAAAACGATGAGTGTGGAAATGTTTTACACGATTATACATATATAACCCCTATCATAATGCTTATCCTCTGAAGCAGGAGGAAGGAGGGACAGAATTTGGAACTCAACACTTTAAAAAATGGATATTAAACATTGTTTTTACCTGGATGGGGGGAAAATAAATATTTTGGGAAAAAATATATAAATGATTAAATTGAAGCCAGGACTGAGAACAACTGCCTGAAGACTTGTGTGTTTTGGAAGAGGCCAGAGCAGCACAGGTAGTCTTCCCAATGCATTCGAAGGAAGTGCTCCTTCATTAGTCATGTTGTGCTGCTGTGTTGGTAGAGATCAAGACGCTTATTAGGGTATCGGGCAGAGAGGGAAGAACGGGAAAGGGGTGGCTCACACCCTCATGTCTGGAAGACAAAAAAGAAACAAACATTTGTCTGGTCAGTTTGCCCAGAAAGCAGTTTTCAGATACGAGGGTTGCCTGAGATATGTAATGGGTAAAAACTCCTTATTTTCCTTGCATCATCACTCTTTTGCTCCCCTGGAAGATTTTTAGTCAGCATCACCTGGAATCCTGAGTTATGTGTTAAACAAATCTGGTCTCTAAGCAATAGGTCTGGATTTCAGCCAACTTTTTTGAAGTTCAAACAAAGGTTCAAATTGCGCTTTTGTACTACTTCCCATTTTTGTGGTGGCAGAAGAACTTAACCTTTTGTTGTAAATTGTCTGTAAATTTTTTTTTGGGGGGGTGACTATAGAGGAGATAGAATGGTGATTTCTCTGGTCTATTGTTAGTTCTAAATCTAATCTTTATAGCCATTGCTTTGGTGGAGGCTAGCAGAAGTTTTTCTGGAGGCTTGTTCATAGTAATTGTAACAGGAATAATCCTTTCCCCAGAAAGTCTTGGGAAAGGAGCTTACTTCTTAAATAGAACAATTTGCAGACATTCAGCATTTTCAACACCTATGACCAGGCTTTAAGAAGCTTGGAGTGGCTGTATAAATTGTGTGGCTGGTCAGGTTTTTCCCCATTCCTCTATCCCATGTTTTAGAAGTAAAATATTTGCTTAAAAGTGCTTATAAGTGCTGTATTTATAATAATTCTCATTTTCTTCCTTCACTTCCCCAGACTAGCAATTTGCTACAGAGCCACAGTCTGGGTAAACAGTTTCCTAATTGACTATAACCAGATTACATTTCCCCAATTAATCCACTCCTAGCTGTTTAACCATTAAAAGACTGCATCAGTAAAGACTTGTGGGTTAGAAATAATGAGAACAGCTGGTGTGTAAATGGACAAGTCCAGGTGAGATTTGAGGGGCATAGGATGCTAGCATTAACAGAAATCTCTATTCAATCAGTGTATGTTTATCCTAGCCTGCAATTAGTTGACTGGCTCTGCCTTTGTGTGAGATATTCCCTTTGTGTTTTAAGTCCAGTTGGCCCTGGGTTTGTAGAGGCATCCGCCATCTGTTGTGCAGGGAACGTTAAGCAGTCCTTTCCAACTCTCTTGTTAGGTGGTTGTTTCAATGTAATTAATGACCACCTGCAGCAAACCAATTTTCATAGCACCAAATAGTTGTGGTTGTTTTTAATCACAATTATTTTATTCCAAATTGCTGAGAACTATGGTAGTAGAGACTAATAGACACTTTTTATAGCACATTCATTTTTCAGTAGGTATACCTTTTTTTGCTTCCTCTCCTTTTGAATACTGTTTTTGTTTTCTGAGAGACAGTTGGGGTTAAATGACTTGGCCAAAGTCACACAGCTAGGACGTCTTAAGTGTCTGAGGCTAGATTTGAACCCAGGTCCTCCTGACTTCAGGGCTGATGCTCTATCCACCCCACCATCTAGCCACCCTTGGACACAGTTTTGTCAGGAAACTGGCATCCAATCTTGTTGGAATCCTTACTAACTGCTAACTAATTAGAGTTGATCTAATCTTACAAGATGTTTTGGGCAGAACCTGAAACAAGGTACTAAGTAGAACTAATTAATACAAGGCTTGTGTTCACACCTTTACTCATTGGAGTTCAATGAGTTCACACCTCCCTTGAAGCTCTTTGGGCCAGAGAGCACTAGAATAAATAGAGCTTCAATGGGCCAGTCAAAGAAGTTCTTCAGAGTGAAGAAGCTACAAGTCGGGATTTCACCGGAATGACATCAAGAGTGGAGCTGGCTGGAGGCTGAAGAAAGCAGAGGCAGAGGCTGAAGGACCAGACCTTTGGATTTGGCGACATTCGGAGAGAGCTCTTGGAACCAAGCAGAGAGATTGGCCTCTAAGCTAACCGGGCTATATTGGAGATAATAAAAGATCTGAACTTTTATCACCTGGCTGTGTTTTGAGAAGAAAAAGCTCACCTCATTTTGGCGCCCGAACAGGGACCGATTCAGATCCATCTGAACTAGATCACCACACAATCTGAAGGTTACACCTTCTTGGGCTTGTTTGTGCCTGGTCAAAGCAGCAGTCCCTCAAAGCAACGAGGTTTTTCTTTCTCCCGCTGCCTTTTTGTGAATTTCAGTGTATGAGAACTTCAACTTCACAGAAGAAAGTAATAGTAGAAGGGTCAGCGGTGCTCAAGGGAAGCTGCATCTGCCAGGCTTCTCTGCTTCAGGAGGCCCAGCTTCTCATTCCAGGCAGTCTTTTGTAGAGATGACTGTGATTGCTTCCTGTTCTGCCTGTTTGTTGATACAAATGACTGCAATCAGGGAAATGCCTCCCTGAAGAAACGTCAGAACGGCTCAACAATAGGTTGCCCTGACACCCCTACTCTTAGGCTCTCCCTTTAGTTTACTTTCCTCTGCCTGAATTAGACAGACTTGCTCTATGGTCAGTCCTTCCAAACGTGTGTCATAATCTGTATAATGGACATTCTCTTTCCACTTATTTTTTCCTGAGTAGTTAACTAAACTTTCTTGAATGGTTATAGATATTATGTAGTCTCTGTAGTGTTCTGGGAATTGCTGCAATCTACACAAATCTTTAAAAAAAAAAAAAAAAAAAAAGCTCTGGGTGATTTGCCAACCTGCAGAGAAAACCCCTTTCACTATTCCTCAGTGAATGATGATAAGCATGCCTTCCTGTTTTGTTTCTCACTTGATAGTAACAGAGTTAAGAAGCCTAATTGTCTCTGATATTTTAACAATATTCTTTAAGTGATGCTGGATGGCACATAGTTGTGTAAAGGCATCAGACAGAAGTGTACTCAGAAAAGAAAAATAGACAGGAAGGGATAACCAATGGGCAGTTTGTATAATGCACAGAAAAACATTTTTTAAGAAGTGCAACAAGACTGAGTATGTTGGGTGGATTTCCAGATAGAAGTTGATAATAGTTGCACTTCACAAGGAATCTCATGTGATTTTGACATGTGCATAGGAGGTAGCTAATTGGAAGTCATACATAAACCTAATTTTAATGGACTTTTTACCTGAAAAAAAAAAGTTTGTAAACTAGACAAATACAGTTTTTCTTTCAGGATCCACCTCACTGAATTTTTTCTGTATTTTGATTTAAAATAAGAATAAAGTAAAAAAAATGCTTGCTCACATATGATGGAATATATGTAATATATAATTTTACATTCTCAATGAGAAATGAAAATTCATTTTTCATTTTTATCACAAATTTGTTTTGTGATTGTCATTTTAAAATAGGCCCAAACCTTTTCATATTTCAATTTTGTTTTTCATTCATTGTCATTTCATTAGCTAGAGACATAAAAGGACTTATAAAAAAAAAGGTCACAAATCTAATTTATTGAAAAAATTGAATAAAATATTGAAAAACACTTCTAAAAATTTCAGATGATCACTGATATCTTCCTTTACAACTTGATTCAAAGACAGTTCACTTTCAAATAAGAAATTAGGTGAAGCTAAAAAGCACTCA
The DNA here is from genome assembly GCF_016432865.1 of Antechinus flavipes. Classification (NCBI taxonomy): domain Eukaryota; kingdom Metazoa; phylum Chordata; class Mammalia; order Dasyuromorphia; family Dasyuridae; genus Antechinus; species Antechinus flavipes. Next base: position 82,488,805 of record NC_067399.1, read on the forward strand.
ATATTGTTCTGAATTCCGTGGTTCAAAATGTTGATTTCTTAATCATATTTTTTCCTTTGTCTTAAATATTTAATGTTTGTAGTTGCACCTGTAATGATATATTGAGCTCATTAATTTTAAAAAGATGTCTTCTAAATATACTTAAATTGCAATCATCTCATTTTACTAGTAGACTTACTCAGGTGAAAAGGACATGCAGTGAAGACAACTATTAGCTCATCTCTCCATTCTAATAGATGAGCAACAGCTTTACCACAGAAGTCCACCAAATATCCTAATATCTGTATTAGAAGTATAATATGTTCTCTGCATACAGTAGTAAATAATTGAGATTTAATAAGGCTTGAATTTGTAAGATTAATAATTTTAACAAGTTAAAGTTGTAATAGAATGTTTTTAAGTTGTTATATAATGCTTTTTGATGCCAGAGCTTTTGTGTAGATTTCAGTGTTTCTATATTAGCATTGTTTTTTTTACAGTGTCCCCCAATTTTTAATGTATTTTGTTGTGTCCTGCTTTCTAGAGCCCCCAAGTTGGGGTGACAAAACTTACTGTGCTTTCTAGAACCCCCATGCCAGAGTGGTTAAAATATACCATCTTAGTGGAGGAGTGATGAGGCGAGACTCCTGAGGATGGTGGAAATATGGAGTCCATTTATTCCAAGTTCTTTCCCCTTTATATACCCTATTACCTTTATATAATCAAAGCAATACTGCGCATACACTAAGTATATGCGCATGTGGGACCACATAAACAACTTGCTATTGTACATAGTTTGCCACCTGGTATCACTCTTCCACTTGATATCACTCCGCTTCAATCTCAACATAGGTTGTCACCGCCCCCAGACTTCTCAGGAAGGCCCAGAGCCTTTAGGGGAGATAGGGAGTCGAACCAGACGTTGTTAGCTTGTTCCCTCTTATACCTCTGGCATATAGATGGTCTTATACTTCAACCATAGTTGCCCTGCTATCTGTGGCCCTCTACATATTTTGATTCGTCTATGGATATTCCAGAAGAGGACCAATTGATTTGTTTTTCTCCAGAGTATGAATTTATTAGATTAAAAATGTCTTTCCCAATTGTATATTCTGTTAACTGATGACAAAACAGCATATTCTCATTCACTTTACTCTCATGCAAATATCTTACAAATACAATTAAAATAGCTATTTTACAAAGATCACTTCTGTCATCTAATTAATTGCAAAGTGTACTTATTTTTTGAACTTTATCTACAATAACTGATTCAACATCATCAGACTTATGACTGTAAAAGGTATCATATCTAACTTCTTAATGAAATTGTCTCCAAATGTACACATGATAAGTGCTTTTTGGCATATGGCAAAATTAATTTTTCTCCAATGTTATGAACTATGCTTTTTTCCAATTTGATAACTTATTAGATATAAAGCTTCAATTGTTTTTCTGCTATCTTGCTTATATAAATGAATTAATATTACATATTTTCAATAGACAACATATTTTTCATGTTTGATTGTAAAAGTTGAAACAAAGATTTTAAGTTGCTTTCTTAAAAATGGGAATTAAAAATTCAACCAATTACATATATTCAAGGAATATGAAAAGCCAAACTTACTGTATTTGTTAATGTATTTCCTATTTTTCCATACCTTTTGTAATATGGGTATCTTAAATATCTTTCTATGTTTGAGAATTTCCTGATTTTTGTGTGCTAAATCTGATTTTGATATTCCTTTGTTATTGTGGTTGTTGTGCCAGCCCCAACTTTAAAAAATATTTTTAGGGGCAGCTAGATGGCATGTAGATAGAGCAATGCCTCTGAAGTCAGGAGGATCCAGTTCAAATCTGGCCTCATTTAACACTGACTAGCTGTATGACTCTGAACAAATCACTTAACCTCAATTGCCTTGGCAAAAACAAAAAATGTGTACAAAAAAAGATGAAGCAAAGAAGATATACCTACTGAAAAAATGTGCCATAAATATATCTTTTATTCTCTATCATCTTTCTCAGCAATTTGGAATAAAATAATTATAGTTAAAAATTTTCTACAAAATTTCACTTTCATATTCAATATTAAATAGATAGCAATGATGATGTTGTTCTTGAACATCCTCCAAAAGGACCAATGACATGAGACTGGTATCTTGAACTTGGGCATGAGTTGGGGTTAAGTGGAGCAGAGCTGTACAGAGTCATCAGTCTCATTCTCGCCTCCAGTCACTGGAGTGCAGTGGCAATAAGTGTCTCCTGATATGACTTTCTTCTCTTATCCTATTGGCACATCATCTTCCCCCTCACCGAAACTCTATTGAATGACCAGTGTTGGCTAACCATTTATTTGAAAATCCATTAAATAGAATAGCATATTCTCTACTAATACTGTTTCATCAAGCATGTGCGCATTCTTAGAAATTTAAAAAATGGAAAATTAGCATATGGATTCAATGGTTGGTGATGTTATCCTCAGTTGCCTTTTTGGGGATACCAATAGAATCAGCAAGTTCTTGCCACCAAAGATTCTTGGTTCTGTCAAATGGCACAATCTGAGAAACTGATGTAATTTTTATCAGTGGAAATAACATTAAAGAAACATCATCTGCTCTGCAGATGCACCCAAGAACCATGAGACATTTACATTGGACTTGTAACGTTCTATGTGTGTTGTCTCCCTCATTAAGATTTGATCTTCCTGAGAGCAGGGACTTTCTTCCTTTTCTATTTTTATCTCCCTAGTACAATAAATGCTTCAGTCATTCAAGATTTCCCTTTCCTCCCAACCCCCCATTATCTTTGGTAGCTTTCCTGACTTAATGTACTTTGTGTTTTGTTCCTTTAGTACCTTCACAACTGTCTTTAGCAAAGATGTCAATGTACATTTGGTCTGATTCTATTTTCCTCATTTTTTGTTTTCTTTAGTTTTATTTCTATCTCCTCTATGAGCACATCCAAGACTGTGACTAGAATTCAAATATGGAAATTCATCATTCTTTAATGGTAAAAAGGTTATGAAATAAAATTTCTCTATATTCTTGTTCTCCATTTAATTTTATACTTAAATGGTCTTGGAATAGTACTGCTTAGTTGTGTCTCTTGTCAAGTTTTCTTTAAATTGGATTTATCCATTGGTACTTATTAGGTGATGCTGTTCATAATCTTCCCCTATCTTTCTCTGTAAAATTAAAAATTTTTAAAATTCTGAATTTAAAAACTAACACAAGCATTTTCATTTATATAGAAAACATTGAACATGAAACTGTGAATCTTTGATTCTTGTCATTTTCTTGCCATTTTAAATATGTAATTTCATTTCAGATGATGAAATTGAAACTATTGTCACTCACATGAAAGAGTGTTCCAAATCACTATTTATCAGAGAAATGCAAATTAAGACAACTCTGAGATATCACTACATACCTGTCAGATTGGCTAAGATGACAGAAAAAATAATGATTAATGTTGGAGGGGATGCGGGAAAACTGGGACACTGATGCATTGTTGGTGGAGTTGTGAACGAACTCAACCATTCTGGAGAGCAATCTGGAATTATGCCCAAAAAGTTATCAAACTGTGCATACCCTTTGATCCAGCAGTGTTTCTATTGGGCTTATACCCCAAAGAGATACTAAAAAAGGGAAAGGGACCTGTATGGGCCAAAATGTTTGTAGCAGCCCTGTTTGTAGTGGCTAGAAACTGGAAAATGAATGGATGCCCATCAATTGGAGAATGGCTGGGTAAATTGTGGTATATGAATGTTATGGAATATTATTGCTCTGTAAGGAATGACCAGAGGCTTGGAGAGACCTACATGGACTCATGCTAAGTGAGATGAGCAGAACCAGGAGATCATTATACACTTCAACAACGATATTGTATGAGGATGTATTCTGATGGAAGTGGATTTCTATGACAAAAAGACCTAACTGAGTTTCAATGGATAAATGATGGACAGAAACAGCTACACCCAAAGAGAAAACACTGGGAAACGAATGTGAACTATTTGCATTTTTGATTTTCTTCCCAAGTTATTTTTACCTTCTGAATCCAATTCTCCCTGTGCAACAGGAGAACTGTTCGGTTCTGCAAATATGTATTGTAGCTAGGATATACTGCAACATATTTAACATATATAGGACTGCTTGCCATCTTGGGGAGGGGGTGGAGGGAAGGAGGGGAAAAATCGAAACATAAGCAAGTGCAAGGGATAATGTTGTAAAAAATTACCCTGGCATGGATTCTGTCAATACAAAGTTATTATTAAATAAAATAAAATTTAAATAAATAAATATGTAATTTCAAAATGTAACTTTCAAATATAACTCTTTTGCTTGCCTGTGATTCCTGTTGAGCCTTCTGTTTTTTACATTAAAAAAGTTTCCTTTAAAAAAATTAACAAATATTTATTTTAAAAATTCTTTCTCATTTTCCTACCCTCTGAAAAAGAAGAAAAAAACCTAATTAGACATGATTGTCGAGCAGAACAAATTCCCACACTGGCCTTGTCAAAAAACGTGAATCTCGTTTTGTCTATTAGTTTATCGTTTTTCTGTCAGGAGAAGATGGGTACATTATTCATTATCAGGTTTCTGGAATCATGATTGTTATGCTGATTAGAGTTCTTGAGTCTTTCAATTTTTTAAATCAATACTGATGTTATAATACAGCCCATTTCTGCATACTACTATGCATCAATATGCATCTTCTTAGGTTTCTCTGAAAACTTAATTTCCTATAGCATAATAGTATTCCATTATATTCATATACCATAATTTGTTCAGCTATTCACCAATTGATGGATACTCCCCTATTTTTAAGGTCTTTGCCACCACAAAAAATAGCTTTTATATTTTTGTGTCTATGGGGATCTTTTTCTCTTCTTAGATCCTCTTAGATCTATAATTGACACTTATATAGTATGGAATCCTAACTGAACAAAATTTATAAACATTAAGAATCATTTCCCGATTGATAAATGATAAAAGGATATAAACAAGCAATTTTCAGGGGAAGGAATCAATAGCCCTATGAAAAAATGCTTTGAATCATTACTGAATAGAGAAATGCAAATTAAAACATCTCTGAGGTATTACTCACATCCGTAAGATTGGCTAAATTGACAAAAAAGGGAAAATGACAAATGTTAGAAGGGCTACAGGAAAATAGATAATGTGATGCACTGTTGGTGGAGCTGTGAACTACTTCAATCATTCTGGAAAGCTATTTGAAACTATGCCCAAAAAGCTATTAAATTGTGTATGCACTTTGACCCAGAAATACTCCTACTTGAACAAAAATATTTATAACAGCTTTTTGTAGTGGCAAAGAATTGGAAACTGAGGTATGCTTATCAAAAGGGGAATGGCTGAACAAGTTACAGCATACAAATTGGATGGAAAACTACGGTGCTATAGTAATGGAGGGGGAAGGTTTCAAAAAAATGTGGGAATACTTAATATGGACTGAGGTAAAGTGGAGCAGAACCAGAAAAATATATATAACAACATTTTTAAAGATAATCAACTTTGAAAGACAGTAATTGTGATCAACCCATAACTAACCACAATTCCATAGGACTCACATGATGAAGTATGCTGTTGATCACTACATGGTCACCTGAAAGAGTGAAGATTGAAGTATATTTTCTTTCTTTGTTCCTTTCTCTCTTCTTACCCTTCGTCCTCCTTTTTTCTTCTCCTTTTTTTGGGGACAGGACTAAAACAGGGAATTTATTTTGCAAGACAATACTTAATAGTAATGACTTTTTCTTTTCTTGTCTTCTCGATGAGTGAGGAATGAGGAAGAGAGAATTAGTAACTGAAAATAAAATAAATGAATGAAAATAAAATATAATAAAATGAATAAAAAAAGATGTCTGTAGGACAGGTCATTGGATGAAAAGGACTCCTCATTTTACAGATGAGGAACCCAGGGAAAGAGATTAAGTGACTTGCCCAGGGTCACACAGTTAGCAAGTGGCATTTGAACTCAAGTCTTTCCTCACGCCAACTCGTGTTCTCTCCTCCACACCAGTGGCATCTAACTCAAATAGAAATGAAGCCACTAACCCATACACAAGGATCCCTGTGGGCTTTATATTGACTTATATTTCCCAATTATATTTTAATGTGGTTGAGAGTGTTGGCGACATCTCTGCACTCCACTGTGGAGCCTCTCATATCAGAGTACCAGTTATTATTTAGCAAACCTCAAGAGAGGTTCAGTGAATTGTGTCAGAATGGAAATTATTAAAGAACTGGAAACAAAATAGATGTCCATGAATTAGGAATGGTTAAAGAATAAGAAGCTCCACAGGTATGGAATGCTGCATTTATTCTCAGATTTTTTTCAGTACATTAATTGGTTCTGCTGAATTTTTTTCTTTTTCCTTTTTTTTTTCCCTTTGTTCTAATGGATAGCTTCCTGGAAGGGAGGAAGGAAGGCATATTGGGAGAAAATCTAGGTATTGTAAAAACAAAATATATTAAAACTATATTCTTAAAAATGTCAGAGGTGGGATTCAAACCTTAATTTGGTTTACACTAAATCACTCTGCTATATCTACAGGTATAGCAGACTTGGTTTAATAGTCCAGAAAAACTTTCAAAAAAGTTAGTCTGTTGAAGCCATTTTGGTTTTTAGTTATTTCCATTTACCCTTTAAGTGTACTCATAAATTATACCTTTAGTAAGATTTAGGATTTTATCAGGAAATGACATCAAACTCATTGGCTTAAATTCTAAAGAATACCTTTCTTTTTTGAAACTAAAGATATTTGTTCTTCTCTACTCTTGTGATACCTCTCACAATTTTCATTTTATGATGATAAAGACCAACAGATAAAATCACTAAGTTTGGCATTCCAGGATATAATTTATCAAGGTCTACTGAACTTATTGAGAGTGCTCACGAAACGCCAATTAGGAAACACTGGTTTTATTCCACATGAGAATTACAAATTACAAAATATACAACTGCACCAATTTGTAGGTTACCTTCAATAACATATAATGTTTCAACTTGTTCCAATGATAAAAGTTCCAATTATTTGTCCCAAGTAGTCATACTTCTCCCCAAAAGCCTGTTTGAGAACTTTGAGTACTCAAAGATCTCTTATCTTGGAAATCTCTTCCCACATTTTCAATGTATCTAGGGTTTCAATTTGCTCTTGATGCTTTTTTAAAAAATAAACTCCAGTCTGAAGATCCTCTTCTTTGATGGAGAAAACAAAAGCAAAAGAGCAATGGTCCCATCCTTTCTTTTTCTTTTCCTTTTCCAATCAAATAAAGAATAGGAGCAGAGAGATGAAGATACTACATTACTGAAACCCCCATGTCCCACAACTACATCCACAAGTTTTCAGCCATGTTGAAACTTTCCTACAAGCTAACAGTATAATATTCATGGCACAAACATCAGGGAATACTAATGAATGACAAATACTTTATTATTTTTAGATACCAATAATAGTAAAATAAATATTTGATTTTAATAAACCATTTAGCAAGCGCTCCTTAAAATCATACTAAATACCAACTACCTATCTTGTTGGTGTTTAAAAAAAAAATCAAAAATTTACCTTGAAGTAGCACATGATATTCTATTATTCATTTGTAAAAGTGTTCCTATATAATTTCTTTTATCATGATTTTAATGTTTAATCTTAAAAAGATTCATGCTTATAAAAGGCATTACTCACCTTAATAAAATTCCTTAAGTCACATAGCAATACTTGTCAGCTACCTACTAAATATATGTGATATGTATAGTAACAATAGTGCCAAGGACAGAAGGCCAACATACATACATTGTTAAAAATGGCAGTGCTAGCTTCCTTGTGCCAATGGTCTAAAGAAGTAATTCAGTATCCCTAAGTTACTTCTTCTAAATGTGTGAATCTAGTATTTTCCATATTTTGATACTTAGTTCAAGAGGAAGCACAAACTATAATTTAGGTGCTATGTTACTAGACATAGAAATATCTTTGTTTTTATTTAAATGAATTGCATGGAATTACTTGTTCTTTTTATATGGTGACTTAAACAAGCCATTCAAGTTTCCTCCTAAAATTTAAACACTTTAATAAGATGTGATCGCAAACATGTTGGTAATGATCATTGTGGATAATCTGAGAAATTTCCTATAAAGGATAGTAAAAATGATCTACCACCACTAATGTGGCTAGTTGATAAGTTTTCAGAGAACACTGATAAAATTTGAAAGGATGACAATGTTTTACTAACTGGTTGCACAGAAAAATTTAAATATTCTTTCATTCAGTCATTTAATTGTTATGGCCACGCTTCTGATAAATGGGATGGAAAGTGTAAATCTCTATTTTCCCAAATGTTAAAGCATTATTAAAATAAGCAGTGGTTTAACTGAAAATGCATTTACAGACATAAAATGCTAGACTACTTAAGAATAAAAACAATGTTTTTCTACTTAAAATATAGCAGTTCTGCTTTACTGATTATTGCTAACTACACTTCACATGTGAAAATGGATTTTTATCAGATGAAGTTCAATTTAAAACAACATCTCTAAATGGAGAAATGAAGATAGCATTTTGGGGAATAGCCACACAGGAAGGCAGCCATATTTTGTCTAGTTTCTGATAACAGTGAGTGCTGAATGACTAAATCAGCTCATGCGTGTTTCAACATATAATTCATTCTCATTAGCATTGTTTCCTAAACTGACCTTTTAATATTTCATAAATCAAGTAGCCACAATTTTGAGAGTCTCCAAATAGGTCTTATCTATTCCCTGTTAACATGATTTGTACTGTTCTTTATTCTAACTGGTCAGTCAACAGGATCTTTGCCTTTCAAACAAGCAATAGGTACTTTTACCAGGACTCATAATATTCAGAATGGCCGAGTTGGAAAAAAAATAACAGCTTAAAAGTAAGAATATATTAAAATTGTGTTTGTGTTAACAGCTGAATCTCATTAAAAATGAGATTGTATTGTATTACAATACAAAAATGTAGCTGTTAACAGAAAAAGAAAACAGGCAAAACTGGTTATAATGTGTCTCATCATTATCACTCCCAACAAGTTACACTGGATTGGCCATACTTTTGGTTGCAGTACCTCAATATATCCTGGAAACTCTTCAGAAAAGCACAATTTTGCTGATTCGTGTATTTGTAAACAATGGGTGCCATAACCAAGGCTAAAACCACCATGGAACAATTCCAAAGGTAGAGGTACTGTTATTTCCTAGGAGAATTATAAAGAGGTAAGAGGAAAGCATTCCACTAACGTGGCCATCTATTACTGGGTAGTAACAAGCTTCACAATCATGCTGATAATCCGTGATCCTCTTGGGCAGGTACTAAGATCCATGCTGGGATTCTTGATCTTATCTTGAAGAAGCTGGTCAAGTTCACAACGAAGTTCCTTAACCAACTCTGCTACCTAAAAAAGAATGCAAAGTTGTAATAACTGGTAAGGACAACAGTAAGAATACACCACTAAAGGAAAATTCACTAGCCTATCAATGACAAAAAGGTGTAGTTGTTTTGTTTTGTTTTTTAATCAGAAAAAGAAAAGCAAGACCCTTCATTTTGTAAACTGTAAACAATTCACATATGGCTCATCTCAGACTCTTTACAGCATTAACAGGAGCCTCTTAAAGCTAATAAGCTGCATTTTCCAAACTTAACTATAGATGCCTTCATTATATGCCCTAATAGAAGCATTAAAATAAAATCAAAGCAGCTAACAGTAATTTTTATTTGGTTCTGAGCTACATTATAATTTTTTCAGCAGTAGATTTATATTCTGACTATATTTCAATTAGGCAAATGTTAAATTGAGTTTTCCTTCATTAAATGTTACCATGTAGTATAAGCAAAAACATATTGGGTTAGCAGGGACAGTAAGTCAACTTTAGGTTAAATATTTGTCTTATAAAATATATAAAGTAGATAACTGAAAACTATTATTTAAGAAAGGTAATAGTTCTACAAATGACAAATGATGGAGATGTGGGAAAATAGGTACACTAATGAACTGTTGGAATCGAAAACTGGTCAACCAGTTTGAAGAACGATTTGAAACTATGCCCAAAGGGCTGTTGATACAAAATTGTATCCACCCTTTGACCCAGAAATACCATCAATAGGTCTGTATCCCAAAAAAATCCAAAAAAAAAAAAGGAAAAAGACCTATATATACAAAAATATTTACAGCAGCTTTTTTTTTTTTTTTTTTTTTAATGAACAAATAGGCTATATTCAGAATAAAAAGGAAATAAGACAAGGGAGGCAGTGAAACCAAATAAGTTAAGAAAGATTTCCAACAGAAAACTGTATTTTAACTAGTTTTTTCTTTGTTGTTGTTTTATAATTTTTAAAATAATAATAGCTCTTTATTCTTTAAAATACATAACTTAAAAATACATGCAACACCTATTCCTACAAAAAACCATGTGCTCCAAACTTTTTCCCTTCTTCTCCCCTCCCCCAGATGGCAAACAATCCAATATAGGACAAATATATGCAATTTCTCCAAATGTATTTCCAAAATGTATTTATCATGCTGCACAAGAAAATCCAATCAAAAAAGGGGAAAACCGAGAAAGAAAAAACCAAGCAAGGAAACAACAAAAAATGAAAATCCTTTGTTGTGATCCACATTCAATCTCCACACAGTCCTCTCTCTGGGTACAGATGGCTCTCTCCATCACAAGTCTATTGGAATTGGCATAAATCACCTTACTGTTGAAGAGAGTCATGTCCATCAGAATTAATCACATAATTTTGTTATTACTGTGTACAATGTTCTCTTGGTTCTACTCACTTCACTTAGCATTTACAATTCATGTAAATCTCTCCAGGCCTCTCTGAAAGCACTCTGCTGATCATTTTTTTAGAGAATAATATTCCATAATATTCATATACCCTAACTTTTCAACCATTCTCCAATTGATGGGAATCCACTCAGTTTCCAGTTCCCTGCCACTACAAACATTTTTACACATGTGAGTTTTTTCCCCCTCTTACATGATCTCTCTGGGATATAAACCCAGCATAGACACTACTGGAATCAAAGAGAACACACAGTTTGACAACCCTTTGGGGGTAGTTCCAAATTGTTCTCCAGAATGGTTGGATAATTTCACAGCTCCACCAGCAATGTCTTAATGTCCCAGTTTTCCTATATGCCCTCCAACATTTAGCATTATTTGTTTCCTATCATCTTAGCCAATCTGAGAAGTGTGAAGTGGTACCTCAGAATTGTCTTAATTTACATTTCTCTAATGAATAGTGATTTAGAGCATAATTTTATATGTCTGTAAATGGCTTTCTTAGTCTGAATAATGTCTGTTCATATCCTTTGACCATTTATCAATTGGGAAATGGCTTGTATTCTTATAAATTTGAATTAAATCTCTATATGAAATAGGCCTTTATCAGAAACTTTGGATGTAAAAATATAGCAGCTTTTTTTTGTGGTGGCAAAGAATTGGAAATTGAGGGAATGTCTTCAATTAGGGAATGGCCAAACAAATTGTGGTATATAATTGTGATGGAATACTATTATGCTATAAGAAATGATGAGAGGGATGGCTTCAAAAAAACCTAGAAGACTTATATGAACTAATACAAAGTGAAGTGACAACAACCAGGAGATCATTGTACACAGTAATAGCAATATTGTAATGATGACTGACTATGAAAGACTTAGCTAACTGTGATCAATACAATGATCTAAGATAATTCTAAAGGACTCATGATGAAGAATGCTATCTAACTTCAGAAAAAGAACTAATGAACTCTGAGTCATATTGAAGTATTTTCTAATTTTATTTTTCTGGCTTTGTATTATGTGTCTATCATGGAAACATTTTGCATAATTTCACATACATAGTTGATATACTGTCTAATTTCTCAGTGTGTGAAGAAGACACTAAAGGGAGAAGGGAAGGAGAGAATTTGGAACTCAAATTAAAAAAAAAAAAGAATGAAATGATTTTTTTTTTTTAAGAAAACACAGAACTCAGAACCATAACCCTTGAATTCTCATTTCATTATTTAGCTATTACTTTTTGCACTTTATTATGTGCATTTTACTATACACTTCACATTATCAGTCTATGCTGACAATGTGTTCAGATCTCACCATTTTACCTAATTACCTGATGGGAGGCAGCTGCAAAACGAATCCAACCATCATCCAAGGATACAATAAACTCTCCCCTTTGAAGCCGCACATTCACCTGGCCTCCACCAAACAAGAGCAATGGGTACACAGACACCATGCTGCAGTCTCGGATGAACACACGACTGGTCTTGATCTTCTCATGGTACACCAGGTAGGGGCTATCAAAGTGTCTCATCTGTAACATGCAGCCCCAAGAGCATCAGTGAGGTCATTGGCAGCATCTAATTTCTCCTTCAATAAACTCAATTAAAAAGAAGCTAGATTACAGCCCACTCTCTTTTAGTTTCCATTCACCAACATTCACTCTCCCTGACTACCACTTCAGTCCATATCCACCCTTCATTGTTCTTTGTTGATATGGCTGACTCCCTACCACTTACAACACTTAACCTCTTCTTATTCTACTTAAACCCTTCCATTCAACTCACCATCGCCATTAAAGTCAAATAAAATGAGATTTATTAATAGTCAATAATCATTACAGAATGCTTTTTGTGTGTAGAACAGATACCAATGCAAGAAAATAAAAAGTAGAAGACTACTCTCTAGGTAGCTGTTTTATAATTTCTAAGCAAAAACTTTTAAAATTCCTGTTTACTGTGAATCTTTGGCAATACAATGCTTGGGCTGTGAACCAGTTTTGAACAACCACAGTAGAAAGGCAATTTTGCATAAGTAAGTTGCCTTGTGCTTTATTAGAGTTTTCTTGAAGTAGAAAAGGTCTCAGAAATGTAATTTGTTTTACATTAGGGCCATTCTCACCAAGTTAAGTTGGATTGTTCTATGCTACTGTGCATAGGCAAGAATAGAATAGAATTTCATCAAATGAGATCTTTTCTTGGTATCTGTTACAAACACAATGATACTGACCTGATAGTTTACTGAAGAAGGGTGTATGTGGACATAATCATCATTCTTGGTGACAAACTTCAATTCATCTACTTTGGGTTGCATTCTAACAGCTCCTCTACTGGTCTTTTGATATTTTCCTTCTGGAGTTTTCACCTAAATGACAAATAAAACTAAATGTATAATTTGCTTTTTTGTTTTAGAAGGTGTATTTATGGGCAATAAATATAACTTGTTTGAGGGTTCCTGCTCCTCTTTTTTCTCCTTCCTTTCCTAGTTAACTTATATCACACTCTTGTGACTGTACTGATAGTTACACCTATATTTCATTTCTTTTTTTTTTTTTAACAAGTCATAAAAGAAAAAAAGGTGAGGAGATGTGTGTCACCAAGCCACAGAGTTGCTATATTAAGAGATGGTATTTGAAGTTATACTTCTGTACTGTCCAGTGTATAGTCTCTAAAAAACCATGAGATTGCCATCATAAATATTGGATTTTATTTAAGATCCTAGCAAAACATTTCCAAACATCTTTCTAATGTAGGTTTCAATTGATCTTTAAAGTATTTCCATAGTGATTTGAGAAGTAACTAATAATAACTGAATATATACTAAGTGCAAAGCTCTGAGAAACATTTGAGGATTTGAGGTGACAAGCTGAAAATGATCTAGAAATCTGAAATAAGAGACTATTGCAGCTGGAGTTACAACATTTAGTTTGAAAGTCCAAGAGTCTGGCTCAGGTTTGGATTTCTAGAATGTCAAGTGTGCTGAGCACTACTCCCAAAAAATTATTCCAACAGAAGACAGTCATACCACCACTAATCCAGATTTAAAACAGAGATAAATAAGGTTCCCATGAGTAGGTTCAAATGTACATGTAGCAATTCTTTATTGGGCTATGAAATTTGCACTGATACTTCAAAGGAGAAAGGCTGGATGATCCAATAATATTTATATCTAATTCCACTAAATTAGAAGAATTAAATTAAATTAAAGGATTATCTCACTTCATTCAAAGGATGTTTCAGAAAAGTCTAAAAAAATTTGCTAATTTAAGGAATAATTTTAAATTGTATAATGAACATCTTGGAAATTTTCGTCATAAAACAAGTAGATTAGAAATTGGTAGGTAATAGCAATAAACCAGGGAAATATTCTGTTACCTGTACTACATTTGGATACAGGGCTGCACATAAGATTGCTGATATTAACTTGGTATTCTCAGCATTTGAATTTGCCTGTGGAAGAAATACATGATTAAAGCATTAGCTGCAGAGAACAGCTGATATGTTTTTCTTTAATGATGAGAAAATTAGGAAAAACAGAATACATCTGTTAAGTCTTAGCTCCTCAGGCTTGTGATAGGGCACTTCTGCCTCTGACCTCTGCCTCCCTCAACCTGTCCTTTTATCAGTTCCCTCCCTTTTTTTGTCTCCCTCTCCTCTTACACCCATAAAGGATAAGATAGATTTCTATGCCCAACTGAATATTTGTTATTCTCTCTTTGACTCAAATCCGACAGAAATAAAATTCAAGGAATGCTCAACCCACTCTTTTTCTTTCCCTCCATGGTGCTTTTTCATGTGATATAATTTACCCCATTCTATTTTTCCCTTTGCTCTTCTTTCAGTGCAATCCTTTTTCTCAAGCCTTTTTTTGTCATCTCATCAAGTCAGCTTAGACCTGCAATCTTTACCTATGTATATTCCTTCTAACTCCCCTAAAATATAAGATATACTTGATCTTCACCAAGAAGGCCAAGAAGCAACAAGAGATAAACTTCTTTAAAAGTTGCAAGAATCATCCTCCCATGTAGGGATGTAAACAGTTTAACCTTGTTGAATAACTTGCTTTTTGCTTTTCTGTTTACTTTTTTATTTCTCTTGAGTGATTCACTTTTGAATATATTTAATTTGCACCCAGGTTTAAAAAAAAAAAAAAGATTTTATTTATTTATTTTTTTTGCCTTGGTAAAAATAAAAATGCATTCTTCACTACAAATAAGATATAAAGTTGATTTCACTACATTCACACAATGCCCACTCCAAGGAGCTGAAGGCACTTTGTAGACATCCATGAAGTAGTTGAGAATAAATACTATATTCTATAAACTCAGTAGATGTGTAGTAGAGTGGGGAGTATGTTCACATTTTCTATATAAAATGCCTGATGACATTTGGAACAAAATGGTACAAAGATAGCCTGAGGAAAAGCACATCTTACAATTTTCACAAAGTAAGTTAACCTTAGATAGAAAAAGGTCAGATTGTTTTATCTGGATGTGCATTTTTGTGAACGATCCTTCCTAGCCCTTGTGGATCTGGGCAGGATCACTAGAAAATGAAATAGCCATGTTTGTTCCATGATTAATAACTGATATCTTGTTATAAAAATTCAAGGGAGGAAAGCAACGCTAAGCCAGTCCTGGGGTTATATAATGAAGAATGCCTAGTAAGCCATTTGTAAAAGTCAGAGTTTACTTATTTTCTTTCTAGTTAAGGAGAAAAAAGATTTTTTTTTTTCTTACCTCCTCTCCAGTGGCATCCAATACACCATCTCCACCCTGGGCCCATCTCTTCTCGATATCTCTTGCTCTTAATCCTTCCTTCACAAATCCTATATCTGATAATAATTCTGTGAACTGCCTTTTAAGGCTGGCGATTTCCTAAAAGAAACAGACAAGTTCTTTCAGTGAAGATACCACTTGATTTATAGGAGGACACAAACAAAAATAGAAGAAACAGTGTGGGGCTACAACTTGCACCAATGGATGTTTGCAGTTATCAAGATATACATGGTTTTACTGTATTACTTGGCATAAAAAAGACACTAAGATAAATAAGCCTTGCTTGACTAAGTTAATAAAGAGGAACAAAAGGAGAGATGATATATACGAGATACACAGTCTTCCACAAATATTTGCAAAGGCCCAAGTTTTGGTGAATTTATACTGATTCACAATACTGTAGCTTTAGTATAGTGTTTGAAAAGCCAAGTCAAGAATGTGAAAACTTGGGAAGTTTTCTATTCTCTCCTTAATTACTCTTTGATAACTACATGCTTAGAATATACAGCTTTCTTTTTCAAATGGACAAGAAACAGCAATCTATCCCATTTTATACCTTCCCCTTCATTGTCTTGCCAGGGCACATATGTGACTTAGAATAAGAGGAGAAGATAATGAAATGTTATTGTTTTAGGGACTTTTCCTTATAGCGGAGTATAAATGTGTGGACTGAGAAGCTGAAGATATTTCTTTTAGCTCTTATTCAACTGTGGCTATACAATAACAAAGCAGATGAAAATAACAGAACTGAAAACAAATGAGCACTTCTTAAACTTTCTTCCAACTGTTTTCCTACATCCAGAAAAATTTGCTCAGTAAGTCACAAATCCAAATTGAAAAAAGAAGCCTGAAAGCTTTTTACACAAAACTGCTTCAAGATCAGCTTTTATTGAGTGCGTGCTATTTCTTTAGATTGTTAGGTTGTTTTGGTCATGTTCAACTCTTCATGACCCCATATGGCGTTTTTTTGGCAGAGATAATAGAATGCTTTTTACCATTTCCATCTCCAGCTCATTTTACAAATGAGAAACTGAGGCAGAGGGTTAAGTGACTTGCCCAGGGTCACATAATTAGTTACATATCAAAAGTTGGTTTTGAACTCATGAAGATCAATTTCCCTGATTCCAAACTCAGTACTCTATCCACTGCACCATCTAGCTGCCCTATTAATAAGTCTCCAAGTCCTCTAATCTGAGGTTAGAAGAAGCCTAGCATGATCAAATACACAGGGCTGAAGCTATTTATTGGAACACAAATGTCATTATTTAAATCTCTCTATATGTTCTGAAAAAAAAATCTATAAATTATTCACTAAATAAGTCCTATTTTAATGCCGCATCATGGTGTGGAGGTGACCCTGGATTTTTGGAGACGATATCGACTGAAAAAGTTTCAAATCTATTAGAAACAGACTGTTGCTGGCTACGTGTGGTGAGGCTCCTCAATAGGAGGATGGCAGGCTCACAGGATGAATAATTTTTTGCCACCACAACCAACCTAGTTTTACCATATTGCCAGATAGCTAACCATGAAGTAAGGGATACTTTTTCTAAGCACAAAATGGTCCACTGATGCCTGGAGAGATTTCAATTGACATCAGTCAAGGAAATACTCACATATGTGAAAGTCAGATCTTTGAAAAGACTGAAGTACATGTGAACATTATGCTCTTCAGTCTTTTTTTTTAATTTTATTTTATTTAATAATAACTTTGTATTGACAGAATCCATGCCAGGATAATTTTTATACAACATTATCCCTTGCAATCGCTTATGTTTCGTTTTTTCCCCTCCCTCCCTCCACCCCCCCCCCCCCCCAAGATGGCAAGCACAGGGAGAATTGGATTCAGAAGGTAAAAATAACTCGGGAAGAAAATCAAAAATGCAAATAGTTCATATTCATTTCCCAGTATTCCTTCTTTGGGTGTAGCTGTTTCTGTCCATCATTTATCCATTGAAACTCAGTTAAGTCTCTTTGTCATAGAAATCCACTTCCATCAGAATACATCGTCATACAATATCGTTGTCGAAGTGTATAATGATCTCCTGGTTCTGCTCATCTCACTTAGCATCAGTCCATGTAGGTCTCTCCAAGCCTCTCTGTATTCATCCTGTTGGTCATTCCTTACAGAGCAATAATATTCCATAACATTCATATACCACAATTTACCCAGCCATTCTCTCTCCAATTGATGGACATCCATTCATTTTCCAGTTTCTAGCCACTACAAACAGGGCTGCTACAAACATTTTGGCCCATACAGGTCCCTTTCCCTTTTTTAGTATCTCTTTGGGGTATAAGTCCAATAGAAACACTGCTGGATCAAAGGGTATGCACAGTTTGATAACTTTTTGGGCATAATTCCAGATTTATGCTCTTCAGTCTTAAGAGACCAGAAGAAACCTATATAATCGAATGATGGGAACTTTACAATAACACACCCTTTAAATAGGCAAGAACCTCTGGCTAAAAATGTTATCACTCTCACAAACTATTAAAGGAAAATGTACACTTGTTACTGTCATGTAATCTTCAATCCTGGGTCGACAATATCACCCACATATAGAAAAACTGACATCTAGTAAATTTACATTGTATAGAAATCCAGGCAATTAATTCTTTACTCTTCAATGTATCATAGTTTAACCTAATTGTTCATGAAGGACCAAATACCCATATGTAGAAAGAGAAGAATAAATAGGACATCAAGGAGGAGTATAATAGTGTTTGTAAGAAAGCTTAATGAAGGTCTAAAATTCAAGACTTTGCATAATAATTTTAGACCATGGGATGTATTTGCAGCTAAAGCCAAGGATACTAAAAAATAGCACTTTCATCTGCTAAGGAAGGAATCTGCAATTTAGCTGGAACAAGTTTCCCCATCTCCAAGAGTGAAGTAAGGAGACAGTAAGGAGAATGCTCAAAAGAATCAAGGGAAGGAGCTGCCATCCTTCAGAAGACTGACTCACCTGCAGAACTCTTCCTGACAGAAAGTTCTCTCTGCAGTAATTATAACTTGCACGAGCGCCTTCTTTGATGCAAAGTCTCCAACCCTAAACGGAGAAAAATCAAACTCAATTTATAGTGTGCATTGTCTTAGGGTCAATGTGGATACTGACAGCTTTAAATCTGTAATCTTATAAAATGTCAGCCATGTGTGTTTTCTGCTTACCTTATATGCCTGAAGGAGAGCCAGATAATCACTGTTTGCTAATGCAAATTCCAGTTTTTTCTGATTTGCTTCTTCCCTTTTATCCCAGGGAGATACCTAAATAAAAATTAAGATTTGAAGGCCACAATTCATTTGAGCTTTTAACCAGCAGTGTCCTACTGAAGTACTCTAATACAGGTACTCTAAATAAGCATATTCATTTTATGGCTGATTAACTGTAATTAGGGTGTTCTTAGGAATTCTATTTTGATCTGCCCTTGTGTTTGTCCACCCACAATAAACTATTCTGGAACTTTTACTTCTAACTAGCAAGATATCACCAAAAAAGACATACTTAAAGATGGTATGAGTCCTAAATACTGTATGTTATTAATCCTTTGACACCTTCAGTTTAGCAGATTCTCTCTCTTTTTTTTTTAATTTTTAATAGCTTTTTATTTACAAGTTATATGCATGGGTAATTTTACAGCATTCTCAATTGCCAAACCTTTTGTTCCAATTTTTCTGCTCCTTCCCCTCATCCCTCCCCAGATGGCAGGTAGACCAATACATGTTAAATATATTAAAGTATAAATTAAATAAAAAATAAGTATATATGACCAAACTGTTATTTTGCTGTAAAAAGAATAGGACTCTGAAATATTGTACAATTAGCCTGTGAAGGAAATCAAAAATGCAGGCAGGAATTCAATGTAATGGTTCATAATCATCTCCCAGAGTTCTTTTGCTGGGTGTAGTTGGTTCAGTTCATTACTGCTCCATTGGAACTGATTTGGTTCATATCTCATTGCTGAAGATGGCCAGGTCCATCAGAATTGATCATCATATAGTATTGTTGTTGAAGTATATAATGATCTCCTGGCCCTAGCAGATTCTCTTTAAGAGAATCATATGATTCATATCTAAAAGGATATCTTCCTCTCATGGTCAAAAGTAATTAATATTTTTTCAATTTCACAATGTCACCTGATCTTTATCCTTCTCTTTTTTCTCAAAATCTGTTGTCATAATCATCTTTGTATTCTATCTAGATTGTTTCCTTCAGTTTTGCAGAAGCTGCCTACATGTGAAACATTTAAAAAAAAGTTTAAAAAAAAGCAAAAAAAAAGTCTAAACTAAATGATTACATTTTTATATTTTTATCCATTTTAAATATTAGACATTTAATCTGCTTTTCATTCTCTAATGAAAGAAAAGAAATTCTGACTGAAGAAAGCTAAGAGGAAAAGGTTAACATTTTGGAAAATAACATTACTCATATAGTACCAGAAAAATGCTAGTCTTCCTATTCATTCCTTGTATGTATTCCTATGCTTAATGTTTTCTGCTGATAATAGAAATATTTCTAAATGCAACATAACAGTATTAGAACAAAAAAATAATGCTTTACACATGATTAGTACAGTTGGATTTTGAGCTGATGGATTAATGCCATCAGAAGTATCTGACATTCATCTGAGAAAACAAAGTATTAAATCAGCCTGAGTACATACCTGTGCAAAAAAAAACCTTTGTGCCATATAACAGTATTCCCTGAAGTAACTAAGCTATAATTTTTATGGTACTCAAGACCACACACAGAATTTGGATCCTGTCATTTTAGAGAAATATTGTTTATGCTACAATACTTACAAAAGGGGACTTAAAGGCCAAACTAGCTGCAATTGTTAAGGCTGGATCCAGACAACGGAAGATGGCACCAAAAAGCATGAGTTTGCCAATTCTCACATCCACAGGTAAAGAAGCCAAATGATAACCCAGGGGGGTCAATTTTTCATCTGAAGTTAAAGCTCCCAAATCTTGAAGTCGAACTTTAGAGGTTCGGAGAGATTCAATTCGAGGCGGCTCAATAAGTTGAGAGAATACAGACTGAAGGCTGTGATCAGTAAACATCTCCAAAATTTTAATTCTTAAAATGGAAAGAAAATTATTTGTCAATCTTATGCTGACC
Source organism: Antechinus flavipes (assembly GCF_016432865.1). Classification (NCBI taxonomy): domain Eukaryota; kingdom Metazoa; phylum Chordata; class Mammalia; order Dasyuromorphia; family Dasyuridae; genus Antechinus; species Antechinus flavipes. The sequence goes on from NC_067399.1 coordinate 82,509,507, forward strand.
ATCGTCATTCACAAAATGATGATACAGAAGACTGAATACTTTTTCTTCTTAAAGTCAAAAATAACATTTAAATTCCTAGATCACAAATCCTTTCATATGTTTTCAAAGACCAAGTTCCCAACTTCAAGCTCACTTTGGATCTCTGATGAGGTTTTTCTGGAAGGAAACGAAGGTGTCTGTCTAAACAACAGAAAACTTCAGACTAGAGGGAAGATAATCTTCCCTTTCAAAGTTTCAAGTGCCTCAGATCTCTCAGTGAGCACAAACAGGAAACGGATTCCATTTAATTCTTACCTTTCTCTTAAAGCAATTATTGTCTACCTAAGTAATATGACACCTCAATCATGTTCTATCTTATGAAGAAGCAGTGTGGCTTGTTGGTTAAGCAGATATAAATTGAGGAATGACTTAGAATTCAAATTTTCTTTCTGCTCTGTGCAACTCTTTAGGACTGTAAGCTACAGAGAAGGTAGAACTGCACTGGTAGGAAATTCCCTAAACTAATGAAATCAGAGGTTTAGCCCCTAAACCTATTCTTTATGCCTTGTGATGGACTGTTTTGAACTGCTAATTAAATGACTTGTTGATTTTTAACTTCTGACATGTTTATGTCTTGTAGTAGGCTATAAGAAGTACTATCACATGTCAAGAACCTTGTTTAAACTAGGTGCTCAAATACATTTTTGATGATTTGATTTATTCTAAGAAGGCTAAGCAAAACTGATCAAATATTTAACATTTCTGACACTCCAGATATAAGTCCTTAACTTACTCATTTTTTCTTAAGTCTGTTTTAGTCCTTTATTCATCAAGATTCTTTCAAAATGGATTCTATTTAATAAAATCATTTGGAATTAATCCTGTCATAAATGGACTATTTAGACAAAACAAGTTTCCTTATTTCACTTGTACTTGAGACACATGGCAGAAGCATCCCAAAGGAGCTTTTATATCCCTTAGCATGTGCACTTGATACATGAATTAGTTCTTTTATATTAATATAGGGCAAAACTTCTTCCATTTGGAAAAAGAATGGATGTAACCAACTGAATAAAGAGAAACTGGGAATATTTGGAAACAAATTACAGACATTCAGGTATACCTGAGGCACAGCTGTTCCAGGGGCACTCTCTGGATTTCTGGCAGCTGCTGTTTCAAAAGCTGGTGATTGTAGTGATAACTACTGAATAAATGGAAGCAGACTCCAGAGGCAATACGCCCTGCTCGGCCTTTTCTTTGCAGAGCATTAGCTCGAGACACAAATGTATCCTCTAGACTTTCCATCCCTTTGCTTGGATCATACCTATAACAATAAAAGAAAAGAGTGACTTTGCAAAAGAATGACCAACATTTCACTTATGGATAGAAAGGAAGGACCTAGATATTTTGGCAGAGAGATATCTATCATTTTCTCTCTGCTGTTGTATTATTAGGTCTTCAGGAAGCACCTTTTGTTAGACCTTACTGCAGGGGTCCTCAAACTTTTTAAATAAGGGGGCCAGTTCACTGTCCCTCAGACTGTTGGGGGGCCAGACTATAGTAAAAACAAAAACTTGGTTTTGTGGGCCTTTAAATAAAGAAACTTCATAGCCCTGAATGAGGGGGATAAACGTCCTCAGCTGCTGCATCTGGCCTGCAGGGCTGTAGTTTGAGGACCCCTGTCTACTGAATAGAGACCAGTTCTGCATATGTAAATATATGAAGTGATGATAAAAATTTCCATAAACCTCAATTAGAAATGTCTCATTACTTTAAAGTCATACCACATAAACCCATTCTTTTACTCTTTACATCTGGTCTAATTCTGTATAACATATATACATTCCATACAGCATTTTAAATAGTCTATTGATTGAATGCATGTTAATAAAATTAACAACATTTTAACTAAGATTACTGGGTGAGAAAATTTGATTTTTACAAATTTTTGTTTCTTAAAGTTCCTATGACTCTTTAAGTGGTGCTTAAAATATGAGTTTACCCTATAGTTTTAAGCATAATTAAAATACAGCTGGCAGGGACCAGAAAGGTTTTTGAGGTTTTCTTGGGTAAGAGTCATATAATATAACACACAAAAGCAGGGATAGACCTAGAGCAAAAGCAAGGAGTGAACAGAATTGCTGTGAGGTCCTGTGCCCTATTCACTCACCAACATATCTTTGGACCCTTCATACAACCTTGCCTTATGCCATTTCACCCCACCAGAAACCACTGAAGGAAAATACCTCTTTTCCTTCATTTTCCCAGAATCAATTACATAAACAACATCATCAATGGTAATAGATGTCTCTGCAATGTTGGTGGAAATTATGATCTTGGTTACTCCTTTGGGAGGTTTAACAAACACAAGCTGCTGTTCTTCACTGGACAAAGATGAGTGAAGTGGAAGAATGATACACCTGAAAAGAGATGAGAACAGCTATCACTGGATTAAAAGAACCAATTGTTCACAGACAATTCTCATGAAAAGCTAATAATATTATCTAACCACTAGCATCTGCCTCTAAACCTGTACCCAAAGTACAAATCTTTGAGTGGGAAGCTCTTTTTGATACTTCAGTATATATCTACTTAATTACTTGAATTCAATACTTTAGAAGTTTATTATATTAAGGAGCAAAGTATCTTTTCCCTTTTTTCTTAATCCACCATAAAACTTCAGAAGCAATACACAGTATTTTTTCTCACTCATATCACTAAGTTATGAAGCTCAAGAAATACAAATATTGTATTTCTTACATTCATCCATAAATCATCTTTCCCTTAGATATTAAAACATATCCAATAAAAAATTTTTATGCCTACTGTATCAATTCAATTTAGTAAACAATTATTAAGTACCTATTATGTACTAGGCACTTAAGTGCTAGAGATACAAATGAGGCAAAAGAAAGTCCCTGTCCTCAAGGAACTTATTATAGTCTAATGGGAGAGACAATATGTAAACACATATATACAAAGCAAACTATATACTGGAGAAATAAGAATAACAGAGGGAAGGCACTGGAATTAAGAGAGACTGAGGAAGACTTCCCATAGAATGTGAGATTTTAATTGGGACTTAAAGGAAGCCAAGGAAGTTAACAGTAGAAGAGGGAGAACATTCTAGACATGGGGAGCAGTCAAAGAAAATTCCTGGAGCTACGAGATGGAGTGTCTTGTTTGTGGAACAACCAGGAGGACAGTCACTGGACCAAAGAATACATGTAGGGGAGTAAAGTATACAAGGGCAGGTAGGTGGCAAAGTGGATAGAGTGCTGGGCCTGAAGTCAGGAAGACTCATCTTCTTAAGCTCAGTTTGGCTTTAGACACTTACTAGTTGTGTGACCCTGGGCAAGTCCTTTAGCCCTATTTACCTCAGTTTCCTTATCTGTAAAATGATTTGGAGAAGGAAATGGCAAACCACTCCAAACTCTGCCAAGAAAACCCTAAATAGGGGTTATAGTTGGATATGACTGAAACAAGTGAACAAAAAGTTGTAAGAAGACTGGAGAGATAGAAGGGAGCTAAGTTATAAAGAGCTTTGAATGCCAAATAGAACATTTTGTATTTGTTTTGGCAACAAAAGGAAACCACTAAAGTTTGCTGAATAGGGAAATGATCAAACTTGTGACTTAGGAAAATCACTTTAGTGGCTGAATAGAGGATAGAGTGGAGTGGGGAGAGACTTGAGGCAGGCAGACCCACTGGTAGGCTAGTTCAATAGTATAGGTATAAGAAGAAGAGGGCCTCATACCAGAATGGTGGCAGTGTCAGAAGAGAGAAGAGTGCACATGTGAAAGATGTTTCAAAAGGTGAAATAAACAGGCCTTGGCAATAACTTAGATATTAGGAGAGATATTTGTGTTTGAGAGATAGTGAGGCATGCAAGATGACTCCTAGGTTGTGAATCCAAAGGATTGAGAGGATGGTATTGCCCTCTATACTAATAGGAAAGGCTAAAGAGAAGGAGGGTTTAGATGAATAATGAGTTCTCTTTTGAACATATTAAGTTAAAGATGTATTAAACATCTAGTTTGAGATGTCATAAAGGAACTTAGACTACAGGTCAATAAGAAATTGGGGCAGGAAAAGTAGATTTGAGAATTATCAGCACAGAGATGGTAATTAAATCTATAGGAGCTGATGAGATCACCATCAAGGTAGATTGGAAAATATGTCCATGAAAACATCTCTCTAAAAACTGAATCCTATCTGCTGTAACAGTATCTAGTTTGCTTTTTTCTAATTAAGAAAGTGTTAATGGAAAGTAACTACTGAAAGTAGGTTCAGCCAAAATGAGGGGTATAAAATGGGAATAAATTGATTGTCTGGAGTGAAAATATTTTTTCATTAATAGTTGGCTTTTATAAACACACAGCTATGTGGAGAGAGTAGGTGTCTAGTTAAGATGTTGATCATAGTTTTAGAGATAGAGGGAGCCTGAAAGGCCATCTAGGTTAACCTTTTCATTTCAGAGATGAAAAAACAGAGGTCCAGAGTTACTATAAAGTGTTTATTAAGCACTTACTATGTGCCAGGCATTGTGACAATTCTAGAAATATTAAAAAATGCAATAAGATAGTTTCTGTCCTAATGGAGTTTACATTCCAACGTGGGAAGACAATGCATAAAGAGAAACTAGAAGGAGAAAGGATGTGGAGTGGGCCTCTCAATGATATAGGTCTTGGGACTTCAGCAAAATAATGCAAAAGCTAACCCTATCAGGTCCAAAGAACCCAGGGGCAGAATTCATGTTATTGGTGGGGAGATGATGACCTGAGTAGACACAGCATAGCATAGTTAGAATGACTGGGGAAGTGGGATAGAGGCACACACTGAACAACTAATTCTCTGGGATACCCACTTAGCTCCCTATGATGTAACAGCCACAATTATATTTCATTCACTTTGTTTTTCCAGTGTGGATAAGTGACTGGTCACTCACACAGCTCCAAATTTACCAAGAGGAGACTTTGGAGTATTTTTGGTGATTCAATATGTACTGGGTCATTTTCAAATTGGAACATTTGCAGTAGAACATGACCAATAGTAGGAAATTTTTAAGTAATTCTAAAATGAGTTTAGTAAACATAAGGAAAATGTAGTTATTTACATGATATATATTTTCATATTTTGTTGAAAACCATAATTGATACAGACTTGAGAAAAAGAGTATATAGTGTTTTTTAACTCTCTAAGTGCCCCTTTTTTGTTTTTTATGAATAACAGAATAGTAGAAATTAATGAACTACTTATGTATATCTGTATGCCTTTTATTGGAAGCTGAATAGCTAATGAAAAAAAGAACATTGGGCTTGGAAATGGAAGGTTGGGGAGTCTTGTCTAGGCATTTACTTACTGTTTCAACATTACATCTTTCTATATCTCAGTTTCACCATCTATAAAATAGAGACAAAACTTGTCCTACTGATTTCACAATTGTGCTATCCCCATTTTGTAAATTTTAAAGTGTCAGTCACTCATTCAGAAAACATTCAAGGTTACACAGGAATTAGTATCAGAGTTGAGATTTGAACCCAGGTTCTTTACTCCCAAACTAGTGCTCTTTCTTATTATTTTATCTAGTTGTAAAAAAGGCTCAGTATGCTGGAAAACAAAATATTTACCGCTTACTCCGTCTGTTGTTGAAGAGAGGATTAGACTGTAGCTGTTCATAAAGCATTTTAATTTCTGCTAGTCCTGGTAAAAATACTAATACAGCACCTAAATATATGAGAATTATTTTGATGAAATAAAGGAACTAAAACCAGTTTGTATCAATAAAATGTTATGAATTTATCAGTTTTAAGCAAGAAGTAGTCATAACTGACATTTTTAAACCTTAAATTGTGTAAACTTTAGATTGTTTTTCTCTCACAAGGGCTTTGGGAATTTAAAAAAACAATCTACATGTGATTTCACTTAATAACCATGAATGTTCCCTGGGACAAAACATCTGACAAAGAAGACCTGGTAAGGACTGCATCCATTCAACCTCCTCATTTTATAGATGAGGAAGCTGAGATTCACAAACATTAATAATTTGCCCAGAGTAACACAGCTAGTGTGTGTCTGAAAAACGATATCAATGAAGGTCTTACTGATTCCAAGTTTATTACTTAATTTATAACCAAGCTGACTCTTTCTATGTAACTGGAAAAATAGGCATGAAAAATGTAATGTCCAAAGATATTTATGCCATTAACATGATTAGGAGACACTACCAATCCTTCTTTTTAGTCAAATATTTAGTGAAAACCTATAGCATTCCTGGTTTCCTACTAGGATAAAAAAAAAAAAAAAAGCATAAATAATATCATCTTCCCTCAAGAAAACAACCATCTGTTTGCCACTTCTCCATAGTAGCAAACATCAAAGTGGATATGAAAACATAAAATAATAAAAGGTCAAGGAGATCTCAAAATTAATTCTTAGCTACAACTATCTTCTTTTATGTATGTGGTTATTCCTTGGTCAATTTCTATTCAACCTCTCAATCTTTCTTAATGTTTTTGATAAGAGATTAGGCTTAGTTGTACCTCTCACTTTTGCTAACTCTGCTCCAATATTGACCTCTCTCTTTCATAACAATGGAAAAAACGTCTAGTGAACTTGAATACTACAAAACTAACAAATGTATATTATAACATTTTGCTCTGGATCCTGTTATTTTTTTTTTTTGTTGTTGTTTTTTTGGAGGTGGGAGAGGGCAAGGCAACTAGGATTACAGGACTTGCCCAGTCACACAGCTAGGGATGATTAAGTATCTGAGGTCACACTTGAACTCAGGTCCTCCGTGCTCTATCTACTGTGCTATCTAGCTGTCTGACCCTATAATGCCATCAGAGAACACCATTTTTTTTTTTGGCAGTTGTGACACACTACTGCTATACTGATGTTGTAATTAAGAAAAAGTTAGTCTTTTTCATATTTATATTAACACATATCTTTCTCATATTCTAAATGTACAGTTAATTTTTAATACAAATACAGGATTTTAGATTATTAAAAAAAACCTCCTATTGACAAATATAAGTTTTTAAATGTTAAAATGAACAACAAAGAAAAACAAAAAACATTTTAAGACAGTAAATTGTATTCTTGTCCATAAAGCTTCTGTTTCTTACTGTTAAGTAAAATAAATAATGTGTCTATTGTTTTTAAAACAGCAGATACCAAATCAACTAGTTCGTTTCTGTTACCCTTTTTGCATATCTTTTTTTGGGTGTATTTAAAATAGATTTGTTGCCATTGTTGTCATTAATGGCATAATTGTCAGTTATTATTTATTGAATTTACCTTTCTGTTACAATTTGTTTATGGAATTGGACCTGCTATTCAACATGATGATTCTTCTCAGCTCTGCACATTGGAAAAGCAGATTAAGTATTTAAGTACTAGAGAATGTAGACATGGACACAAGGAATAGCTAAACTCCAAGTTAACTGATTTAGTTGAGATTAATAACTTTTACATTACCATTTTGAAGATCAAAACTTAATGGGGTCACTGTTAATTTCATTAATTCATTCTATAACAGTCTCCCATTATACTACAATTATATACCTTCTTTTGCCATTCTTTTCATGTGTATGTGTGTGTATGTATACATATTTATGCATGCAAAAACACAAACAGCAGTGGGTTGATATTACCTGGTGGGTATGAGTGCGTTCCATCTACAATCCATTCTAGTAAGGCCTCTATTAATTCAAGGTTAACCTTTTCTAGATCCATCATTGACATTGTTTTGATTACAGATTTATTAAATCCTGAAAAATGAATAAAAGTCCACAGAATAACACAAAAGAGCATTTCAATGTATTTCAAACTTATTTCACAAAGGGGCAAAGTGATCCAAGTCAGAAACAGCAGCTCAAAGCACCAGTGCTGATCAGTAGTGTGGTCAGATCCATGAATAGTTATTCACATATAAAAGTATATATTACATATGTATAACTTATGTAATTATATATAAATTTATAATCTATTATATGCATATATTTATAATAATTTTTTATATTTGTATATTATTTATCTGCCTGAAAGAGGGACTTAATATTGACATATAGATGTCTTCAGTTAGAAATAAGGAACAGAATAGTTTTAGCAGGAATGGACATGTTAGCTCATCCAAATGAATTTTTTTATTTTGTTTTTTAAAAATTTTGAACTTAATACCAAATAAAGGAGCATTTTTATATACATTATAAAACAGGAGAGAATTGTATAAATGAAATTGCAAATTTTCATTACATGAAGTTTACAAAGCACATGACAAATTCAACAAGAATTTAATATTTTTTCTTTCTGCTTATATTTGTAGCTCTGGTACAGTAGACTGCTTACATGGAATCTTCAAATCTGTTTTAGTTGTGTGTGATTCCTTCTTGCCTTCTCATTTTTAGGGAGGGAGCAGATTCCCCTCATCTTTCTCTATCCCTTATCTCCCACAGTGAGTAATAAAATCATTATAACAAACATGGAAAGCCAAGCAAAACAATGCTTATATTGGGCATATAACAATTGTGTCTCCTTCATTTTCAGTCCATTCTCCCCTCTCTCTGTCAGTAGATGGAAAGCATGTTCCTTCATTGGTATTTTGAAATTATGGTTAATCATTATACTCATCAGAGTTAAGTTTTTGGTTTTTTTTTGCGTGGTTCCTATTGTATAAATTCATTTTACATGAATTTGCATAAATCTTCCCAGATTTTTTCAAAACTGTCCTTTTCATCATTTCTTAAAGCATAATAATATATCATTACATTCATATACTATAATTTATTCAGTGATTTTCTAATTGATAAGTACTTTCTTAATTTACAATTCTTTGCCACAACAAAGAACTGCTATAAATATTTTTGAAATCTAGATTCTTTTTCTCTTCTTTGATCTTTCTTGGGTAAGGTTCTGGTATTGGGCATAGTTCTAAATTGGTTTTCAGGATGGCAAGACCAATTCACAACTCCATAAACGACGCTTCTCCAACATTTGTCATTTTCCTTTTTGGTTATTTTTGCCAATTTAATAGGCATGGGGTAGAACTTCAAAGCAGCTTTAATTTGAATTTCTCTATTAGTGATTCTGAGTATTTTTTCATTTGATTGTTAGTAGTGTAGATTTCTTCCTCAGAAAATTGCCTGCTCATATCTTTTGAGCAATGACTTTTGTCCTTATAAGTTTGATTCAATTATTTAACATTTTATGTAAATAAGAATCTTTATCAAAACAAAGTTTGATATAAAGATTTTTTTTGCCATGGAACTGCTTTTTTTTTTTTTTTTTTTTTAAGGTTTATTGGTTTTGTTTGTGCAAAACTTTTTAAATAGTATATAATCAAAATGATCCATTTATCTTTGGTGATCTTTTCTATCCCTTTTCGGTCATGAATTGTTTCCCTATTCATAGATGTGAAAAGTAATTTCTTCCTTGTTCCTCTTAATTTGTTTTTGATATGACTTTATCACTTTCAGGTATCTGTTTGGAGTTTACTTTCATAGATGACATGAAACACTCAATTTCTACTAAACTATTTTCCAGTTTTTTTTCAGCAGTTTTTGTTGACCTTAACCCCAAAACCATGGTCTTTGGGTTTAGTCAACATCAGGCTACTATTATGCTGGTCTGTACCTATTTATATGTAATGTACCTAATTTTTCTATTTGTTGACCTTTATTTTCCAACTAATACTTAATAGTTTTAGTGATAATTGCTTTGTAATATAGTGTGAGATCTGGTACTAGGGTATAAAGCCTTTTACTTTTCCACTTGCATTGTCATTTTTATAATATTGGTTCTATCCACCCATAAACAATTAATATTTCTCCAATTATCTAGATCTGCTTTTGTAAAGAATATTCTAGAAGTGTATTCATATAGTTTGTGTATGTGTCTTGGTAGACATATTTTATTCAATACTTATTTTGAGTAGAATTTCTCTACCTCTTTCTGAAGGATTTATAGTTTTTTGTGAAATTTTTTTATATCCTGCAACTTCTCTAAAATTGTTTCAATTAATTTTTAGTTGTCTCCCCAGGATTAATAAATTATAATAAATTTAAAAGCAATAATTTCATTCTTTCTTTGCCTGTGTAAGCACAATTTCCTTGATTTCTTTCTTATGCTTCTATGATAATTAGAATTTCTAGCACTATATTAAATAATAGTTGTGATAATGAAAATGCTTGTTTTATCCCTAACTTAGTAGAAAGGCCTCTTGGTTTACTCCCATTACAGAGTGCTGACTTTTGCTTTAAAAAACCCACGTATTCTTATATTTTAAGTGTTTTTTAAACAAAAAATAGGTATTGCATTTTGTGTAAAGAGGGTTTTTTTTTGCATTTATTGATATAACTTGGCTCATTAAAAAAATTAATTTAAGTCTACAATTTTAATGATTTTTCTAATATCGAACCAATTCCGAATGTGGGTTTAAATACAATATAGTCAGAGTGTATAATCTATTTTGACTTGTTAACTCTTTGCAAATATTTTATTTAAAAATTCTGTGTCATGATTCATTAGTGATACTGGCCTACAGTTTTCTTTCTGTTTGGTTTAAGGTATAAGATTTTATTTGTATCAGAAAAAATGTGGGATGTGTTCTTTTTCCATTTCTGCAAACATTTTATGTAATACTGTAATCAACTGTTCTTTGAATATTTGCTAGAATTCACTTGTAAATCCACCTGAAAATATTTAACAGTTTCACTTAAAATGTCATTTTTATTAGCGTATACCTAGAAAAATAGTTTCCAATAACTTCTTTTATTTTTGCTTCATTTGTTATAAATTCCTTTTTTTTTTTTTTTTAAATACCAAATCACAGTTGGAGGAAAAAATAGGAGAAAGCAAGTTTAGAATCTTAAAGTAAGTTCATGAATACTCGGGAAAATATATTACCTGGATAACGAGCTGCAAGCTGCTTAAAATTTAGCTGCTGATCTGGCACGGAATCCTTGACAGAGCTCTCATCCAAGAAGTGCAAGGAACGTCTCAGGTCCTCCTCTACTTCTTCAAATGCAGTTCTGTTGCGTCTTGCTTTTCTTTCCTCTGAACTTTGCTTCATGGAACGCTTATATGGACTGCTATCCTCAATTACATACCTAAGGAACAAAGGCAAATAGAAGACAGATTTATCAATCACAGTGGTCTTTGATCTGCACAAACCTCCAAAACAAAAGCTCTGATCTGTGCCATATCTCTCCCTACCCACACCACTGTTCCAAAGTCGTCCTGATTGTCCTCAATTCTACTGAAAAGTAAATTGGACAGATTTATTCAGCTAATTTTAAAAAATTTAATTACACAGCCTATAGTAAACTTCAAGAGTTTTATAAATGTTAAGAGCCATGCCTGAAATCTGGCTTTCTGTACGGGGAACAGACTAATGTGGTGAAGGCCAGAACTCATACACTTTACAATTTACAACTGTATTTACATCTATTTTTACATCTAAGATAACTGTGTAAAAGCCTTTATGTTAACAACTTCCGTTTTTGTTTTAAATGAAGAAACCTCATTGCACCACCTTTAAACCTTGCAAGATCTTAATACTTTAATATTATCAAATCTCAATTAATAAAGTCATTAAATACTACTCTTGTCAAATGCATTGATGAGATATATGTTTTAATTTAATTACAGTGTAGAAAATAATGCTGGTAATAACAAGCATTCCCTTTGGTATAGATTTGGAAAGCCAACTTTCTCCAAACTGGGAGAACTAGATTTTGATACATCTTGTAATTCTAAATATAAGTGTATCCATAAAACTGATATTAAGTAGTTGTGCTAAAAGTAAGGGTCTAAACCTGTTTGTACTACTAAATTGCATTACCCTGGGGATGCCATTTCAAAAGTGCTTTCATAGCTTCCTTTTTTGGGGGGGAGGGGTCCAGATCCCCAATTTTATTGGTATAAAGAAGCTCTTAATGAGGAAACTTCTTCCATCAATTCAGATTAATAACTCAACTCACTCATTCATACTCTTAAAAGCTATATAGGACACTAAAGAGTTAGTATTTATCAAAAGTGGGACTTTGAGTCTTACGGACTTTGCAGCTAGCCACTAAATGATGCTGTTTTAGTTTCCTTATAAACAATAATGTGACAAAAATCTCCTACACCTTCTTTGCATATAACAAATTAAGTATTAGTATATCACATGTCCCACAATAAATTAAAACTCAAAAAGTTACATTTAAATGAAATAAGTTTAAAATACTCTAGGGAAGCTAACTATTTACAAAAATCTTACTGTGACTTTAAAAAGAATTCTTCATTTTATAAAACTCACCCCTAATTTATCTTTTTGAGTGAATCTGGATTTTTATATCCAATTTGCCTAAAGAACTAGGGGACAGTAAGGAAGAAGCACAGAACAGAATTATATTCATAATGTTAAAATTAAATTGGAACTGGCTTGAAAGTATTATAGATTCTAATATGAGACCACTTAAAATCAATCAGCATATATAATTGTAAATGTTAAAATTTAGAAAAGAAAGACAGTAATCAATGATAATAAATGAATGAAGGATTGGGATACTACTAGGTAATGGCCTGTAAAAGGAAAAAACTCCCAAAACTTGATTTTTTTACCACTGACTTTCAGTGAACCTTAATATATTTCTTACTTAGTCATAGCAATTGCATCTTCCAGGAAAAACTGATCAACAGGAAATGTCCGGCCTATAAAGAGAAAATAAATATGAAAAGAGTGGGTCTTGATTGAAGTAAGTGCTTACAAGGGTACAAAGTTTTTCTGTATAAAAGCTAAATCAGTAACAGATTTTAAATATTTTAAATGGTTTTTGAATGGGTAAATTAATGTGAACATGATTTTCAAAAAAAAAAAAAACCATGTTATTTATAAGCCCTTAAAAATGTTCAATCTCATTAATAATCACAGGTATAAAAACTAAAATCTCTCTGAGGTACCACTTTATATCCATCAAATTGGCAAAAATAAAAGCAATGAAACTCGATTATGGTAGGATTGTAGAACACAAACAGGAACCCTCATTCATTGCTAGTGGAGTCCAAAGTAAAAAAAATAAAAGTTGCAGAAATAATCCCTAACCCTATGATAACACTGTTGGAAATTTACTCTGAAAGTATAATTTTTAAAAAGATAGCTAATAATAATACCAACATTATTTATAAATGAAAAACAAAACAAAACAAAAAAACTAGAAGCAGATTAAATGTCTAATAACAGAAAAATGATATAATAAATTGGGGATACATTACTGTTCTGCACTTTTCTATTGCAATGAAAACAAACAAGTATGAAGAGTATCAAGAAATCTGGGGAGTACTTTATGGCATGACACAAAACATAAAAAATAAAAAAAACTTCAAGAATAGCAAACAACACTAACTGTGGTCATATAAGAAGAAAAAGGACCAGACAAATAATTTTGATGACGTCTTACAGGAAGTGACTGAAAAGTTGATATTTTGTAAAAATTCACTTATTTACATGTAAACAATTACAAGGAATTTCCTTACAATTTTCCTTATAAGGATAGACTGACTGCTAATATTTAATATTGTCATTATTTTTAAGATAAATAAAAAACTTGCTTATGAAATTCATGGACGCTTATTGGTTTTTGTCAGATCAATAGTTGAAGGTTATGCAGCATTGCACAAGAGAACTAATGAAAATACTGGAAAGATGAAAAATTTGGGGTTTTTATTTGCCTGCTATGATTAATACTTACAAAAGCATACGGCTAGCTTTAAATTGCTATGGAAATATACAATTATTATTATTATACATGATTCTATTTCTTTTCTACTTTGTGGATACTAACAATTTATCTGGAAGAAAAAATATAATGAGATAACATTTACCAGACTCCACTTTACATAATGGCTATAGATCTTCAGGAGAACAATTTATACAAAAGACAATTTTACTATAAAAACAAAAACTTGAAAGTTGTAAGAATTCTACTCAATCCAATGATTCCAAAGGATGGATGATGAAGAATCATGCTTATCCACTTTTTGAAAGAGAATGAAGTGGTACACATTCAGAGTATAGAATGTGACATATTTCTTGAACATGGCTAATGTGGAAATTAATTTTGTTATATGCTACTTGTACTTGTTACAAGGGCTCTCTTTTTCTTTTTCTTTTTTCAATGGTGGGGGGTGGGAGTGGGAGGAAGAGAAAATGGATTATAGTTATTTAAAAATCATTTTAAAAAGAACTATAGGCTTTTATAGTTCTTTGATATTTAACTGGATATCGCATAAGCCTCTATTTTAGGTCCTTTTCTCTTCTACTTTTATGCTATCTTACTTGGTGATTTCATCAGCTCCTATGTGCTCAATTACTATATCTATGCTGATAATTTCAAAATTTATAAATGGAGCTCTAGTTTCTCTTCTGAGCTAGTCATGCAAGCACCTCAAACTCAACATGTCCAAAACGAATTCACCCAAGCAACCATTCTAAACCAGGTCTTTGTCATCTTTTGTCTAGACTATCAAATAGTTTGGTCTCTATGCCTTAAATTCTCCCTCAGTCCAATTCATCTTCCTTTCAGAAGGAATCCTATACCAAAGTGATTTTCCTGCAGTGGAAGACTGAGCAGGTCATTGTTCCTCTCCAACTTCCCCTATCCCTACTCAATATACTCCAGCAGCTCCCTATGACCTCCAGAATCAAATATAAAATCCTGTTTGACATTTAAAGTCCTCAATGATCTAGTCCATTTTCATATTTCCAGTCTTTTTTTTTTTTAAACAGTTTTCTCTCTTGCATGCCCTCTGAAATCCAGCCGTATTTACCTCCTTGCTGCTATTTGTACTAGCTGTCCCTCATGACCAAAATACTCTCTTGCCTCACCTCCCACTCAGCTTCCTTGGCTCCTCCAGTTGGAATCTCTTCATCTAGAGGCCTATTCCAATCATCTCCCTTTCTCTTCCTCATCCTAGTTGGTTCCTTTTGTTTTAGAATGGCTTCCCCGTATACTCTACACATACACACAGAGCACTTATTTGCATGATATTTTTCTCTCTTTCTTTCTCCTCCCCCCTACTTCCACAATTAGAATGGGAGCTCCTTAAGGGTAACGGGTCATATTTTTGCTTTTTGTTATATTTCTAGGGTTTAGTACAGTGTCTGGAATATAGTAGGCACTTAATAAATGCTTGTTGACTGTTTCTCTACTCTCAATTTTTCCATAACTAAATACTCATTTAATTTCAGAGAGTCAAAGACTCACAATGTTGGACGAGTTATTTAATATCTGAGTCTCAATTTCCCCATAATTTTTTAAAAAATAAAAATTAACAGTGAGACTTGAAGACCATTACACACCTTTCCTTTCCATTAATTGTGCATGGAATTTTTTTTTTCCAGTTAAGCAATATTTGAGCATGCAAGTCTGTGTCTCTGGACATATAACATATGGTGATTTCTTACTCACTGAGGGAATTTTGTCAGGAATCAGTAATCAGTTCTGTGTACTCTTTCCTAATGAAAAATAAAGCAGTTTTTTTTTTTGACCTGTCATCACTGAGAATCATGGGCTTTTGATTTGTTTCCCACAATGGGGATGAATTTGTATTGGTCCATCCACAATTTTTCACCAAAGACACACATATTCTAAAACAAAACCAAATCAAAAAACCAAAAAATAACCCCAAGTCCCCCCAAATTTGGCCTGCATTAAGGGTACAGTGTATGACAGCATAACAGAATGAAGCTAATTGGCTTATTAGTTTTCAGCACTGAACTAACTGACCAGTGAGAGGAAATTTTCAACTACAGGGCTGGATGCAGCTAAGTTAACAGCAATTTAAGATTATTTCCTGAGCTAGCAAGAATGTGTTCATAAATGAGCAGGACCAGGAGATCATTATATACTTCAACAACAATACTATATGATGATCAATTCTGATGGACGTGGCTCTCTTCAACAATGAGATGAACCAAATCAATTCGAATAGAGCAGTAATGAATTGAATCAGCTACACCCAGAGAAAGAACTGTGGGAAATGAATATGAACAACTACATAGAATTCCCAATCCCTCTATTTTTGTCTGCCTGCATTTTTTATTTCCTTCACAGGTTAATTGTACACTATTTCAAAGTCCGATTCTCTTTGTACAACAAAATAACTGTATGGACATGTATACATATATTGTACTTAACATATACTTTAACATATATAACATGTATGGTGGAGTTGTGAACGAATCCAACCATTCTGGAGAGCAATCTGGAATTATGCCCAAAAAGTTATCAAACTGTGCATACCCTTTGATGCAGCAGTGCTACTACTGGGCTTATATTCCAAAGAGATACTAAAGAAGGGAAAGGGACCTGTATGTGCCAAAATGTTTGTGACAGCTCTGTTTATAGTGGCTAGAAACTGGAAATTGAATGGATGCCCATAAATTGGAGAATGGCTGGGTAAATTGTGGTATATGAATGTTATGGAACATTATTGTTCTGTAAGAAATGACCAGCAGGAGGAATACAGAGAGGCTTGGAGAGACTTACATGAACTGATGCTAAGTGAAATGAGCAGAACCAGGAGATCATTATACACTTCGACAACGATATTGTATGAGGATGTATTCTGATGGAAGTGGATTTCTTTGACAAAGAGACCTAACTCAGTTTCAATTGATAAATGATGGACAGAAGTAGCTACACCCAAAGAAAGAACACTGGGAAACGAATGTGAACTATTTGCATTTTTGTTTTTCTTCCCGGGTTATTTTTACCTTCTGAATCCAATTCTCCCTGTGTAACAAGAGAACTGTTCAGTTCTGCAAACATATATTGTATCTAGGATATACTGCAACATATCTAACATATATAGGACTGCTTGCCATCTAGGGGAGGGAGTGGAGGGAGGGAGGGGAAAAATCAGAACAGAAGTGAGTGCAAGGGATAATGTTGTAAAAAAATTACCCTGGCATGGATTCTGTCAATATAAAGTTATTATTAAATAAAATTTAAAAAAAAAACATATATAACATGTATTGGTCAACCTGCCATCTAGGGGAGGGGGTGGGAGAAAGGAAGGGAAAAATTGTAACAAAAGGTTTTGCAATTGTCAATGCTGAAAAATTACCCATGCATATATTTTGTAAATAAAAAGCTATAATAAAAAAAAGAATGTGTTCATAAATTAGTAGTGACTAAAGAATCAAAGTTTTCTAGATAATTGTTAGTGAAACACTCATTCATTGCTAATAATTGTAAACTTGCAGAAATCTTTTTGAGAATAGTCTGGTAATATTAAGTAAAGGAAAAATATCTATTTTTTTGACTCAACAATTCCACTTTGGTCACTATCATCTAAAGGTAACATCAAATAACAAATTTAAAAAGCTATCTATTCAAAGATTTGCAAATGTTAAATTGTGTTACAATAATAGATAGTAAAACTGTTGACCAATATAAAACTGGTTTTACTGTTCATCTTATTTTGTTTTTGAAGTGGACAAATGACATCAGGAAGGTGATGCTGTGACATGCAAGTGAAGTGGAGTTAAGTGAGGCAGAGCTGTGCAAAGTTATCAGCCTCACTTCTGTCCTCCAGTCACCTGAGTACTGCAAGACATAGGTCAGGATCTGGTGATGGTCCCAGATGCAATGACAGATCTTGGTCTTTTTGAGCTAAAGTCTTTCTCAGGTCTCAGTTTGAATGAAGAAATGTCCATTCAGTGATTAAGGTTAATGTAAGAATTGAGGCAAAAGGTGGCCTAGTTTGCCTTCACAAAAGAATCAATCCAAGAGGGGAAAACCCTCAGTTTCTAACTAGAACAGAAGCAATGGCTTTTTACACTCACTGAGCCATCAAACCCAAACAATGAGGCTTGAGTTGAGATTTGTTATTAGTATAATCAAATAACTCCATCTGAAATCCAAGAGGCCTGATGTTCTGGAGCTATATTTTAAAAAATCATAAAAGAAATCTACATGATACAATTGATATGAAGAATGCAAAGAAATCTGGAAAGAGGTTTTTTAAATTGGCACATAGCAGAAAAGAAAAAAATAGAACAAAGATTAAACTATGGGCACACAAAAGGAAAAGTGAATGTAAATAGCCTTGGAGAAAGGTTTAAGGCACCTCTGCATTATAAATCAATTAAATAGTGAATCATCAGCAGCAAGTTTAATCAAGTTTAATGATGTTCACCACTAAGTTTTTAGTAAAAATTAAAACTAAGAAGTATAGGATCTTTAAATTCTGAAATAAAGTTCCACTAAATAATTCTATTATATCACTATTTTTAAAAAATGCTTTTCAATAATGATCACAGAAGGGAATTAGCTGGAAAGTAGCCTTTGTAAGTAGGAAAATTACAATTTGGCCATCTTACTCATTTTTTAAACCTTATAGACTTAAAGAATTTCTGTCAGCTAATTTTCCATAACTATTTTTCTAACTAAGGATCTATAACTAATTAGAATCAAGTTTATAGTATTATCTTTTTCCTAATTCATGACCAATACCTACTTTGACCAGTTAAATACTATTAATAATTTACCAATCAATTCTTTCAGACCATTTCTTTATAAAAAATTTACAGAAAAGTTAAAACCCAGAGATGCTAAGCAATCAGAAACAAATGAACACCAACATACCTAAAAAGTAGTCTAACAACACAATTTAATTTACTAAATTTGGTGATCTTTATAATTAAAGCACATATTATAACAACAGATAGCTTCTTTCTAAAATCCTGCTATGATAAAACTTTTTCAGGTTGCAGATTAAATATTAATATTTTAAATAACCAAGAACGTAAATAAATAACAGAGTTTAAATCATAGAGGCAACAAAAAATTTCTAAATGAAGGATAATGTTACTGACATCAGTTTCATAAAATGCCTATAGTTTGATTCATAAAATACCTATAGGCTGATAAATACTTTTTTCTGGATAAAAAGTGATTATGTTATCAATACATTCCTTAACTGAGGCACAATATTAAAATATTTTATATGTATTTAGCATGGATAATAATACAAAATTTAAAAATACATTTTTTCTCACCTGGTATATTAATAATTGGGCAAGAATTAAAGTATTCTGAGAAAAGCTCAGCATTCAAAGTGGCACTCATCAGAACAATACGAAGATCTCGATTCTGCAACATAACATCCTTCAAAACTAGCAGCAAGAAATCACTAATGGGAAGAAAAAACACCAACCAAATTCAAAGTTAAATATTTGTTCCATTCAGACTTTTCCCCTTTTTTTATTCATTACTACTATTTTGAAATGTAAGAAGACTTCCCAATAGGCATTTGTTCTCTTACTCACTTTTCCCTTTTCATCATCTTTATTTCCCATAACCTTTACAAATTCAAACTATATAATGCAAATGCACAAATGAATCTAAATAAGTTACATGTGGCAAAGGTGGTTTGATGATTTTTTAAATGGCAATCTTGGAATTTGTTTCCCACATTTTATTATTATTATTATTATTTTGCTTGACTTAGCATTTTATTGAGTTCATAGACCTAAGGTGGTGATGGAAAAAATATTAATACAGAAGTTTTGTGATTTTTTTCAGAAATCCAGTTAAGACATTTACCAATACAGGCCTGCCATTAACATTCTCCTTTCTCTGTTCAAATTCTTTTTTTCTTTCAAGGTCCTGTTCAAATGCTACCTTTTCAGAGAAGCCTTCCCTGACTAGACCAGCCTTCACTGATGTCCTTTTCTTATGACTATAATATTTAAAGTCTCTATTAAACTCTTGAATGATTTCTTCTTCTTTTATATGTGAGAATCTTCTCACTTTAATTAAATCATAAGGTTCTGTAGTCTCTATTACTATTTAGTAGTATTTTTTTTAAACAATTTTTTCCTTTAATTCCTTAGATGGCATATTTCTTCCTTTTTTAAAATAACTTTTTATTGATAGAATATATGCATGGGTAATTTTTTTTTACAACATTATCCCTTACACTCACTTCTGTTCTGACTTCTCCCTTCCCTCCCTCCATCACCTCCCCTAAATGGCAAGCAGTCTTATACATGTTAAATATGTTATAGTATATCCTAGATACAATATATGTGTGCAGAACCATACAATTCTCATTGCAAAGAAAGAATTGGATTCAGAAGGTAAAAATAACCTGGGAAGGAAAACAAAAATGCAAGTAGTCCACATTCATTTCCCAGTGTTCCTTCTCTGGGTGTAGCTAGTTCTGTCCATCATTGATCAACTGGGACTGAATTAGATCTTCTCTTTGTCGAAAATATCTACTTCCATCAAAATACAAGCTCATACAGTATTGTTGCTGAAGTATATAATGATCTCCTGTTTCTGCTCATTTCATTCAGCATCAGTTCATAAGTTTTTCCAAGCCTCTCTATTTCATCCTGCTGGTCATTTCTTACAGAACAATAATATTCTATAATATTCACATACCACAATTTACCCAACCATGCTCCAATTGATGGGCATCCACTCAGTTTCCAGTTTCTTGCCACTACAAAAAAGGCTGCCACAAACATTCGTGCACATACAGGTCTCTTTCCCTTTTTTAAAATCTCTTTGGGATGTAAGCCCAGTAGTAACACTGCAGGGTCAAAGGGTATGCACAGTTTGATAACTTTTTGGGCATGATTCCAGATTGTTCTACAGAATGGTTGGATACGTTCACAACTCCACCAACAATGCATCAGTGTCCCAGTTTTCCTGAATCCCCTTCAACATTCATCATTATTTTTTTCCTGTCATCTTAGCCAATCTGGCAGGTGTGTAGTGGTATCTCAGAGTTGTCTTAATTTGCATTTCTCTGATCAACAGTGATTTGGAACACCCTTTCATATGTGTAGAAATAGTTTCAATTTCATCATCTGAAAATTGTCTGTTCATATCCTTTGACCATTTATCAATTGGAGAATGGCTTGATTTCTTATAAATTAGAGTCAATTCTCTATAAAGTTTGGAAATGAGGCCTTTATCAGAACCTTTAACTGTAAAAATGTTTTCCCAGTTTGTTGCTTCCCTTCTAATCTTGTTTACATTAGTTTTGTTTGTACAAAGGCCTTTTAATTTGATATAATCAAAATTTTCTATTTTGTGATCAATAATGATCTCTACTTCTTCTTTGGTCACAAATTCCTTCCTCCTCCACAAGTCTGGGAGATAAACTATCCTATGTTCCTTTAATTTATTTATAATCTCATTCTTTATGCCTAAATCATGGATCCATTTTGATCTTATCTTGGTATATGGTGTTAATAAGTATGGATCCATGTCTAATTTCTGTCATACTAATTTCCAGTTTTCTCAGCAGTTTTTATCAAATAGTGAATTCTTATCACCAAAATTGGGATCTTTGGGTTTGTCAAACACTAGATTGCTATAGTTATTGACTATTTTGTCCTGTGAACCTAATCTATTCCACTGATCAACTAATCTGTTAGATCAGATACAACTAGGCCACCTTCATTTGATTTTTTTTCATTAGTTCCCTTGAAATTCTTGACCTTTTGTTCCTCCATATGAATTTTGTTGTTATTTTTTCTAGGTCATTAAAATAGTTTCTTGGCAATCTGATTGGTATAGCACTAAATAAATAGATTAGTTTAGGGACTATTGTCATTTTTATTATATTTGCTCGGCCTATCCAAGAGCACTTAATATTTTTCCAATTATTTAAATCTGACTTTATTTGTGTGGAGAGTGTTTTGTAATTTTGCTCATGAAATTCCTGACTTTTCTTTGGTAGACAGATTCTCAAATATTTTATGTTACTGACAGTTATTTTGAATGGAATTTCTCTTTATATCTCTTGCTGTTGGATTTTGTTGATGATGTATAAAAATGCTGAGGATTTATGTGGATTTATTTCTAATAGCTTTTTAATAGAACTTCTGGGGTTCTCTAAGTATACCATCATATCATCTGCAGAGTGATAATTTGGTTTCCTCATTACCTACTCTAATTCCTTTAATCTCTTTCTCAACTCTTATTGCTAAGGCTAGCATTTCTAATACAATATTAAATAATAATGGTGATAGTGGGCAACCTTGTTTCACTTCTGATCTTACTGGGAATGGTTCCAGTTTATCCCCATTATATATAATGCTTACTGACAGTTTTAAATATATGCTCCTAATTTTAAGGAAAAATCCATTTATTCCTATAGTCTCAACTATTTTTATTAGGAATGGATGTTGGATTTTATCAAATGCTTTTTCTGCATCTATTGAGATGATCATATGGTTTTTATTAATTTGGTTATTGATATAGTCAATTATGCTGTTTTCCTAATATTGAACCAACCTTGCATTCCTGGTATAAATCCTACTTGGTCATGGTGTATTATCCTAGGGATGATTTTCTGTAATCTTTTTGATGATATTTTATATAAGATTTTTAGCATCAATATTCATTAGGGAAATTGATCTATAATTTTCTTTCTCTGTTTTCAACCCACCCGGTTTAGGTATCAGTACCATGTCTGCATCATAAAAGGAATTTGGTAGGTCTCCTTCAATCCCTATTTTTTCAAATAGTTTATATAGCATTGGAGTTAACTGTTCTTTAAATGTTTGGTAGAATTCACATGTAAATCCATCTGGTCCTGGGGATTTTTTCGTAGGGAGTTGGTTAATAGCTTGTTCTATTTCTTTTTCTAAGATGGGACTGTTTAACCAATTTACTTCTCCCTCTGTTAATCTGGGCAAGCTATATTTTTGAAGGTATTCTTCCATTTCATTTAAGTTATTGAATCTATTGGCATAAAGTTGGTCAAAGTAACTCCTAATTATTGCTCTAATTTCTTCTTCATTAGTGTTGAGTTCTCCCTTTTCATTTTTAAGACTAACAATTTGATTTTCCTCTTTCCTTTTTTTAATCAGATTTACTAAGGGTTTATCTATTTTGTTGGTTTTTTCATAGAACCAACTCTTAGTTTTATTAATTAATTCAATAGTTTTTTTTACTTTCAATTTTATAAATCTCTTCTTTTATTTTTAGAATTTCAAGTTTAGTATTTGACTGGGGGTTTTTAATTTCTTCCTTTTCTAGCATTTAGTTGTAAGCCCAATTCATTGACCTTATCTTTCTCTATTTTATGCAAGTAAGCCTCTACAGATATAACATTTCCCCTTATTACTGCTTTGGTTGCATTCCACACATTTTGGTATGACATCTCATTATTGTCATTTTCTTGGGTGAAGTTATTAATTATGTCTATGATTTGCTGTTTTACCCAATCATTCTTTAGTATGGAATTATTTAGTTTCCAATTATTTTTTGGTCTATTTTCCCCTGGCTTTTTATTGAATGTAATTTTCATTGCATCGTGGTCTGAAAAGGATGCATTCACTATTTCTGCCTTATTGCATTTGAGTTTGAGGTTTTTATGTCCTAACATATGGTCAATTTTTGTATAGGTTCCAAAGAAAGTGTACTCCTTTCTGTCTCCGTTTAGATCAAATGAGAAGCTGTAGGTACAGATCTCTTTATTTGGTGTTTAAAGTTCTCAACTTAGCCACAATCTACCTTTTCAGTCTAATGATACCTGAGTTATTCTGCTGTATAGTCCTCATACACAACAGCCCATCTCTGCCTTTCCATAGGGAGATGTTCTCCCTGACCTTATCTACTCCTATTTTTGAAGGACCCTGTACAATAATATCCCCCAAAGTTACTAAACTGCATAAACCTTTGGCCAATGATAACTATACTATGTCTGTACCTCAAAGAAATCAAAGAAAGAGAAGGACCCATATGTACAAAAATATTTGTAGCAACTCTTTTTTTTATGTGTGTGGGAGTAAAGCATTAGAAACTGAGAGCATGCATGTCAAATGGGGAACAGCTAAACAAATTATGCTATGAATGTGATGGAATAATAAAAGGCATGGTAGTTACAAAAAAGCCTGGGAAGATTTGTATGAATTGATGGCAAGGTAAGCAGAACCAAGAGAACAATTTATATAGTAACAACAATATTGTAGAGATAATCAACTTTGAAAGACTAGTATTCTGATCAACATGATAACCAACCACAATTTGAAAGTACTTATGATGAAGCATACCTCTAGATGAAGACATGATAAGACTCAAGAGTACAGCCTGAAGCATGTTTTTTCTTTTCTCTCTTTTTTTGATATGCCTAAAATGGGGATTTCTTTTGCATGATATATGCTAGCAATGTGTTTTGGTTTTTCTCAGTGAGTGGGGGAGGAAAAGGAGGAAGAGAGAAAATTCAGAACTGAAAATAAAATAAAATTCAATGAAACAAAAAATGCTTAAAAATGCTAAGGGGCAGCAAGGAAGGCGTGGCAAGGATAACTCACAGGAAGTCACAAGGATGTACAAACAGTGACAGTTCAAAAACCAATCTGACCACAATAGGGAGGTCATGCAAAGAAATAATATGAATTAGATTTAGAGAGATGAGAAGCAAAGTATAGAGGGCTTTAAGTGCTACTTTGAGATGTTTATATTTTATTCTAGAAGCAAGTACAGAGATGGCATAACCACTTCTGTGTTGCAGGACTATCAATTAAGCAGACAGACAGAGGATAGATTGGAGAGGGGAAATACAGGAAACAGAAAAACCAGTCAGACGGACATTGAAATAGTCAAAGCAAGAGATGAACTAGAGAAGAAGCAGTATCCTTCATGGTTTCCTATAGCTTCTAGAATAAAAGATGATTTCTTATTAATTTACTTAATATTTTCCCAGTTATATTTAAAACAATTTTTTACTTTTTAAAAACTTTTTGAGTTCCAGATTCTCTTCCTAATTCTCACCCTCAGCCATTAAGAAATCACATGTGAAGTTACATAAAAATATTTCCCTAAAAGTCATGTTGTGAAAGAAAACATAGATCTCTCATCCTATGCTAAGGGGCAGCAAAGAAGCTTTCAAAAAATTCAAAAAAAGCTTTCAAAAAATAAAGTTAAAAAAAAGAGTATGATTCAATCTGTATTCAGATACAATCAGTTTCTAGAATAAAAGATAAACTCCTCAGCCTGGCAGTTGAAGCCCTCTACAATTCAGCTCCCATTTACTTCTCCAGGTCTAAAGTAAAAGTGGAGAAAAGGGGTGAGATATGAGTGATGTTGTAGAGGCAGAAACAACAGGATTCAGCAACTGATTGAATGTACGCTGCTTCTTTGTCCTCAGCCTTCTGCACCCTCTCTTCCTCCTGGTTATATTCTGTTTGGTTTCTATGACTGGTTCTCCTGATTGTCATCTAGACTGCTTGACCACTTCTTTTCAATCTTCTTTGCTGGACCATGTTCCATTTTTTGCCTTATAATCATGAGTACCCTTCAAGGTTTTGTGGGTCTTCTTCTCTCTTTAAATTTCTCCCTTGAAGATATCACTAACTCCTGTGGGCTTAATTAGCATCTCAAAGCAGGTGAATTCCAAACCTGTAAATCCAATCTTAATCTCTCCACTGAACTTCAATTCTAAATTGCCAATTATCTGATGGACATATTCTTAACTGGATGCCCTACTGATATCTTAAAAGTCAATAGGTCCAAAACAGAATTGATTACCTTTCCATTCTAAATCTGCCTCTTCTGCAGAGAGCCCTCCAGAGAGGGCCTGTATCCCAAATGCATCATAAAAAAGGGAAAAGGACCCACATATATAAAAATGTTTGTAACAGTCTTTTTTATAGTGGCAAAGAACTGGAAACTGAGTGGATGCTCATCAGTTGGAAAATGGCTGAATAAGTGAGGAATGTTATCGAATATTATTTTTCTATAAGAAACTATCAGCAGGATTTGAGAGAGGCCTAGAGAGACTTACAAGAAGTGATGCTAAGTAAAGTGAGTAGAATTAAGAGAACATTTTACACAGCAACAAAATTATGTGATGATTAACTCTGATGGGCCTGGCTCTTTTCAACAATGAGGTGATTCAGGCCAATTTCAATAGATTTCGGATGGAGAGAGCAATCTGCATCCAGACAGAGGACTAAAGGGCTGTATTACAGCAAAGTATTTTCTTTTCTTTTTTTTTGTTTTAAATAGCTTTTTATTTACCAATATATGCATAGGTAATTTTTCAGCATTGACGGTTGCAAATCCTTCTGTTCCAACTTTTTCCCTCCTTCCCCCCACCCCTTTCCCCAGATGGCAGGCTGACCAACACATGTTAAATATGTTAAAGTATAAGTTAAATACAATATATATATATATATACATACATATATACATACATATATACATACATGTCCAAACAGTTATTTTGCTGTATAAAAAGAGTCAGACTTTGAAGTGGTGTACAATTAGCCTGTGAAGGAAATAAAAAATACAGGAGGACAAAAATAGAGAGATTGGGAATTCTATGTAGTGGTTCATAGTCATCTCCCAGAGTTCTTTCCCTGGGTGTAGCTGGTTCAGTTCATTACTGCTCTATTGGAACTGATTTGGTTCATCTCATTGTTGAAGAGGGCCACGTCCTCTTCAGAATTGATCATCATATAATATTGTTGTTGAAGTAAATAATGATCTCCTGGTCCTGCTCATTTCACTCAGCATCAGTTCATGTTAAGTCTCTCCAGGCCTTTCTGAAATCATCCTGTTGGTCATTTCTTGCAGAACAATAATATTCATATACCACAATTTATTCAGCCATTTTCCAATTGATGGGCATCCACTCCAGTGTCTGGTCACTACAAAGAGGGCTGCCACAAACATCCTTGCACATACAGGTCTCTTACCCTTTTTTAAATCTCTTTGGGATGTAAGCCCAGTAGTAACACTGCTGGGTCAAAGGGTATGTATAGTTTGATAACTTTTTGAGCATAGTTCCAAATTGCTCTCCAGAATGGCTGGATGTGTTCACAATTCCACCAACAATGTATCAGTGTCCCTGTTTTCCCACATCCTCTCCAACATTCCACCTTATCTTTCCCTGTCATTCTAGCCAATCTGACAGGTGTGTAGTGGTATCTCAGAGTTGTCTTAATTTGCATTTCTCTGATTAATAATGACTTGGAGGATTTTTTTTATGGCTAGAAATAGTTTCAATTTCTTCATCTGAGAATTGTCTGTTCATATCCTTTGACCATTTATCAATTGGAGAATGGCTTGATTTCTTATAAATTAGAGTCAATTCTCTACATATTTTGGAAATGAGGCCTTTATCAGAACTTTAACTGTAAAAATGTTTTCCCAGTTTATTGCTTCCCTTCTAATCTTGTTTGCATTAGTTTTGTTTGTACAAAGGCTTTTTAATTTGATAAAATCAAAATTTTCTATTTTGTGATCAATAATGATCTCTACTTCTTCTTTGGTCACGAATTCCTTCCTCTTCCACAAGTATGAGAGGTAAATTATCCTATGCTCTTCCAATTTATTTATAATCTCATTTTTTATGCCTAGGTTATGAACCCATTTTGACCTTATCTTAACCATGTTAAGTGTGGGTCAATGCCTAGTTTCTGCCATACTAATTTCCAATTTTCCCAGCAATTTTTGTCAAACAGTAAGTTCTTATCCCAAAAGCTGGGGTCTTTGGATTTGTCAAACACTAGATTATTAAAGTTATTGGCTGTTTTGTCCTTTGAACCTAACCTATTCCATTGATCAACTGGTTTATTACTTAGCCAATACCAAATGGTTTTGGTAACGGCTGCTTTATAATACAATTTTAGATCTGGTACAACTAGGCCACCTTCATTTGAATTTTTTTTCATTAATTCCTTTGAAATTCTTGACCTTTTGTTTTTCCATATGAACTTTGTTGTTATTTTTCTAGGTCATTAAAATAGTTTTTTGGGAGTCTGATTGGTATAGCACTAAATAAATAGATTAGTTTAAGTAGTATTGTCATCTTTATTATATTTGCTTGCCCAATCCAAGAGCATTTAATATTTTTCCAATTGGTTAGATCTAACTTTATTTGTGTGGAAAGAGTTTTGTAGTTTTGCTCATAAAGTTTCTGATTTTCCCTTGGCAGATGGATTCCTAAATATTTTATACTGTCAGTAGTAACTTTAAATGGAATTTCTCTTTGTAACTCTAACTGTTGGATTTTGTTAGTGATATATAAGGATGCTGATGACTTATGTGGATCTATTTTGTATCCTGCAATTTTGCTAAAGGTGTGGATTATTTCTAATAGCTTTTTAGTAGAATCTCTGGGGTTCTCTAAGTATACCATAATATCATCAGCAAAGAGTGATAGTTTGGTTTCTTCATTACCTACTCTAATTCCTTTAATCTCTTTCTCAGCTCTTATTGCCAACACTAGCATTTCTAATGCAATATTAAATAGTAGTGGTGATAGTGGGAACCTTGTTTCACTTCTGATCTTATTGGGAATGGTTATAGCAAAGTATTTTCGATTTTGTTCTTGTTGTTTGCTTGCGTATGGTTTTCTTTTTCATTTAAAAATTTCCCCCCCTTTTTGATCTGATTTTTCTTGTGCAGAATGGTTAATGTGTGTTAGAATCTTTACAAAGTGTAAAGTCACTAGAGTTGATAGAGACAATAATTATCTAATTTACCATGGTTCAGTATGACTGATCTGATCTTACAAGGAGATGTTATGGGTCAGAAGAAACAAGGTACTAAGTAGAACTGATAGACAATAATGCTTGTGTTCACACCTTTAAAGAGCTCATATAAGCAAGAAGTATTTAAGTACTCATTGGAATTCACAAGTATGGGAGATTCACAAAGTTAATTATGTAACTTTGTGAATTCACATCTCCCTTGAAGCTCTTAGGGCCAGAGAGCACTCTGAGAGGAAACCCATAATCCAACTCTCCCCTATCCCACAATCCCTCTCTCAGAGAAAGAGCATAAATAGAGTGTCAGAGAGCCAGTCAAGGGAGTTCAGCTGAATTACACTGAGAGGGGAGCATCAAGTGAGTTCATCCAGAAGCCCTCTCTCAGAGGCAACAGAGATTCATTCTATTTTCCACTTGGCTGGCTGGAGGCTGAAGGACAAACTTTTGGATTTGGAGACATTCGGAGGGAGCTCTTGGAACCAAGCAGAAAGACAGGCCACTAAGAAAAAATAACAGGGCTATTTTGGAAGGAGAAAATAAACATTTGCATTTTATCACCTGGCTGCATTTTGGGTGATTATTACTTTAACTGAAACTAAGGCTGCCTTCAGAAAACCTCCCTGAGAAACCTGCTCTCCTCCAGAGAGAACCATTATTTTAAAGAAGAAGAACACCACAAATGTGTAAATATGTCTAGAAGGATTGCACAAGTTTAACATATATTGAATTACTTGCTGTCTAAGAGAGAGGGTGGGAGAAAGGAGGGAAAAATTTGGAACACAAAGTTTTGCTAGGGTGAATGTTGAAAATTATCTTTGCATGTATTTTGAAAATAAAAAGCCATTATTTAAAAAATAAATAAAATAAAATAAAATATCCATTCTCCCAATCACTCATTTCCTAACTTGGAGTTATCCTAGATTTTTCTCCTTTCTCTCAATCCTCATATCCAATCAGTTGCTAAGTTCTGCCTATTCTACCTCTATGAAATCTCTTGTTCATCTCCTTATTTCTACTTGCACAGTTATTACCTTATGTCATAGTCCCATCATCTCTCATCTAGATTATTCTATTAGCTTTTCTAATTTATCCTCTTTCCTCCAATTTCTCCTCTCTTCATTCCATATAGCTGCCAACATAAACTTTTTTTCCCCTGAGGCAACTGGGGTTAAGTAACTTGCCTAGGGTCACATGGCTGGAGGTTTAGTATCTGAGGCCAGATTTGAAATGATTTAATAGTACTTTTTTTCCCCCCAATTACATATAAAGACAATTTTTAACATTCACTTTTTGGAAGATTCTGAATTTCAAATTTTTCTCCCTTCCTCCATTCCTTCTCCCCTCCCCAAGAAAGCAAGCAATCTGATATAGGTTATACATGTAAAATCATGAAAAATATATTTCCATATTAGTCATATTATGAAAGAAGATACAGAACAAAAGTGAAAAAGCTACCAAAAAAAGTGAAAATAGCATGCTTTGATCTGCAGACTCGATCAGTTCTTTCTCTGGATTTAGATAGCATCTTCGATCATAAGTGTTTTAGAATTGTTTTGACCATGGGTCCTTGAAAGCTGTGGCAACAGAAAACAAGCTCTGCCCAGGATCTACCATGCCTAAGGGCTTGCAATGCCAGTGATGGCTATCATTGAGGACTAGCCTAGTTGATACTGCTGATGATCCTTCCCATATCTCTTATGGGATGAAATCATGGATCCATGAAGCAATGAACTCTCCTTAGCACATGAATACTGCAAGCACTTAATAAATACTTATGAAACTGAATATGTTCAAGATTATCCCTGTCACAAAGTCAGAATAGTCTTGTCACTCTATTCTGCTGTGGTACCTCTGTTTTGGTTGCTGATAAATTATATAGCTTCTATTTTGGTGCCTCTCTCCTTTTCCAACTATTTTAAGAGAGCTCTGAAGCATATTTCACACCCTGAACTACATCACATAATAGCTCAATTTCTTTCTGAACAACTACTAACTCTTAAATGATTGAGAGATTAAGAGAGCTAGCTAGTGACTGGTGCAGATTGAAATGTAGCAGGCATGACATTATATCCAAGTAGATTTTTAAAAATAATAATAAAAAAAATATACATATATATTATATATATAGACAAATTCTATATTATAATAATGACTTCATCCATTATAACTTACTATGAATGGACCTTCACTAGACTAGATGCTGCCAAATCTAGCATTTTTAGTTCTACAGAAATGACATACAACGTCTTAATACAACCTCCAACCTGGATTTTCTATACATATTCTATAATCACCAGTGTTATGAAGCTGACCTACAAGTAAGTGACTTTTAACTATATCCTAATTCTATACAATTGTGTCTCTTACCTTTCTTCTGTCCTCTCATGAACTTCATCAACAATAATGTGGGTGACTCCCTGTAGGGCTGTGTCTCCTTCTAGCCTTCTCAGCAGCACTCCTGTGGTACAGTATAACAACCTGGTAGCTGAGGACTTAATATAAAAAAGCAAAGGATAAGACAATTAGTCAACTAAAAAAATAAACACACATACCCAAAGCCCTACTATAGCATATTAGGAAAAAAGCACAGGACTGGCATTTTGCACACCTGGATCCTGTCCTGGGCAGGACACAAGAGTCTGAATTAGGTCTCTGGGACTTGGCACCTGTAAAATGTCAATAATAATATTTAAACACAAAGTTATGGATGAAGTGAACTGTGAAAGCTGTCTCAAAAGATGAAGACAGTGTTCTAAAGACTGAGTAAAAAGGTCGGCTGTGCCCCAGGGACAGGTTTTTTTTTTTTGTGAGGTCTAAGTGGGGCCGCATTGGCATTGAAATTCCCATATAAGGTAATTTAGTTATCCTAAAGATGCGGGTGGGTTGAAAGTTTTTCCTCATTTATGACTTAGAATGTGAAGTCATTTGTCCTGGCTAATCAGGGCCAAGATCCAGCCTATAGGGAATGTTAGGCCAGGCCCCTATATAATTCTTGTCTGTTAACTGGGACTTGTCTCTCATTATCCTTGTGGGGAGGGAGATGCCCTTTCTTGTAAAATTGTAATAAAATTCCTTTCTGCTTTTGCCTTGAGAAATCTCCTTAATTTATTTGAGCTGGTGGGTTTGTCGCACACAGTTATGAGAAAAAATTCCATGAGTCTTAAAAAAAATATTAATTAATTTAAGTAAAATTAAATTAATTCATATTAAGGGTAAATATTATTTGTAAATTGAGATGATTGAACTTGAAGGTCCCTTCTAAATTTAGCATTCACTATCATTTTATTCTGTAAATTCAAACCCAAATTTTACTCGTACTCTTGCTATCAATAGCTGTGAATTTCAAATCTAAAATAGCAGGAAGTATTATAAAATACACAAATGACTGTGTCTGAAAAATAGAAATCAGAATTAAATTGCTTCTTGTTTGAATAAGGTCAATAAATCACTCAATAAAAGCAAAATATTTAAATTTTAAAACAATCTAATTGGTAATTTCTATCAATGAAGATTAAAAGCCTCCAAAGAAAAAACAGAGATCTGCCTGAATAAGACTTGCTTTAAAATTCCTCTAGAAACATTTCTCTGTTCTGAGGATCACCTACTGAATTTATCCTGAAGATTCATCATCCAAATTTTCTTCAAATCTTTAGCTCAAAAGTCACTTTAAACATAACAATGGTATAATATATTTATAATACATGATAAATTATAAAATATTATATAAAGTATAATAATATTCATAATTGTAATAAATAATATACTTGTAATACAGAAATAATTGAGCAAGCTACAAACCTTGATGCTTTCTAAGCGGATCTGGTATCCCACAGTAAAACCTATTTTTTCGGCTCTCTCTTTAGCCACACGTTCAGCTACGGAAATAGCAGAGATTCGTCGAGGTTGGGTACAGATGATGTTTGCTACCTTCTCAGGAGGCCCATACAGAGTATCATCCAGAATAAACTGAGGGATCTGAGTAGTTTTCCCACATCTACATCAAAAAGACCCCCAACACACATACACATAATCAAAGCAAACTTTTATGAAAAAGTCTTTAATTTCTATAGTTTTTTCTAGTTTTTTATTTTCAGAAAAATCAATAAATGATGATATATTATGGGAAAGAGATAAAAGCAGTTATACTATTCCTTATAGCTTCATCTTATTTACAAGAAAAAATAACCTTTCAACTTTTTAATTTATAGCTGCTAAACAAAAGATTAGGTATCTTCAATTTAAAAGACCACAGAAGAAAAGGCCAATCGCCTAAAACAACTATTTCTTTGTCTGTAAAATGGGAATTTTGATAACAATGATAACAGCAATGACAATAAAAGTAACCATAATGAGTATTTTTATAGCACTTTAAGATTTGTAAAATATTTTAAAAATATTTCATTTGTTCCTTATAAAAACCCTGGAAAGTGAGAGCCATTATTTCCCCCATTTTACCATGAGGAAGTTAAGATAGAGAGAGGTAAATGATTTGCCCAAGGTCAAATAACTAGTAAATGCTTGAGGCTAGATTTGAACTCACTCCTTCCTGAGTCCAGGTCCAGCAATTTGTCTACTATACCTAGAAGATGCCTCTCTTTTAGAGATATGATGTTTTTGAAAATTATACTTTTGGACAAAATATTAGTTCATGTCTAAATGTACTGGAGACTATAAAGTGTAGCATATATTTTGACATAACAATATTATATTTAGCTATAAAATGCTGGATATTTCTCTCTTAATATTTATTTACTTAGATTTCAGGCAGAATGGGAGAAACTATAACTACAGAAATAATCCTGGCTCCTGATAAAATATGCTTCCGTGTTTTAAAAAAATACAAAATTAAATTCGCAATTGCTCAATACAAAATTAAGTTTATATTAGATTTCCCTCTTCACCAGAGAAAGGAGAAAATGGGAAAATATTTTATATTATGCCCCAAATGACAAATCTTGGGCTTTGTTAAAATCACAGGAAATTCTAGAGATGAATTCCTTTTCAAAATAAACACTCTGAAATTATTCTTTAAACTCAAATATGAGTCCTCTTGGGGGAATCTTATCCTAAAGAACTCTTAAAGACTTGTTAAGTGGGCATTTCCTTTATCTATTCATAAGCAGTTGTCAGAAAGTAAATAAAAATAGCAAACCCCCTCCCCCCACCAAAAACAAACAAACAAACAAACCACCAATCAATGTAGAGCCAACTATGGTTAAAATTACAACCACAAAAATCAGTTCTACTCTGACAAAAACAAATGTTTTATTAGTAGATAATTGGTCTCGGTTAACCAGGGGCCATACCACATTCTAATATTTAGATTAAATCTCCATTAAGAATACATCACACTCTTACCCAGTCATACCACTCACAACAAGCACTTGGTGCTTGCTCAGCAAATCAAGAATGGTTTCTCTTTCTTCCCAAGCAGGGAGTGATCGTCTCTCTTGCAGAATTGACTGGTATTGTCTGGAAGCCTAATATAATCCAAAGGTATCAAGACAATCAAGTTGTGCAACCATTATCCCACAAAGCCTTGAGGACATTTAAAAAAACCTACAAGAGAAACTCACTCCTTGGGTTTAAACACTTTTCCTGCTTTACCCAGTAATAGTTTCTCTATCACATAAAATACCCATTTCAAGCAATAATAATAATTATGATCATTGAGTTTCTTCACATGAGAACAGCTCTTACACAAGAACTTCATTTGGAGACCCAGCTCAGCACTGAGCAGTCATGGGGTCACTGACTATCTATTACAATTGGGAATAGAGTTTTCTATCATCTAAAAAATTTATAAAACCATATAATTTCCAGCATATCCCACTTGTATATGTGTGTGAACTCTGAGCAACTGAGTTGTTCTATTCTAATTTTTAAAGGCTTGATTGCTTAGATATTTGTAGTGACCACAATCAACTTTGATTCTGAATGTTGGTATTACCATATACAAATTAGCATTTTCCCTCAGAATGTAAAATCACCAAGTTTTAGAGCTCAAAGGGATATAAGAGATTATCTAACCCAACTTCTTTATTTTACAAACACCGACTTGGGCCTAGAATGAAGTAACATGCCCAAGGTGATAGAGCTAACTTTATCAGGGCAGATATTTAAATTACCTTTATTTGGATGTCTTCAGAAATTAATCTGTTTATTAGCAGGTATCTAATTCAGGGCTAAAAATGTTGTTCAAAGCATCACTTGATCTGTACTATACTAAAACCACATGGTTCTAAAAATGATTGGAATTTTGTTAGTATGCAACCCTATGGGCTGATATTCAAAATCAGAAGAAAATCTGACATACAGAAAACTTAAAATAGATCGACGTGACAAAAGCATGTGGGAAGGGGAATACTGAGCTTCCTTTTCTCCTATCTGTTACAAACGGCTCAACACTGTTTTACCATACTCTACCTTTTTTATGTGAAACTCCTTGCAAATTTTAGCATTTTCAGGACATATAGACTTAGCCTGCCAATCACATCTCCTGGAAATCTTTTTCTTGAGGTTGATATAGCTTTCATTCTCTACAAAAACTGGTGTAAGAACTTCATCATCATCTTCCTCCTCATCAGGTTCTAGTTCTCTCTTCACTAGACAGTAAACAGAAAATAAAACATGAAACTAATATGAAGTTAAAATGACAAAGAAAAAGGATACCGAGTAATAAAACGATTACATTTATAAAAATGGAGAAGGAGGAGGTGGGTTGTGATAAATGATAAATTTTGGAAGTATATTCCATCAGATGCTTTTTGCTTTCACTTCACTAAAACCTTTTGAACAGAGGACTGAAAGTTTCATTTCACATAAGGAAAATTTTGCAGTGAGCTGCAGAAAACACTATGCTTCTTCTTGATTCTTGAAGTCTTCCAGTGAAAGTAAACTCACTGTCTTAAAAAGCAATGCACTCTACTTTTAGACAGCACTATTAGGAAATTCAGCCCTGTGTCTCTTTATATCTCCTCTGGGGACAAACAAAATAAATTTAAGGTCACTTCCATGTGACAGCTCATTAGATACTTGAAAACAGCTATCATGACCACCTAAAGTAAAGCACTCTTTTCTACTGTTCCTCATGTGGCCCTTTACTTTTCTGGTTACTATTCTTGGAATACTTCCAGATTTATCAATGTTTTTCCTAAAAATAGTACACAGATTTGAACACAATACTCCAGATGTGACCAGAGTATATAATAGGATGTTCACCCTCCTTATCCTGGACACTATGCTTTTCAACATAGCTAAGACAGAATACATGAGTTTTCTTGGCTGCCATATCACACTTCTTGCCACTCTTTAGATCGAAGTCCTTTTTTGTCTCCTATTTCATCTAAGTTGATGAATTTGTCAGCTCTCCTGGATTTAATGAGCATCTCCAAACAAATGATTTTCACATCTATCCATCCTGCCCACTCTTCTTCCAATCACCCACTGGGTATTTTAAATTGGATATCCCATAAGCACCCGAAATTTGACATATCCAAAACAACTCATTATCCTTTTCTTTCCAATGCAATCTCCTTTTGAATTTCCTTACCTGCATCAAGGACACCCAAATCCTTCCAGTTACTTAGATTTACAACCTTAGCCTCATCCTCAATTCCTTACTTTCTCCTACCACATATAATCTAATCAGCAGCCAATTGTGTTGTACCTCTACAGTACAACTTTCTTAAAATAGTCTATAGCAAACCATTTTATATTCAAATGACTAAAATATTCAGAGAATACAAGATCTCACTAATTTTGCTGAGTATAAAAAAGCATTCAATTCAAAAAAATATCTATCATTAAAGATTCTATTGCAATATGTTGTGTCCCATACACATTGTAAGATTCTCCCATGCTCACTTCCTGTCTATAATGAAATCAAATAGATCTTTGGAGCAAAAAAAAAAAAGCTCATTTAAAAACTAGAAACTTTCAAATAAGTTTTCTTTCCAAGTACAGCAGGAAACAGAACCACTTTCATTTTCTGCTTGTGACAGCTCTTATGGACATAAAAAGTAAATGCTTTGCCTATTATCACGGACAGATATGAGAAGCAGCCCATAGAATGTCTAACTTCTAAATTCAATATGGATTTTTTCTGCTTAATACCCTAAAAGTAATACTTTTGACAGTTTACAAACCTTCTGGCACAGGATTGGGAACAAAGGAACTATTTGGAATCATTGGTTTACGATTGGCAGCATAATTTGTTCTGTTCACAGAAGAAATTGGCAATGAGTTCACTGGAGGAATACTATACTTATGATGGGTATTTGTTAATAATTCGACAATTTCTTTTTCATCCTCCAAAAGGGTTATCAAAGAATATACTACAGGTTCAGCAGTCTCAGCAAATGTCAAGGCCTTCCCATAAAGAAACTCAGAAATATGTAAACGACAAGCCAGAGGTAGATTTTCATTGGTAGAATAAAATGCCACCAGAGGTGCTTGGAAGGGATACTTGCTACCTTCAGAAAATCTAATTTCAAGTTCATATAAAAAAGAGCCATCTTCATTAGATCTAAGATGAGAATCATCTATGGATCTCTCTGCTTTCCTTGAAAGTTGTCTTGAAGGATTTTCATGTCTGAATTTGCATTTTGATCCAAATCTACAATTTCCTTGGAGATAGAATTGACAGATTTCACGTGAAGTCTGTATATTTTTGGCACTTTTCCTCTGTTTGGATTTGCAGAGTTTATTTGTTAGGTGCTCCAACTCTAATCCAATTGTCCAGACTCGGTTCTGAATTCTTTCTACAAATTTTTCTCCACAAATTGATCGAAGAGCAAAGGCTTCTTCTTGCCTTTGTTCCATACACTCTTCTCGACTGACACAGGATGCTGCTGCAGGTATCTCCATCCTCTCTGCATATCTTTCTGAAAAACACTGAGAGAGCAAATGTTCCAGAGAGGCCCCAACATCACCATCACAGGATTTCAATGCTTCCTGGCAATATTCAGTATTAAAGCCATACCTACAGAAAAAGAAAACAATCTGGAATCAGTGAGATTTTCTTATCTGTAGTTAGAAGAAAGGAAGTTGACTGATAATTAAGATAGGCTAGGACTTTAGGAACATAAGACATTCTAGTGCATAGAGCACTGGGCCTCAGAGACTTATTAGCTGTGTGATTCTGGCCAAGTCATTTCACTTATTTGTCTCAGTTTTCTAATTTGTAGAATGGAGGTGATGACAGCACCTCCCTCCCAGAGTTGTTGTGAAGATCAAATGAGATAATTGTAAAGTGCTTAACAAAGGATTTGGTCCATAGCTGGTGTTTTGTTCTCTCCCCTCTATCCTCTTTCCTTTTAAGTAATTATCTGTTTTCAAATTTCTGAATATGTCCAGAGTGGACA
This sequence comes from Antechinus flavipes, assembly GCF_016432865.1. Classification (NCBI taxonomy): domain Eukaryota; kingdom Metazoa; phylum Chordata; class Mammalia; order Dasyuromorphia; family Dasyuridae; genus Antechinus; species Antechinus flavipes. Next base: position 82,547,367 of record NC_067399.1, read on the forward strand.
TATCATTCCACTGTGATATAAAGAGGAAAATAACATAATTACACTGATACAGAGAGCTCCCCAGTGAAAATCTTTTCTCAGCCCCTCTTTCACTCCATGCCTAGAATATACAGCTTCCTGACTTCTGCTTCACAAAATTTCTCACTCTTTGAAGGACAAGTACCAGTCAGTCAATCAATCAACAAACATTTATTAAATACCTATTATGTTCTAGTCACTGTGCTAAGTGCTGAGGATACAAAAAGAGGCAAAGTCTGCCTTCAAGGAGCTTATAATATACTGGGGGAGACAACAACACATCAATACATAAAAAAATAAGCTATGTACAGGAAAAATGGAAATTAACAAAGGGAAGACACTAGGATTTGAAAGGGCTGGAAAGGTTTCCTGTATAAGGTAAGATTTTAATGGAAGGTAAGTAGATGAAGATGAGAGAATGTTCCAGGCATGGAGGACAAAGAAAATGTCCAGATTTAAGAATTTGTGTGTTTTGTTCATGGAACCATGAGGAGGTAATTACATTGAAAAGCATACTATATGTGGCAGGCAATAAGGTGTAAAAGACTGTAAAGAAAGGAAGGAGGAGGCCAGATTACAAAGGACTTTGAATGCCAAACAAAGAGCTTTGTATTTGACTCTGGAAGAGCTAGATTTCACTGGAGTTGGGGGAAGAGGAAGAAGTGTGTGTGTAACATGACTGGAGTGTTTTAGGAAAATAACTTTAGCGGCTGAATAGAGAATAGATTGGAATGGGGAGAAACTTGAGTCAAGTAGAACTGTCCTCCCTTCCAAACTACACAGTAATTACTTTGTATTTATGCAGTTCATAGTAAATAGTTATCCTTATACACATATTAATGTTGTAGCTATATTTCTTATCTCCCCCAGTAGATGATAAGATACAAGTGAAGGTAAGATTGTTTCATTCTTTATACTTGTATCCCAAGTGTTACCACAGCATCTGGCATAAATAAGGGCTTAATGTTTTCTGGCTTAAAGATTGAAATTTATAGTCTAAACTATACTTTTCTGGTTATTCTTTTCTGCACTTTCCCAGGTTTGTCAATGTCCTTCCTTAGGGGAAAAAAAAGCAAAAACAAAAACCATTGCCTAGAATTCAGACATGACAACACTCCAGACATGACCTTCCTCATACTGTTTCTCAACACAGGCCAAGCTTGTGTGTGTTTTCTCAGTTGCCATATCATATTCCTTGCTACTTTTTACTTCCCCAGGACTTAAATACCAGGTCTGAATCTAAATCTTCCTGACTCTCCACTTGCATATGTAAGGGAAGGACAAAATGAGGAAGGAAGAGAGAATGAGGAATTAAAGGAAGAGGAGAAGCCATATATATCCAGAGAGATGAATGGAGCAAGGTGTGACAGCATCCAAGCACAAAAATTTACCTGGAGAGTTTCTGGATTGCAAATGGAGATACCTCCAATTCAGGAATGTGAGGCTTCACAAATGCAGAGCTAGCATGTTCTCCAACGGGATAGTCACAAACAAGGGAAGACTTCGGACTGGTAGAATGGTACAATTCATCATCACAATAATCAGACTCTTCTTCTTCCCCAGAAGCACCACCTCTGACAAAAAAAAAAAAACCACAAACAAAAAACAAAAAAAATTACTGAAGTAATAATATAATTTGAATTTATTTCAAAGCGGAATTAATCAAGTTTCTAACAACTTAGTTCAAGGACTCAGACTATGATTACTCCAAAAAAATAAAATGAAAATGAAAACCTTAATTGACTAGTCATTTTAGTGTGACTCAGATAACTTAGCTATCACCCACTCAATTCCTTTTCCTTCTTCTAACAACCACTGAAATCCTTCTCTGTCTCCCCCATTCCCCAAGTTACCTCTTTTTAATTTGGAACAGATATGATGCTGAATAAGAAGGGAAAAGAGCTGTCCATAATTAACTATACATTAATTCTTGGGATTTGAAATGAGCAACTTCTCTATCTGAAGTTGGGAGTCTTATGCCATTTAAAAAATGTGGAAAATAACCAACAACATAGTGAAAGCCTATGGTGTCAAGAAAATCTTTAATTTACAGGAGACACGATGGTATGGTGGAAAGACCATTGCATTTGAAGTCATGCATTGAAGCATGAGAAGCTTGATTCTCAGGATCTGCTTTCTACAACCTGGGTAACTGTAAGACATTTTACTTCTGTGGGCCTCAGTTTATTGTGAAACATGGGGCTGGAGACTAGATAACTGCCATAGTCCCTTGAAGTTCTATTTCTGACTCCCGTAATCCTAGGTTTAATGCTCAGGGACTAAAATTTTCCTTCTTAAAGATCAAACTTGTTCCCAATACAACTTTGTTTTCCAAGAGGGTCAATTTTTCCCATTTTTGAGCCTCAGGCAGACTGACACAAAAAAGCAATGAATGAGAAAAAAGGATTGAAAAAGTAAAGAGTCTGCAAAGGACTTGTCATAATCATATAAAAGAACTAACTCAAATCCAGCCTCCGGTTCCTGTCCTTGGAGTTCTCGAAGAAGAGCTTTGACTTTTTCCTGATTTTCAGAAGTCATACGGAGAGTTTGTAAGGGCACTCTGGTTTTAGGTCTCCGTTTTGGTTGTGCTCCAACTTTGTTCGTGTTGCTGCCAGACCTAATAAAGAAATCAGACCAAAATTCTACATTTAGTTATGATCTGAGGTTACCTATTCCCTGGTCACCCAACACACATTATATTAGATTATCAAGTAGCTTACAAAAGACAAAGAAAGGAAAGAAATAATAACATACAGATATATCTTCTAGGTTCCTGGAACATCCATCAGTTCTTTATATTGTCTAGAAAAACCTGACAAGAACAGCTGTTTCATAATTCTTTTCACTAACCCAGAAGCACACAGAAAAACACAATATGAAACTTTGGAAGAGGTATCATCATTGCTGTTAGTCCTTCTTTCCCAAAGAAGACCAATGACATCCTAAGGGTGAATTGTGTATGATTTGTATTTGTGAGGTAGAGCTGCACAAAGTCATCAGATCATCTTTAGTTCATTCTTTAAGGCAGAAGCACAATCTGAACATAATGAATAGTTTCTCCCTATTTGTCAACATTAGGCATAACTTGTGTGCAAGATATTGTTAGATATAAAGTAAGACTTGGTCTCTGCCCTCAAGAAACTTGCAATCTAAAGTGAAGAAAAAAAGTACAAGCAAAAGCACAAATATCTGGAAAACAAGAGAACAAAAGTATCATAAAAGAAATACAAATAAGACACTATAAGGGTGTAGAAGAGAAAGAAATCGTCCTATTGGAATGAGCTAAAGACTATGGAATGTCAATTAAACTGACTTGAAAAATGGTGTGGATTTCAATAAATGGTAACAGAAGAAAAAGAGTACTTCAGGCAGAAGAAATATAAAGATAGGAAAAGAGAAAATATTCTAGGACCTATAAGTAGTCCAGTTTGCTTATGGCATATGTTATATAGAAGGGGATAGTGGGACATAGGTCTGGAAAGAGAATGTTTAGAGATGAAGGACTTGGACTTTATTTTATAAGTCACTTAAGTTTTTATAATTATATCTATTCCTATAGTTGTTTAAAATGTGCACAGTACTTTCTAGGTAATAACTCAAGGAGTATCACTATTTCCATCTGAGCCTCATATAGGTAATTGATTTGTCCATTCTCCTACTGCTGGCCTTAGAGCTAGCACTGAATAAATCCAGATCTTCTAAGTCTATGTCCAGTGTTGTACTCAGTATAACAGGCTGCCTCTCGGGCCATTGATGCTTGTTTAGAATTAGAGAAGCTGTGACTTCAGAACTATTCTAGCAGTAACATGCTAGATGGAGTGGAGGAAGAATAAGTTGCAGACAAATGGTGATGAGACCTATAACATGATGGTGGCAGTGAGAATCAATAGGAGGTAAAAGACAAAAGAGACATATTAATGTTAGCCAAGCTGATTTCTAATAGTTCACAGAAAAGACGAGTAGAATATCTGGTCTATTATTCTATACCAGATGTGAATCTGGAAGGAGATGAATAAATTCTGAAGGCACCAAAAAAAAAAAAAAAAAATCCAACCTCATTCTGAAAAGAAAGAAAAACAGAAATTATAAATATTATAGATATAGATAAAAAGGGAAGTCATCAACCAGCCTAAAAAGTGATATGGTACATACAGAAGACAGTAGCAAAGGCAAGTGAGGAAGTGTTAAATAGAATGGCACAGTATGGTGCTGTAAGGTCAAAACAAGCTGAAATAGGCAAATAAATCTAGACAACAAAAAGAGATTCTAGTTTTAATGGGGAAAAAAAAAATCAAAGAACGGAACAAATGGAATAATGAAAACAAGATGAGAAAGTAGAACCAATCAATAATTATTCAACTTCCACATCTTTTTCAGCAGAATTTAAAATAAACAAACAACAAAATAAAACAAAGAACCTAGAACAAAGATGGTTAGTTGGGGAAGGATTCCTTGTAAGAAGATAAGAGTAATTGGTTTCCTAGGGACAGCTCTTTTCTATCACATCAAATAATACAAAAAAAAAAAAAAAACAAATTGAGAAAAGTCAATGTTGACAAATGAAAGAATCTGGTACAAAATAATTCTTATGTGAAATATAACACAAGGCTAATTCAAGTTTGTCCTGCTAGAACTGTTTCTGTTCTCTTTCCTGATCTGACAGCCTAAGCACTGGCTGAGAAAAATTAGGATCACAGCTAGAGGGATGAAGTGAATTAGGATTTCAAAGGAAAAGTCTTAACCCTTCATTAATCAATATTATTGATCATAGGAAAGTCTTCTGAATGAGGGGAAGAAATATTGGAACCACTAATGACTAATCAGAGCTCAAGAGAGGTGGGCAAGATGTTTTCTCCAGTTTCTTTACTGGCCTTTAGGTGGTGGTGAACACTAAGAGGGTAGCTCATGAAGGAAGGAGTGGTAGAGCCAGCAGACAGGGACTAATCAGGTGGAATAACTGACTGAGAGGTTGAGGAAAAAGAAAGCTAAGATCTTTCTTTTAGTGAAGGTCTTTCAGTGAAATCTCCAAGTAGAAGCAATATCTTTCTCCTTAAATTTCTCACAGCACTTTGTATGGATCTCTTTGTAATGACAGTTGTTATGAATGTGTCTCATCTTTTCTATTAAGTTATATAACTGTTAAATGTAAGGACTATTCTTTATTTGTTGTGTTCTGAATACCTAGAATGAGCCTAACAAACATCTGCTGAATTGAAATATTTATTGAAATTCAACAATGCCTAAAAAAATATACCACCAAACCCAACCAAGTCTCAAATACTCAAGTCAGATAGCTTGTCTCAGAAATGTACTGTTCCCAGAATATAGCATTTCAATTTGCCAACACCCAAGCACCTTTTTTTTTTTACAAGAAAGGATAACTGCAGTTTTAAACTTTGGCCAATAAATTAATAGCATTTATTATACACCTACTGTGTTTCAGGCACTGTTGGGGGATTGAATGGAACAGAAGGGATAACACATGATGGGACACAGAAATAAAACAGGGATAAAAATAAAATTGTCCCTGCTCTCACAGAGCTTACAATCTATCAAATATATATAAATCTATTAAATGTAAATAAATGTATGTAAATATTATGAAGTATTTCTGTATTTACATAAATTTAAGAAAATATTAACTTAGCAGTATTTGTTGACACTCTCCCATACATTTACACTTTATATAAGTTGTTTCAATACTCATGCAACTGAAAATGTTCTAAGATTTAAAATTCCAAAAAGATAATGACCTGGATGAAACTCTTGAATCATCGAAGATACAAAAATCATCTCCATCATCCCAAATTTTATTTGAGCCTTTTCTACTGCCACTGGTTTGAGATTTATCAGAATGACTCTTGCCACCTCGGCCTCCTCCACCTTTTCCACCACCTCTTCCACCTCCTTTGTTTGGTTTTCCTTTTCTTCTCACAGAAGAACTCATTTTTACCTAAAAGAAGGGAAAAGAAAAAAAGCATTACTTCAAACCTTCTTTATTGTAAGCATATGTTTTATCCAAATCTGAAATAGGATTCACCAATTGAGTCCTACTAAGAAAGCTACCTTAAAATACTTTTAAAAATTAGATTTACAAACTTTCAATTCCATCTAACTTCTCAGAAACAGAGAAGCAACATGGCTTGGTGGACACACAGAGATGACCTTGGTGAGTCCAAATCCCATAGCTGATATGTACTGGCTGTGTGAGCCTGAGTAAGTCATGTAACCTCTTGATGTTCAAGGTTGATAAGACAAGGTATCAAACATGAGTTTTCTCATGTGAAATTTCCCTATCCCAAAGAAATTCCAAGTTCATTCCCCATACTTTATCACAAACATATTTACTAAATGAAAGATATTCTCCTTATATTAGGAAAAAATTAGAAGTAAATTTCATTAGAATATTTTTATTACTTCCTACTTTGAAAATTATTTTATTCCAACATCAACTTAAAGGATTTGCTGACAGCAGAACTAAGAAAATATTGTAAAAAATAATAACAAAATTGTGTGATGATCATCTATAACAGATTAAGCTCTTCTCAACAATATAATAATCCAAACAATTCCAATACTTTGGATGGAAAATGCCAACCACGTAGAGAGAAAGAACTATCTAGATGGAAGCATATTATTTTCATGATTTTTTTGTTTTATTTTTTTCTTATCAGTTTTCCCCTTTTGTTTTGATTTTTCTTTCCCAACATGACTCATGGAAATATCTTAAAAATGATATTTCCTTTTAACCTATATCAGATTGCTTGCTGTCTTGGGAAGAGGGGGTAAGGGAGAGAGGAGAAAAAACATTAGAACTCAAAATTTTACAAAAATGACTATTAAAAACTACCTTTACATGTAATTGGAAAAATAATAGGCTATTAGAATAAAAAAATTTTTTAAAGAGTTTGCTGAACTTCAAGACAGCCATCTCACTGTATTTAAGGTCTGAGACAGCAACAAAAGTAACAAAATCATGATCTACGGACAAAAATACTCTTATCTGCCTTCTTTGCCAGACTTACAAACCTGCTGTATTCCTAATCCCAAAGTTTAAAAATATCATACCTCTTTAGGTATTAGGTATTTTCCTTTGAAAATAAAATCATTCAGATCCAAGATCAATATTCAAGATCATTTTTCTGCCTCAGAGTCGACCCTTCCAATCCTATTACAAGAGACTTCTGGCTCCAGTTTACAGCCTCCAAGGTCGAAAACTGACATGAGGATGCAGTAAAATTCTTTCACCTTTACAAAGAGATATATACAAATTACACAAAGGTAAGGTCAGGAAAAGTTCCAAAGCAGCAAGTACTCAACAATGGGATATGTTGACTTACATAAAGACAATTAATCAGTCCTTCCCCCAAATTAATTCTTCTGTTCAAAAATAGGTTTTAAAAAAAAGGCTTCTGAAATTGACTTATAAGTTCTGTACTTCCAGAATCTATCTACTATCCATTTCTATTTAAACATTAAAAAAAAAAAAATAAGTAAAGCAAGCAGTTGCTATACTATTACATGGACAAGGGATATAATCAAAAGGGATCACAGAACATGATAGAAATATACATAGAAAAATATTCCATTTACAACTTAAAACTGAGATCTTATTTGATCCATCAATCATGGATAATGTACCATCAGTTTTTGTTCTAATTCAGCCAGCACATCAGTTGAGTTCACTATGCCAAGTTCTATCTTAACAGAAGGCTAACACTGACTATAAGTTTTGATAAAATCATCAAATTGAGGAATAACACTAGAGGGAAGTATGTGCCTTCCTTCTGTGAGGCTTGTAGATTTATCAATTATATAGATTTCCATTCCTGTGGTACATGAACTATTAGGCAGGCTGGTTGTGAATTGGAAAAAATACTGGGAATCAGTTCAAATGTGGCCTCAAATTCATACTAGCTGTGTAACTCTGAGCAAGTCACTTAACTTCTGTTTGCTTCAATTTCCTCAAGTGTTAAATGGGGATAATAATAGTATTCCCCTCCTAGGATTGTTATGAGGATCAAATGAGATAATACTTGTAAAAACATCTAACATTGTTTGGCACATAGTAGGTACTACATAAATAACTATTTCCTTTCCTTGAAACTGTGTGGAATGGAGAGATGAAGAACTTAAAGTAATGTGTGAATTCTTTTTCTTTATTTTCATTATTCCTGTGTTTCCCTATGATCTGCATAAGTACAATATGTGCAGGTGTATTTATTTAGCCTTGGTTAATTGCAGACATATTTACTTAACATAAGTCAGTGACATTTATCGATATTTAAACTATTAGTTTAAACACTGTCTGCTTGATTATCTAAAGCCTGAAGGCCTGATTTTCTGTTTCTTAGAAATCAGATGATTTCAGGGAAACAGAAACCTTCCATTTCAATCTCTCAGGAGAGCAACAACCAATTAGATGCCCTCCTTCAATGCTCTCTTACTTGTGATGTAATCTCTTGTAACAAAATCTATAAAAGCTGTGTATATTTACTAATACTTCAGCTCTCCTATGCGAGCACTTTCACTTTCCCTTATCTTGTGATGGGACTGCTCTTTCCCATGAGAATTTAATAAATAATCTTTCTGCTTTCTACTTTGAGTGGTCTCTGAGTAGTCATTTTGGGTAAGGGTCTCTCACATCCCATACATATCTAAACCCCACAGCAAAGGAGGTAAAATCTCAGAATTAGTGAACTCCTTCAGCATTATCAGTTGTAGTGATGTGGTAGCAATAGTCTATATAGCACTAGACCATTGTCAAAAAGAAGATTCTGAACTTATCACAGGATCAAAAGATTACAGATTCAGAAATGTAAAGGCCTTTTGAAGTCAAACTCTCTGACTTTACACATGAGAAAACAGGCTGAGGAAGGTGAAGTGACTACCCAGGGATCATACAACTTATACACATCAGAGGCAGGATTTGCATTCAGATCTTCCTGATTCCAATTTACCACCAGCTACCCAATGTTTTACCCTGATATTAGGCATTTACCTGCATTGCATTTTCAAACCCTGGTTTTGTCTCAAGTCCTCCCAGCCCTTTCCCTATGACTTTTGTTACAAGAGACTTCTAGGTATAGCTCCAAAGCTTATTTCTTGAATTTAGTGCCCCTGGAACAATAGTGGCTAATGGCAGCACCTGCATTGGGATTCAATGGCACTGCTATCCAAGACAATGGAATTTTGACTTTTTGAAATTCACAAAATTATCCTTTGATAGATTTTATGAGTAGAAGACTGATCCTCCTAACCCAAAGTGAATCCTTTTTAGGGGCTTGGCTGAGGTTGTGCCACTTCTAGGAATAGCCTACTGTTGGAATGCCCAACCCCAAATTAGATTTCTATTATATCAAAAGCTTCATAGGGTGTGATTAGTTTTCTACCAAACACACAACATGTCCTATGTAGTGCCATCTGCTTTTATTCAATGACCCGAGTATTTCATTTCCCCCAAACTAATATTTTGTCTGGACTAGTGTATCTCACTGAGTGTATATCAATAAAAGTGTCCAAGAAATTGTCCATTCCTAGTTCATACTGTTGACTTGTTAACTCAGTTAATAAAGGGCATTGTAACCTCCCTACATATTATCTTCTCACATCATTCCTAGGCTTGGAAATAAAAAGCTATAAATATACCCTACAATTCACATATAGATACTATATTGTCCAATCAATTTTAGTCTGAGAAGCAGATTCTCTTTATATTTCTTACATTCTAAATACACGAAGAAAAGATTTCACAATTCTTAGGTTTTAGCATTAGAAATTCTCTCTTTAAATATGTTCTGCATGATTTCACATGTACAATGGTTATCATATTGCTTGCTTCTTCAATGGGTGGGAGAGGGAGAGAATTTGAAACTCAAAATTAAAAGAATTAAAAAAAAAAAAAAAAGCATTACCTTTTAGTTCATTACCTAGGCCCAAAGATGACCATTATCCATTATCGGGGACAGGGGCTTAAAGATGTAAACAAATACCTTAATTTTAAAGACAAAGAAGCTAAGACCCAGGGGTGAGGTGTGTGAAGTCACCCCGGTACGGCCGCATTGGGACAAGAGCCTGGGTTGGCACCCAGCCCGTCCTGGTCATCATCCGCTGGCTCGGAACAGCCCCCTATTTCTGTGCACATGGTAGGGCGCCTATCCCTCCCACAAGCCCATCCCAGCCGAACTGCAGGTATCCTTCCCCACCATCCCTCCCGCATCCCCTCGAGACTGGGACGCCGCGCCCCGCCCCCCATCCGCAGCCACAGCCCCTGACCAAGCGCAGGCTCACACCCGATAGTCTTCATTCCTCCCGATGCCCTGAAAGCTGCGGCGACGGCAGGAGTCCAGGCTCCCCATCCGCTTACCTCGACAGGGAGCTGGCAGAGGTGGACGACTCGATCTCTGAGGCAGTCCAGGGCGAGGACCGACCTCCTATAGGCCGCTCTTCCCGGGCGGTGCCGGTCCAGCCCTCTCACGACATCACCGTCTCTTGATTGGCTCCTCTGCGGGGGGGGCCCGGTGCTTCCGCATTTCACTTCCGGGTCAGAATCAGGGGGAGGGTGGTGTTCAGGGGTTCGGGTGGTGTTCAGGGGGTGCGTCTCCCTGACGACCGGGGCGCGCGTCCGGCTGGACGTCCCCCCCCCGGGAGTGTAGCTAGTTGTTGCCCGCGCTAGCGGCGGCCGGGTGGGTGTGTGGGTGGGGGGTAGCGCCCGGGGGAGGGGAAGGGGATTTAGTCGTGGCCACCGCCGCCATCGCCGAGAATCCTGAGGTCTGTGCTCCTCCTGAAAATGAGCGCGGGGTCAGCAGAAGAGCCTAAAGGTGGCCGGGGTGGGGACGGCCTTCAACCTTCAATCTTCCCCCTATTTCCCACCTGACACAGTGGACAAATCGCTGGACCATTCCGGGCCTCAGTTTCCCCAACTGTTAAATTGAGGCAGGTGGAATTGGGCTAGATGAGAGAACCATTCCTTGCTACAGATTCCACGACCCTCCAGTCTCAGGTGCCCCAGTTGGCCACCTGTAGTCCTGCAGCTGCTGCCACTACACCACTATGGGCTCTCTCTTTACTGGTGTGCCCGTGGGATGCCCAGGAAAGGAAGTGCCAAGGCTGAGTAACCCTGGGATCATCCTTGTCCCGAGGTGACCATGGAGTCACAGGTCATAGATTGGAAGCCAGAAGGGTATCTAGTCCAGCTTCCTCTTTTTCAGAGGAGGAAACTGAGACCCTGAAAAGTTGAGCCAGCTTGCCGAGATCTCACATGGACAGGGGAAGAACAGAGCTGGAATTTGAATCCACCCTCAGTCTCTGAATCCCCTTCCTTGTACCATAGCATCTCCAGATACAGTCACCTTAATTTTAAAATGAATATGTTATGAGTAGATTGTGAACTCAAGCAGAAAAAAGGATATATGCAACTGTTTGGAATCTATATGGGTTCAGAATGGGGTGGGAATTAAGGAAAGAAAGGAAAGGTGGGGTGGGTAAGACCTTGTGATGAAATGGAAAGAGATATGAAGATAGTGGGATGTAAGGGAAGGGTGCCTGGACTTGTAGTTAGACCCTGAGCTCAAATTCTGTACAGTTACCTCTGTCTGATCCAAGACAAGTCTTTTAATGTCTGGACCTCTGCTTCTTCTGCTGTGGAAATTATGAGATTGGATTAGAAGACTTCTCAAATCTTTTGCATTTCCACATATAAAGAGGATTGTGCTCACATTATTCCAATATATTGCCACCCATCTACCAACAAGCTCAACATAAGATTCTATCTCTAATTCTCCATCCTACCTCTATGAGCCCTAATCAGTAGGACACTGCAGGTGATTTTGTCATAGATCTCAAATGGACTTTGGAAATTGTACAGTTATATAAACAGAAGGAAAGAAACTCAAAATACCTAGTTGAATTTCTTGCATTAGTTACCTGCACTAACCAAGTAGATATTGAAGAAACTCCAAGTCATTGTGTTATTGCTGTGATAAGATACAGTGAGTCAATTTGTGCTAATTGTGTTATATCTTGTGATAAAATCTTCAAACTTAACATTTATTCTTTTTAAAAACAGCCCCAGAAGTATATAAAATATGCTTCATATTTCCAAATGGAGACAAATATGGTAAGAATTTCTTTAAATTTTCATGTAAGTAAAAATTAAGTGACAAGTAAAAACTGAGATTGCCACATTTTTCATAAAGCTTTTAGTAAATATTTTAATTCTAGTAAACAGGATTTCAGGAGCCCCCAAATTAGGAACCTGCTTTTTGGAATATAAAACAGAAGTCAAAGTAGAAGATTAAAGTTCTCAAGCTTGGGAGTTGAATTATTACAAATGGTCCACAAATCCATATGTGCACCATGAATTATTTTATCACATACTGGCACAGTGAACAGAACAAAAGACTTTAAGAAAAAAAAGACCTGAGTTTGAATATTGTCTCAGAACTGGTTTAACTAGCTGGTTGTGATCCTGGGCAAGTTAGTAGCTTGTGTGTCACTTTCATTTGTAAAATATAGATGATAATAATAGTCCTTATCTCCTAGAATTGTTAGAAATATCAAATGAGTTCATATTTGTAAAAGTGCTTGTAAACCTTAAAGCCCTACATAAGTGCTATTATCATTATCACACAATTAGTATCATGTGCATGTTTAAAATGCTTTTGCAATCTAGCTGTACCAGACCTAAAATTATATTATAAAGCAGCAGTTAATAAAACCATTTGGTCCTGAATAAGAAATATAGTAGTGGATTAGTGGAATAGGTTAGGTTCACAAGACACAATAGTCAATGACTATAGCAATATAGTGTTTGATAAACTCAAAGACTCCAACTTCTGGAATAAGAACTCACTATTTGACAGTAATTGCTGGGAAAAGTACCTGGTGAGTGCAGAAGCATGAACAATGCTGGCTATGGGCACTTGCAGGAGGGTGATCTCTTGATTTGGGGTTCCTGGTTAGAGTAAAGAGCTGAAGGTAAGCTTGAGGCACTATCCCTCCCTACCATCTCATAATTAGAGGTACTTACACTAATTCTTTTTTGCAAAAGCACTGGCAAAAAAAGAAAGAATCTTTCCATTTTAACATATTATGGAAACAGGGAAGACCAGGGTTCATCTTCAGAGAAGGACACATTAGTAATAAAAAAAAAAAAAAAAAAAGCTTCTATTCCAAAGAGTAATGTGAAATGGCTCCCTGTCCAGAGAATATTTTTAGAGCTCAAGAATTTAAAAAATCAAATGAGATATTTTGAAGAAAAATTAAAAACAAAAACCATCCAAGAAAAACAAGGATTATGAAAAAAGTTAACCAACTAGAAAAGGAAATACAGAGTCTCAAAGATGAAAATAATTGTTTGAAAATTAGAATTGGACAAGAGGAAGCCAATGAAGCTATGACAACCCTAGAAATAAAAACATTATAAAGAATGAAAAAATAGAACAGAATGTGACATAAGAAAAATGATAGATTTGGAGACCAGATCAAGAAGAGAAAATATAAGAATAACTGGACTGCCAGAAAGTTGCTCCCAAAAAGAGAACCTTGACACAACAATATAGGAAATAATCTTAAGAAAATTGTCTGGGAGTGATAGAACATGAGGAGAAAGTAGAATAAGAAATTCACTATCACTACCTCAAAGAGATTGATAGTAGAAAACAGGAATGTTATTGTCAAATTTTGAAATCCCCAGATCAAAGAGAAAATTTTGCAAGAAACAAAATAATTCAAATATGCCAGAGTTACAGACTTAGCAGCTACAATAAAAGATCCCAGGTACTGGAATATCTACCAACAATCAAAAGAACTAGGCCTGCAACCAAAAGTATTCAGCAAAATTATAATTTTGAATGAGAAAAAATGGAACTAAAATTAACTTGCAAATTTTCAAGACTTTGTATCAATCAAACCTGAACTTAACAGAAAATTTAACATATGAAAGCCAATGTCAAAGATCAATTTTAAGGAACTCAACGTGGACAAACTGTTTAAACTGTTTAAAATAGTTTTTACATGGGAAATGTTTACTATATGTTTAAGATTCACAATAATAGGGTAACTCAAAAGAAAGTTTGGCAGAGTGAAGGTAAAAATCATTTTATATAAATGAGGTGCAAAGGAAGGATAGATACAGAGACATTGGGGGAGGGGAGGAGGGCTTGTAGTTTTGAAAACCTACACCGGAACTGGGTTCAATTAACACTACATATATACCATGAAGGGTATAATACCCTTTAAAATATAGAAAGAAATATGGGGGAATACATGGATGAGGGAAAATGACAAGGGAGGGATCCTTGGGTTGGGGGAGGTTAAGTAATAGGCAAGTTAGGGCTCAGAATTTAAAGAGGGATAGAAAAGACGTCTATATGTAGTATATGTGTGAGAATGGTTATGTATTTTCATATCTACATATGTAAACAAATATATCAACTAACTTGCTTGGGGTAATGGGGATAAAAGGGGGAAAAAGAATAAGGTGCACAGCAGAGAAAGAATAATTTACAAGGAAGTAAAGAAAAAATGGGCATTCATGAATATATTTTCTTCTACTAATACATATGCTTTCTTGATCTGGTAATTGTTATATATTTTGAATCCTCTCTGTCTTGCTGGGCACATGACAATGTTCTTTTTTGTTTTGCTTTATTTTGTATTTTCTGTTTCTTTCGAATAAAAATGAGTAAAAAATTGCTGGGAAAATTGGAATATAGTATGGTAAAAACTTAGGCATTGACAAGCACTTAACCCCCTATGTCACAATAAGGTTGATAAAGGTTCATAATTTAGACACAAAAGGTGATAATATAAACAAATTAGAAGACAAGAGACAGTCTCGCTCTCAGATCTGTGGAGAAGAAAGTAACTTATGGCCACAAAAGAGCTAGAGAACATTATGAAATACAAAATGGATAATTTTGATTATATTAAAAAGTTTTTATATAATAAGATTAATGCAGCCAAGATTAGAAAGGAAGCAGAAAACTGGGGAAAAAAATTTACATTCAAGATTTCTGATAAAGGCTCCATTTCTAAAATATATAGAAAATTGACTCAAATGTTTAAGAATACAAGCCTTTCTCCAATTGATAAATGGTCAAAGGATATGAACAATTTGCAGATAAAGAAATTAAAGTCCTTTCTAGTCATATGAAAGAGTGCTCTAAATTTATATAAACTGCTAAATGAAGGGAGCAGAATCAAGAGAACATTATACACATGAAGATTATGATATGATCAACTCTGATGGACTTGACTCTTTTCAACACTGAGGTGATTCAAGTCAATTCCAACACACTTGTGATAGAGTCATCTGCATCCAGAAAGAGAATCGTGGGCACTAAATGTGGATTACAATGTATTTTCACCTTTTGTTTGCTTGCTTGTATTTCATTTTTTTCCCCCTTTTGATTTTTCTTGTGCAGCATAATAAATGTGGAAATATGTTTAAAAGAACTGCGCATGTTTAACCTATATTGGATTACTTGCTTTCTAGGAGAGGGGCAAGGTGGAGAGGGAGGGAGAAAAATTTGGAACACAAGGTTTTTTAAGAGTGAACGTTGAAAACTATCTTTGCATGTATTTTGAAAAGAGCTATTATAATGTTTTTGCTGTTAAAAAGGGCATACCCAAATTGGAAACCATTTAAATGGAAAGAGCACTGGGCTTCCTGAAGTTGAGTCTTAGGCTCTCATGTCGACTTCATGACCTTAGGTCAGTATCTATCTTAG
This sequence comes from Antechinus flavipes, assembly GCF_016432865.1. NCBI lineage: Eukaryota > Metazoa > Chordata > Mammalia > Dasyuromorphia > Dasyuridae > Antechinus > Antechinus flavipes. The sequence goes on from NC_067399.1 coordinate 82,563,119, forward strand.
ACTCATAGGACAGACTATAAAAAGAGGTTCATCAAAATATGAAATGCATATTCTGTTAAAAAGAGATTTCACTTTTGCATCTAATCATGAATATTTTTTTCTTGTTTCAGAGGGTGATTGTACTAGAATATCTTCTGGAATTTTTGAGAGAAATGGATCAGGGGTTCACACAACCCCCAATGGAATAACCTATGTAGGGGCCTGGAAAAATGACAAGGTAATACAAATTCTTTTCATTTTTAATCAGTAGACTATTATTAGTAGTTAGAATGGGTAAATAATCCTGGTGTATGGATCTATACATAAAGACATGTATCTAAAACCTAAAGACATTTAACTGTATAGCATATGCCCACAGACACACATTTTGTCCTGTTTTTATGAGAGATAGATTGGGCCTAGAATAATTTGCTAATAGCTCTTTGGACATAGTTCTAAATCTCTCTCCAGAATATTTGCATTAGTTCACAATTCCACCAACAATGAAATTAAAAGCAAACTAGATTAAACTAGTACCGTTGGGTAGATGAGAGACTCCCTACAGAGTAAAACCAGGCAGGGAATTTCTGCAAATGCTTTGAGGACTGAACCTCATTGACCATTCTCCCTCATATTTATGTCAGATCTGAGGATGGATATGAAAATGAGCCACTCATTTTCCTTTTTATCCAAATAGATGAATGGAATTGGAAGACTTGAACATTTTTCAGGAGCAGTATATGAAGGAGAGTTCAAGGACAACATGTATCATGGAATGGGGACTTATACATTCCCAAATGGAGCAAAATATACTGGAAGTTTTGTAGAAAACAGGTGAAATTTTTTTAAAAATCAGATACTCTAGTTAAGCCATATTATTAGTACTTTTTCCTTACAAAGTTGTTCATTTGCATCTGACTCTTTATGATTATGTGGACTACAGCATGTCATTACTGTCCATTGGGTTTTCTTGGCAAAAATACTAGAGGGGTTTGCCATTTCTTTCTTCAGTAGATGAAAGCAAACAGTTTAAGGGATTTGCCCACGGTCACCTGATTAGTAGGGTCAAATTAGTGAGGTCAAATTTGAACTCAGGTCTTTCTGACTTGAGTGCTGCTACTCAAATCACTATGCCACCTATCTTGCCTTCACACCTCCACAAAATAGAATCTTTCAAGATATAGTTTCCAAGCATTGTTAATCTTTTTCAAAAATGCTTTGCGATTTTTAAATATTTTTTATTTTCTTTTTTTAACTAACAGCTTTTTATTTTTCAAAATACACGTAAAGATAGTTTTCAACATTCACCCTTGCAAATTCTTGTGTTCCAAATTTTTCTCCCTCCCTTGCCCCCACTCCTCCCCTAGATAGCAAGTAATACAATATAATTAAGTATGTGCAATTCTTCTACATATACTTCCACATTTATCATGCTGCATAATAAAAATCAGATCCAAAGGGAAAAAAATGAGAGAAAAAAACCAAGTAAGCAAGCAACAACAAAAAAGATGAAAATACTATGTTGTGATCCACATTCAGTCCCCATGGTTCCACTTTCTGGATATAGATGGCTCTCTCCATCACAAGTCTCTTGTAATTGGTCTGAACACCTCATTGTTGAAATTAGCCAAATCCATCACAGTTGATCATTACATAATCTTGTTGTGTACAATGGTTTTTTGATTCTATTTACCTCACATAGGATCAGTTCACATAAGTGTCTCCAAGCCTTTCTGAAATCATCCTGCTGATTCGTTTTTTTATACAACAATAATAGTACATTACATTTTATACCATATTCAATCATTTCCTAACTGATGTGCATCCACTAAATTTCTAGTTCTTTGTCACTACAAAAAGGGTTGCTACAAACATTTTTGCACAGGTGGGTCCTTTTCCCTCCTCTATGATTTCCTTGGAATATCGACCTAATACAGATACTGATGGATCAAAGGGTGTGCACAATTTGATAGCTCTTTGGGCATAGTTCTAAATTGCTCTCCAGAATGATTGGATCAGTTCACAACTCTACCGACAATGAATTAGTATCCCAGTTTTTCCACATCCCCGTGAACATTTATCATTATTTTTTTCCTGTCATTTTAGATAATCTGAGAGGTATAAAGGGTACCTTAGTGTTGTCATAATTGTATTTCTCTAATCAATAATAATTTAAAGCATTTTTTCATATGAATAGAAATGGCTTTAATTTCTTCACATAAAATTATTCATATCCTTTGACCATTTATCAATTGGAGAATGATTTGTATTCTCTATATTTTAGAAATGAGGCCTTTATCAGAAACCTTACATGTAAAATTTCCCCTCAATTTTCTTAAGCATTGTTAATCTTGTTTGAAAGAAAACCAGAGAGGGAAAGATCAAAAAAGGAATTATGTGTTGAGTTTCCAAAAAGAAATGCACTTTAAATTCAATTTTTTTACTTAATTTATTTGTTCATGCTTTCCATGTTAAGTGTGGATCTTTTTTCATTATGAATCTGACTAGCCTTTTTTTCAGGTTTTCCCTTTTTTCTTTTGCATTGATGCTTGAATCTGGAGGAAAGTATTAGCCTCACTTCTAACTCCTTATGTGACATCAAGAAAATTCCTTAAACTGTCTGTCCCTTTCTTCATATGAAAAATGGCAATAATAATACTTAACTTACTGGGGAATATTATGGAAATTAAATGAGATACTATCTAGAAAACACAATGAAAAAATTAAAACTATGTTGATCACACAATGTGTTGAATGCTAAATGTGATACTTAAAACTGAAAGGCAATTTAACCATTTAGTAGATGTCTGCATAGACACAGAATGTTGAAACTGAAATCAAGAAGAATTGGGTTCACATTCTACCTCTGATACTTATTGTGTGACTGTGAGCAGGTCACTTCACATCTCTGGGCTTCCATTTCTTCATCTGTAAAATGAGAGATTTGGGTTCAAATACTTCCAATGTCCCTTCCATCTCTAAATATGTGGTTATATGATCCATAGGGAGGTCATTTGCATAAGGATTATCCTATTCATATGAAAATAGAATGAGATAAAGTAATGTGTAATATGCTAATAAAAGGCATTGAAATTAGGAGTAAACTAGGTTAAACTAGCATACTTAGGCAGATGATAGACCTTCAGTGTAAAACAGCTTGAAAATAATATGTAAACCCAACAACACTTGTGAGATAGATTTGTTTTGATGTTCATATATGTCTCATATACATTCTCCAGAGTGGAACAGCATAATAGATATCTGTTAGAATATAATGATTTTGTTTTGTCATATTTAGCTTTTCAGGAACCCTGAAACTCTGCTAAGCTCTTCTGTTAGTTATGTGTACACCTAATATAAAGTCAAACATTCATGTAATTTTCTAAGTACCTCTGATAAAAAGCTATTTTCACCTAAAATATCCTGATAATTGAGGTCAAAGTAATTTTTCAAGATTTTTACAAAATTTTCAGATAATTTCCACTATTTTATTTTACCAGGTTTCCATGTGGCTGTGGCAGGTGATAACAAGTTTTTACTCTGTTGAAAAGATATGAGCAAAATACATTAGATTACAAGTTAGAAAAATGGGGCTTTTCCAAGTATATATTTGCATATGTAAAAGTAATAGTAAATTTTAAAAGAGCAGAGTTCTTCAAGGCAAACTCTTATCTCCAACCTGATCGTGACCTATTAGACAATGGTTCAAGCCAGCTTTGGTGAAACCAAATAGAAACGATCTAAAATTTTTTTTTAAATTTAAGAAAAATCCCATTAAATATTTTAATAATGAAAAGAATATTTAGGTGAACCTATGGCCCAGGGACTGTTTTTTCACGAACCGGGTTAAATCTTGGGAACATCTCTCATATGAATCTCTATTTGGTTCACAAATGTCAGAATTTCCTGTGGGAGAATCACTATCTGGCTCAATGACTAGGTCACCATGACAAAATGAAAAAGTCACTTAAGTCCTTTGTAGCATTCCTGGTAAAAACATATTAAAGATAGTGCAAGCTTTATTTAACTCGACAAAGCCCACAAAAAAAGGGACTTGCACCCAAACCTACATATAATTAAAACCATTTCTCTTAACTCTGTTGTGATCCTCACAATTCTACCTTTAATCACACTCAAGGGTTAGCGTGCTTTGCCAGGACTGAGAGCCCTGCCCAGGGAAGTACTTAGGTCCCGAGAAAAGTCAAGCAGTCCAACCTGAAGCTGAGCCCTACTTCTCCCAAGGACTGACATAGTATTCCAGACTTAACACAAATGGTTAAGATTACTCAACAAGAGGTAGCAACATGGCATTGCATGAGAATCTATCTCCTTTTCCTGGATCCTCCCCTCAAGGAGTCCCCTTAGCTCCATCTGGGCTGCTTTGTTCCAGCATTCCCTTCCTTGTTCTAGGGCTCTTCCTGTTCTCAATAGGAGATTCCTAACCCAGAAATTCCTCCTTTGGAACCAGAAGACTTGCTCTTCGAATTACTCTGCCTGCTTAAGAGTTCCTCTTTTCTACCAGCTCTCATTTCTATAGCTCCTGCTATTCTTACTGGCTTCAGTAGCTGGGCTGCATGGGTCTCTCCTCTCCTGGTATTATGTGGTTCCTTAGAGAAGGGCCAGAGTTACATGGCCATACAGGTTCCCACCACCTACCTCCCCCTCCCTTCCCTCCCCCCCCCCCCCCGAAATCTATCCGTATATTACTGCCTCCCTTTCTGATTGTCTCAGCTTGGATTCTTCTACTTCTGTCTAACATAGCTTTCTACACTTCATTCAAAGAGTAGTCTAAAGGTATACAACCAGTCATAATTCAAACTCATCCTCAAATGTGATGTTAAAGGACCTAGAATACCCAGGACAAATTGAGTTTATACTTCACCATGAGTTAGTTGAATTCATCTTCTCAAGAGGATTTTACCACTTGTTAAGGAGACACAAGAAGAATTCAGGATTTTCTCTCCTCTACTGCTCCCCTTTTTCCCCATCAAGTAGGTAGGTTACCAATTACAGACTCAAAAAGGAACTAATCTTGAGTTCCCAGATTCTGCTAGTCTCCATTACCTGTCTTCTATTTTTTGTTGCTACAGATGCTGCTCTTGAAAACTGTGTTCTTACTCTCTTTTTGTCTGTCTATAGTGTGCCTTAAACTTTCTCTGACTTTCCCTCCAGCTGCCTCTAAAAAGCTGTTCCCTGGATGCATAGCTTTGATGCTACATGCCTTGGGGGATTGCAGAAGAAGGAAAGGGAGAAAAAACCCTATCTTCCCCCAAAGAGGTGAAGAACTGAGTCTAATTACTGTCTCCTGCCTCCATTCACCCAAACTGCTGATTTTCCCAAAGCTTGCCTATTTAAATCCTACAAGGATTTGTCCCATTTTTGAGCTTTTTAATGAAATCCTTTCCTTCTAACTAAATCAGAGCTTTGTTCATATTTTAAGAAATAAAAAACTCATTATCTTTCTATATCCAATATATCAAGTATGGGGCTGGCTGGAATAAAATTCTTCCTGGAACCCTCCATTGACCTTATACTTTGATATCAGGCCAGAATTTGAAACAGGAAAGAAACAGTTATCTAGGGCCCAGAATCAATCAATTACTCCCCTCCCCCTCCTGCCTCCCATTTCCCGGAAATACTTTATTTGTCAGGTAAACAGACACTTCTGAACAGAATACATCATATTAACCACCTTACATTTTCACTATTTCAGGGTGGAAGGTAAGGGAGAATATACTGACATTCGTGGATTGGAATGGAGTGGTACCTTTCATTACACAGCTGCACCGGGGCTGAAACTAAAACTACAGATGTAGGTCTCCAAACTGATGTAATAACTTTCCAGTTGATGTTAATCAAAAGCAATTATGATGAAGTTTCCATTAAACATTTCACATACCACTTACTGTTCTGTAAGTTATTCAATAAAATCACCCATACATTTCTTCTTTTGCAACTTTATTTTCATAATAATATAGTTTAAAATAAGTTGTGAGAGGATTCCCATTAGGTGGGGAATAGCTAAATAAACTGTGGTATAAGAATATAAAGAAATACTGCACTAATTCAGAGAACCCTAGGGAAACTTTAATGGAGAGAGTAGAAATAAGAACAACATATACAATGATTACATTAATATAAATGAAAATAATCCAAGGACTGTTCAACTTCAATGAATGGGCATAATTGGGAAGTGATTCTGATAGATATATACACATATACCTATACATATATAATATAAAGACAGGAATGAACTACTGTATTAGTTGGGAGAAACATTTTTAAAAGTTTCAAGAAGCCTAACATGAAGCAGCTCATTCTAATAAACCAAACAAATCATATAAGGGAGAGTTATTTTTTTTTTTAATCAAGGTTTAGAAAGGCCATTTATTGAAGGTAAGTATTTATAAGCAGATGTTTTAAACAAAAGCAATGGTCTTGCCATACTTTGTTTCTCATAATCTTTATAAACAAAAATGTTAACTTTTAAATTCTGACAATTACAGATTCTGTTGTTGAGAAATGAAACAAGGAAAAGCTATTAAAATCTCTGTGTGATCTTGGGAATTATTGGCTTGGTGCTTTTGTTTTCACTTACAAAAAGGAGTGCTTGTGTAACTTCAACATAATATATAACCATCGAGAAATTCTGAAGATTAAGAACAATAAGAACTGAGAAGTTCTTTCATATCTCAAAATTGCATTTATATATATGATAAAATGAGAGCCACTTAGACTCACACTAGGACAGAGATGTTCTATTTCCCCTCAGAATTCTAAGGATAGTCCTGAAGAGTTTTAGCACAGATTATCACAATGCCTAACACATAGTAGATGCTTAAAAAATGCTCATTGATTAACAAGTAGTGGGGGATGATTGTTTAGTTCAAACAATCTCTATCCTTATATTTAACTACAAGACAAAAACACAATATTATTAAATGATACATATTCTTTAATGATAAATGGATTTGTGGTCTCATTTTTATCTCTTAATACAAATAATAACCTATGTGAACAATCTTGTGATCTTTTCTTTGTCTTTCTATTAATCCTCCATATATACTAGAAGGAATATGACAAACAGGACAGTTTTTGAATTCATGTTTTGAATTTATGTATTTATTTTATTTATTAAATTTATTTAGTATATCATTTCCCCCCAATTACCTATAAAAACACTTTTTAACATTTGCTTCTAAAACTTTGAGGAGTTCCAAATGCTTTTCCTTCCTCCTACTCTATCTCTCTCATTGAGAAAGCAAGCAATGATAGAGGTTATACAAGTATAATCATGCAAAACATTTCTATATTAGTCATGTTCTGAAAGAAAATGTAGACCAAAAAGAAACCTTCAAGAAAAATTTAAAAAGTAAAAGTATGCTTCACTGTATTATAAAAGTAAATTGGCTGAGAGCTGTGGCTCAGAGTGTGTTCCCAATTGTCCCAGACCTTAAATACTTAAGTACGATTAAATCACTACACCACACTGAGAAAGCTCCAGCTTTAGAACATTACATCATTATATCACATTAAGTACCACACTAAGTATGTGTTTAACTAGAGAATAATTACCTCATCAATCATACTGAGTCTTAAGTATACCTTTTCAGAGTTCCAACCCTCTACACATCATAATACATACCATATACAACAATTTATTCAGCCATTACCCAGTTTATGGGCATCCCCACAATTTTCAATTTGTTGCGACCAGCAAAGAGCTGCTATAAAATATTTTTGTGCGTATAAGCCCTTTAAAAATTTTTTTGGGGAGGATATAGACCTAGTCGTGGTATTGATAGGTCAAAGGGTTTTATAGTCCTTTGGGCATAGTTTCAAATTGCTCTTTAGAATGATTGAATCAGTCCATGAATTTATAAATTTAAAAAGAAAACTAAATCACAGAAATTTGTAGTTTTATGTATAATCTACTCTTCCTTTTTTATGTATATCCAGATGTTCATTTTATTTGATGTTTATAAAATTCATAATAAAAATTCTAAAAAAAACCAAGTAATCTTCTACATATTTTACTTTGTTATATATATTCTTTTATTTTAATATTTCATGGATATAACGGTTGCTCTTCAGCTGGCCTTCTGTTATCCTTTACTCCGATTAGGTGACCTATTCACATCCTTTCCTTACTTCCATCCCCAGTTGTACATGCCATTGATAATATCTGTTGACATCTTTTTCAGTAAAATCCTTCAGCCTACTTAAACCAACTTTTCATGTTTCTGTCGTACTCTGAGTCACCCATAATTTTGAAACTTTGGAGATCATGGTGTTTCATGATTCACAATCAAAGAGCAATTTTGGGAGAATATTAGTGTTTAAAAGATGGGACATTATGGCCAAGAACAGTTTGAGATCATTGAGAATGCTGTGAAGTTGGCCAAGTGTGATCCAGCCCAATTTCTTCCACTGTTTGAGTCTGTGCCCAGTGGAAAATCCCTCTGCAGCAACTGTCCAAAATAACTGCATTGATAACTCAATACCCAAATGCATGTCAAAAACTGAACAAAGTGTTTTTTTTTTTTTTTTTAAGCACTCATTCTGGGTTCCCAATGTTAGTGTTTAATCTGTGACCACAGATCTCACTGAGCAAATTCTGCAATATTATGGACCACAATGCAATCAACATGGTAATATCTGTCAATAAAGCCTCTTAAAAACCTCATTATTGATGAGGTATGCCCTTCCTATTAAGAAAGAATATTTAAATTATGTTTTGAAAAAAAGCTAGAGGTTCTAAAATGTAAAGATAAGGAAAGGGGACAATAATATTTACCTTACATTGTGGGTATGAGGAAGATGATATATGTAAAGGTTTTTACAAACTTGAAAGTAATATATAAATGTTAGCTATTATTATTATTTTATTATTAGCTATTAAATGAGAGCAATACAAGGATAATGGACTAGGTTGCCAGGGATGAGTAACATTATAGTTAGAAGTAGTGGTGCCCAGGTCAAAATAGAAAATTAAGTGGCTATGACTGAAAAGAAGCTATGGGTGCTAATTAGATCTATGATTATTCCTTTGTGTGCCTGATTTTGAAAAGGGAAGATGGAAATCATTTGAGTTTAAGAGGTTGATGAATCTTATTTAAGGTGATTATTAATGTACAAGTTTTCCTAAATTTCTTCAAATTCTTTATATTTATCATTGGCCTCAAAGTATAATAATATTCCATTCATTCATATGTCACAAGGGTATTGTGTTTGAGGATAGGACCTGGCCTCTTATGGTTCTGGTCCCTCACTCATATCATACACTCCCATGAAGTTTATCAGCCATTCTCCAATTATTAGATACATAGCTTTTCCTCTTTAAATAGTGCTGTTATGAATATATATGCATATATATGTGTGTACATATACACACATATATATATCTGTACATATGTGTGTGTGTATGTGTGTGTAGACACAAATACACCTTTTCCTCTTGTCAACTGTCTCACTGAGTAATAAATTTTTAGGGAAATAACTATATTGAACCATGTTAAATTTTTTTTTTTTGTATTTTGCTTATCAATGTATCCTTTTCAAATTGACTATTCCCTGAAAATACCATACTACCAAAATAGCTGATTTATACAAGAGCACCAAAGGGGGAACACATATTTTGAAAGTTTACTCTTTAGGTATTAATTTTTAATGCTATAAAATGATTTCAAAATAGTTTTCCATTAAAAAAAATCATCCAAGTCATTAACTTTTTCATAGATCTCCTTTTATTCTATGAAATTCAACATTGTTCAGTTTTATGATCAGTTGATACCACGATTTGACCTAGAGATTATATAATTAGAGGAGACATCAGTTATCCCTGCATTTAAAGTCACTGATTAGTATGTGACAGTCTCATTCTAGGGTAAGTCAAACAAGCTAGCTCTCTACTGCTGCTCTTTTTATTTTTATATTAATTGCTCACTCATATAAGCTCTGATCCTGAGAAGAATTTAATCATAGCAACTATTGTAGGGGTAAGTGAATATGCTTTTTATGTATTTTGAATGATTTTCTAAGAAGGTTTTTTGTTTTGTTTTGTTTAGATTTTTTACAAAAAAAGAAAAATCAGGTGTTTATTGAACTGTTTTCTGATTTAAATTTAAAATACATCAACTGATACATCAGGCAGTCATTTAAGGTCAGATTTCTAATTAAATTGTAGCAATGTGTAAAATAGTTTCCCAGGCTGAGAATTTGTGGGAGGACATGGGCAAGAGACAAGCAAGATGAGAGGGTATGTATGATTTCTGATCTCCATGGTTTGAGAAAGCATCCTCATCAATGAGACAATACATTCAAGATGATGTAAAATTGTTATTGCTATTATCTCTCACTAAAAATGCAATACTTTTTTTTTTTTTTTTTTAGCTTCTGTGACCGTAACTGAATGTTTAGGGGCTAGAGCTTTATGCATAAATTCATGATTGTGAATAAGGATAGGGAGATCATTAAGAAAACTTCACCATTGTGCTATGGTAGCAAATATCCTTGCTATCTTGTAGTATTGTCTGAATGCAATTTCCATATATGCAGAAATTTAGAAAATTTCTTTGATTTACATCTGATTAAGGAAGGAGAAATGGAATAAATGATTGAAGAGACTATATTGGTAGACACCCTCACTTAAAGCAGCAAACCAAACAATTTAAGAGTTTGTATAGCTTACTTGAGAATGATCAGCACAAAGCTATTCATTATTGGAAGGAAATGAAGGGATCCGTACAAATTAAAAGAATATACTACCATATTCAAAGTATCTTTATCAATGAATTCCAATTCAAAGCATTTTTTGAGAGCAAGTTAGGAAGCTATATATTCCCTCATTTAAGGAAAAAAGTCTTTATCACATAAATAGTATTAGAATCTTGATAATTGAATTTGTGTTTCAACTCTCAGTAAACAAATTCTAAGTAACTAGTAGTTAATTTTTATATCAATTTATGGGCCATTTGAAAAAGTCTTTATGTATCTGAATGTTGACATTATGATTAGGAAGTAAAGATTGCCTGGTGTAGTTGGTCCAGATTAGAAGCAGGAAAACCTGGAGAGTTTAAGTTCTGGGCTTTGACATATACTAGCTATGTGGTGAAAGTTGAATCACAAATTGTGGGCAAATGCCTCAGTGAATTCTCTATGGCTTTGTTATTGATCTGCAACTGTGGATGAAATTTCTACAGCAGGACTTTCCCACAATGATGAAATTATGGATTTGGATGAAACAACTGGGAAGTGCAAAAAGTGACAGTATTTTTTGCCACAAATGTTATTAGCTCTTTTGGCAACAACTGCTTGTGGAGAATGGAGAAAAACATCTGTTTTTTTGGTTTTTTTTAAATATATATACTGGTTATTCTACTCGTACCCACAAATTTACTGTGGTTAAACAATCTTTAAATTCTGCTGACACATTGTCAATGATAATTAAACAAACCAGAAAATTAATAGTACTTGAAAGGAGGAAAATGGTTAATCTCTCTGTTTTAAATGAAACCTAATATTAACTCCCTTTAAAATAAAAGAGAGATGTTTTGAGGCTATTGAAGATTGTATTACATTCCTAGAATATCTTGCATACAGTTTTACTGTGGTCCAATGGATCGTTGTCATTGGTTCCTCTTCATCTATTCTCCCTCCCACCCATTTCACCATAGTTGTCTACTGTTGTAGGGATAAGGGGTGGGGATAATGGAGGTAGGGATGAGGAGGTATTTGTGGGGTGTGGGGAATTCATTAAATTCTCAGATCACTGAGATTAATATTTCTAGCAAGGACAAGAAATCAGTATCCTCCTAAAGTAGTCACAATATTTGAATATGCACTGCCTGTTTCTATTGGTCTAGAATCAATAACCATATTTTACATAAGCATAACATCAAATATGCAAATTTGAATAAATGAGAACATTTCAGGGTATGGATTATTCTCAAAAAATTAGGGTCCTGCTTAGTTGTTTACCTTTTCTAATGCTTTTAGAGTCATATTTACTAGGATTAAAGAAAAACCCATTTTTATAGCATTTTATAGATTACCAAACCCAGTCTCAAAACCCCATGGGGTAGATAATGCATTATACAAATGAAGGAAATCAAGTAAATTAACAACTGAAGTGGTAGAGCTGACCCCTAAACTTTCCTTCTCCGGATTTGGAATAACTTTTCTTTTCACCTCTGTGGCTCATCCATTGTTGTTATTTCTTGGAAATTTTTTTTTACAATTAAGAAATCAGTAATCTCCTCTTGATCACTTATTGGAGAGATGTTAAAGGTAATCTCTGTACACCTTACTTTCTGTCTCCATGCCCTCCTCCATAGAGAATACTACTGTGCCTTCCTTAATTGAGCACCTCATAACTTAGTGCTATATAAGGATTTGGATATTCTAGAGAACAAAACTTGATTATTTAATTTCTAAGTCACATTTAAGATCTCTGATAAGATGAGCCAGAGAAAATATGTAGAATTAAGGAGTAGTCAGTAATAGCAGTAGCCAGTAGTCAGTAAATAGATCTAAAATTAATTCCCTTTCCAATAAAAATAGAAGGAGCAAACAGATATGGCCATTCTGAAGCAGTATTTGCAAGGACAAAACTTGAACACAGTGCAATACAGATAAAAGGAAGAGCATTTATTGGAGCCAAAGGTGGTGATGGCTGTTTGGTAATGTCTATGCCTTCATGGGATTTGCTTGGCAAAATAGCTGTAATTATTTGTCATTTCCTTCTCCAGCTCATTTTACAGATAGGAAACCGAGGCAGACAGGGAGAAGTGATTTCCCAGAGTCACCCAGTTACTAAGAATCATCTCCTACTAAGTCCAGGAGACTGGAATTGAACTTGAGGAGATGATTCTTCCTGATTGCAGGCCTGAACCCCGCCTCCCCAACCCATTGCACCCCCTATCCCATTTTTGATGTTTCCTCACTTATATGTAGTGGTAGAGGAGTTCCTCCACTGGGCCTCAATTTCCCCCCTCTGTAAAGCAGAGGGATTGATCTGGAGGGTTTTTATGCTCTCTTCCAGCCCCATATCTCTTGCATTCAAATCCCAGCTCTGCCCCTTCTCCCTATGGGCCCATGAGACACCCTTCTCTGTCTCTCTGTCTCCTCAAGGGTAGAGTAAGGTGGATTTGCTTTTTTCTTAAAATGTCTTCCTGATGAGGTACGAGAATGTTGATGTTGCAGATTCCTTGCTAAAGAATTCACAAGAAACAGCTACACCCAAAGAAGGAACTCTGGGAAACGAATGTGAACTATTTGCATTTTCGATTTTCTTCCCGAGTTATTTTTACCTTCTGAATCCAATTCTCCCTGTGCAACAGGAGAACTGTTTGGTTCTGCAAATATGTATTATATCTAGGATATACTGCAACATATTTAACATATATAGGACTGCTTGCCATCTTTTTTGGGGGGGGGGTGGAGGGAGGGAGGGGAAAAAAGGAAACATAAGCAAGTGCAAGGGATAATGTTGTAAAAAATTACCCTGGCATGGATTCTGTCAATACAAAGTTATTATTAAATAAAATAAAATTAAAAAAAAAAAAAAGAATTCACAAACCCCAATAAATACAGGCATGAGGTTTGTGGCAAAAGGGGATTCATTTACACTAAGAAGACAGCTTTCTTAGTGGGCAGGGACCTATTAGGACTATTGCAAAGATGGGTTTCCATTGAGAAGAAAATATCTTACTCACTCTGGATCCTAAGAGAGACTTGAGATTTTTGGTCTCCACTCTATTGAAATTGCAGATTGCCCTGAGACTTAGAGCTTCTCTTGGTTAAATGGAGAATTAATAAAAATGTTTAGAGTCATGAGGGCTGCTAGGTGGTGCAATAGCACATAGAGTGCTGGGGTCTGAAGTCAGGAAGACCAGGTCACATATTGCCTCAGTTTCCTCATCTGTAAAATGAACTGGAGAAGGAAATGGCAAGTAACTACAATATCTTTGCCAAGAAAATTTCATGAAGACATAGGCATTACTGAAATGCTCTTTCATCTGTACCAGAAAGTCTCACTGTCTTCAAGTAATGGCCACATCAGTCTGTGTGGCCCTGGCCAAGTCACTTTCTCAAGAAAATCCCAAATGGGGTCATGAAGAGTTGACCACAATCAAACAACAACAACAGCAAATTAAAGCCTATATTATCTAAATGAGTTTTTTTGATCACACACCTCTCTGGATATCCTTTACACTATCTTGGCACATTTCTTTGTTATTAAGTTGATGCATCTTATATCAACTAAACATTTTTTAAGGAAATAGACTGAAAGAGGTAAATAAATTGTTTCTTTAAAGACACAGATATTAAGTGACAGAAGAAAGATTTGAATTGGAGTTCTCTGACTAATAACCCACTGCTCTTTTACCTCTACCTTTTGAGAGCAGTGGAGAGTTTCCCATGACTGGCAGATCCAATCACTGTTCACCTGCTGAATACCCAAGCTGAGTCCTGCTACTTATAATCCATTTTATGACAGTATATGTAATCTTTTAGTTTTCCAAGTTGTCAAGTAATTTAAAAAATAATTTCTCCTTTTAAATGTGCTATTTCCCATTCCCATATTTAAAACATTCATTTCCTAAACAACATGGAAATTTATTTTGTATTGTCATCTCTCAATTATCCCAAATTTTAAAGGTCAAATGAAATATATAAAAAATATCAATTAACCGAATTTTTGTCTTTATTTTTAATTTATTGATACAGTTTGGTTTTCTACAACAGGCATTTCCTTAAAAAACTACCTACAGAAACGCCTTTAAAAGTATATCCTATACTCTCCCCCAAAATAGCTTAGTTATTATTTACAGAAAGGAGGGTCTTTAACTTTGATAGGAGTAAATTCTTTTTTGTGCCAAACTTTTAATTCAGGAACTTGTGCAATCTAAAAGAATCTCAGATATTGAAGGGCTCTCATAGACTATGTAAATCAAGCCATAGTTGCTCAAGATACCCTCTATGATGTATCTGATTAGTGATGTCTCATTCAGCCTTTGCTCTAAAGACCTCTAGAGACAGGAAGCTTCTGCTATCACTTTAGTATTTTAAGGAGCCATGATTTCATTTATGTGCAACTCAAAACTTCCTATCTAACGTGGTTCTTGTACAATAATATATATTCTAATACTGGACAATAAATTCCCATTCCAATGTCTACTGAAAGCAGGTGACCCTGGTGACCCTGGATTCTTGAAGGCTGTGGCTGTTGAGTTCAATCTCCGGACTTGCTAAGTTAGAAAAGCCCTGATGATGAGCCCAGTGAAAAGACGATAATCAATTAGTAAAATTGGCTAATTTTGATTTTATGTGTTTGAAAAGTTTGAGAGACATAGTTTCTGGGTAATTTATTTTATTAATAAAGCCAGTAGGACAGTCATGTGGACATCTCTCTAAGACCAAAGACAATCATGGAAGTGGACTCTCAGTTTAAATACTCTTTTCATAGAGGGGCTGAAATCACCCATCATCACCTCATCTTTAAATAGATTCCCAGCATTGGACTATCTAGACAAAAGGATGTGTCTCCACCCAAGTTTGAATAGAACATGATGGGTTTCCCCAACTTAGATTAAATTTCTTGTAAGATTGAGTGGAATCTGACTAAGATAAATTCTGCCTCACAATCAGTAATGTCCTTTAAGAGACTTTCAGGACTTTGAGAGAATAGGAGAGAACTGAATATCCCCTAAGATATTGGTTATTATTTATCATTTCTCATAGTTTCCCAAGTTTTCATCTGGGATTCCAAGTGGTGAAATATCTGGAAGATGGGCAACAGAAAGGAGGAAGTCAATAAATAAAGGAAATGGATAATCCACCAACTGTATAAGAATAAAAGTTTCATAGCTATGGACACTACTTGGACTAAGCACAATCTCCCTCATACCTTAACAAATAATTTTTGTGAATTGCAGATTTTAAAAAACGTATTTGCCCAATAGAGAACCCAGTAATGAATATCTCTAGTCTCAGCTAAACTGATCCTCAGATGATGACCCTGTTAATCACCGAGCCCATACTCAAAGCTTTTCCAACTTGATAGGAGTTGCCATTGCCTTCACTACTCTGATATAACTTTCAAGAACTCAAGGCTGCCATCTTGTCTCAAGGAGTCAACAGAGGAGGACAAGTTCTTAGTCACAGAGCTTAGATAGGAGATAAAAAGACAAGAGTATTGCTAATATGAGCTATTATTTTTATCTCCTATATTTAACTCCTGACTTTGAAGTATATACCTCCATTTTCTGGCAAACCTTTTTATTTGAAAAAGGAAAAAGGTTAGGTCCAGATAGCTGAAATGACTTGGTAACAAGGGTTTTGAACCCACATTTAAAATTTGATTTATAAAATCAGGATAACATGAGGTGTATACTTCAAAGTCAGGGGCCGTTTCATTTGGGACTATCCATCTCCTAGCAGTGGATACTTCATATCTGTTAAATTTAACTGAATAAAATTTCCTGTGATGTGCAAAAAAAATTACATGGTTGCAAAGATTCAGAGGATATAGGTTTGTAGGATTTATTTGTGGAAGGAATTTTATGCCATCCTAGCTTTGAACAGATAAGACTGCTGAGGAACAGAGAAGTTAACTAATTAACAGCTAATACTTTAAGGTTTATATAGCACAATATATACATGATCTCATTTGATTTTCACAATTCTTGCTAATGTTTCCATTGACAGAGAAGAAAACAAGGCAAGAGGAGTTGTGACTTGCCTTCCCTCTCCCTGTCCCTCCCCACCAAATTTAGGATTTACCTAAAGGAGTAATGTGTCCTTTATTTTGACAGAAGTTTACTAATGATGACTAACATTTAGGTCAAACTTTTAATCTTGAGACTAAATCCAAGAATCCAAAAAAACCCCTCCCTTCTACAATCTATCTGATCAGAGGTCACTTATTCAACCCTTGCTTGAAAGACTTCTTGAGGCTGAAAGATCCCCAGGCAGCTAGTAGGTGCCCTATGTAGAATATGAATTCAGGTCTTCGTGATAAGATGCTCTATATCACCTAGCTGCTTCATAAAACCTTGCTCACAGAAATAGTGAAGAGCAGGATCAGAATTTACTTCTAGGTCTCCTTTACTATAGAACCATTGTTTTTTTTTCTCCTATATTCACTAATGATACCTCTCCCTAATATAAGCAGGAAGGATAATACTGATATTGATAATAATTTCTAATTGGTGTACATGATTATTCCTTACACATTATGCCATGTTATAATAAGATTTTTCTGGGCTGAATTTCCAAAAAAATTCCTAAATAATACTCGTGACTTCTAGTTGCAGGTCAGAGGCAAAGTCTCATGGTCCTGTGGATGCAGTGACAAAGCATTTAGTAATGCATCTTCAATGTCTTTTCTATCAATAAAACCACATCTGTTTCAGTTATTCAATCATCTGCTAATGCCAAAATTTTTGGTGGTCACACCTCTTCAAAGTTTATTCCCCTGGACATGTCTAGGGGTAGGAAGAGGCTGACAGTCAGTCAATAAGCAACTACAAAATATCTACTATATGCTAGGCATTGTGCTAAGTGTTAGGATACCAAGAAAGACAACAGAGGGCGGCAAGGTTGGGGATGGTGGAGATGATACTGCTAGATTTGGGTCTCTTGGGCTTAAATGACTATCACTTCTGGTTGGTCAGTAGTTGGTGTTGGTAGGGATGTTCAGGTCTTCTCCAGGAGTGTTCCCCCTTAGTGATGACCATCACTAACAAGAAGCAGAATTAGTGGTCTGGGGGACAATGACATTTCTGGGGATTTTCTTTAAAGAAGAGAGAAAAAAAAACACTGCTCTATAAAATTAATGTATTAACTAAGTTTGATGGTATATGCCATGTTCTATAGCATTAATTCACCTCTGCAAAGGGGAAGAAGACATATTTTCTTTCTTGCTCAAGGTGCTTCAAGAGAATTTGTTTTTTTAAAATATGCATTTTATTTTTTTACAAAGCAGATTATTTCCTAACAGACTATTAAATACAACTTTCTATGATGTATATGTCCTGAGAAAGTCTATAATTGTTACAATAAAAGAAAACTGATGCTATTTTTTTTTTTTTTACAGTTCCTGGTACATAGCAGATTCTTTTTTTTTTTTTAAATTATAGCTTTTTATTGTAATTTTTCAACCTTGACCCTTGCAAACACTTTTGTTCCAACCTTTTCCTTCCTTCCCTCCATCCCTTCCCCTAGATGGCAGGAAGTCTCATACATGTTAAACATGTTAAAGTATATCTTAAATACAATACATGTGTACATATTTATACAGTTTTCTTGTTGCACAAGAAAAATCAGATTTAGAAAGGTAAAAATAACCTGGGAAGAAAAACAAAAATGCAAGCAAACAACAACAGAAAGAGTGTAAATGCTATGTTGTAGACCGTACTCATTTCCTAGTGTTCTTTTGCAGAGTGTAGCTGGTTCTGTTCATCACTGATTAATTGGAAGTGAATTGGACCCTCTCATTGCTGAAGATAGCCACTTTCATCAGAATTGATCCTTATATAGTATTGTTGTTGAAGTATATAATGATCTCCTGGGTTTTGCTCATTTTACTTAGCAGACTGATGCTATTTTTAAAGATAATAAGTTAGAGTTGAAGGAACAGGGCAAAGTTTTTCAGAGTGCCTTAAGCTTCAACTATTTTAGAGAGAAACACTATTAGGAAAGGAGAGGTCTATCAGCAATGAGATGCTAATCTTAATTCTACTGGTTTAGGATCTTTTCCAATCAAGAAGTATTTACTGAAGGCAAAGACCAATACTGGCTCTGGAGGTCAGATGGTAAGACAGACCTATCTCACCTGTGCTCCTCCCCAATAGAGAGGTGGAAGACAATGAGTTCCAAATATTCAAAGTTTTACATGGTTAATATTTTGGTTTGTTTTAATTATCTATTATTAGAAATGAGTTTATGGGAATAGGGATATATAAATGTGTGTGAATGAGAGAAAAAATAGAAAGAGGAAAGAGAGACAATGAGAGAAAGAAAGAGGAGAGAGAGAGAGATGACACTGAGACATGTGTAGGGGAAAAATTAGAGCTTCAACAAATTTTTAAATTTCCTGTTCTCAGTTACCTACAAAATTCCATAGAAAGTATAAAAAATGAAAAAGATTTCTGCCCTTACAAAGTTAACAATTTGGTCTTTTTATAAAGAGTACCCAAACCCTTTGCCTTCTTACCTATTCTCTGGGGAGAGTTATAGACTGAGAATAGATTTTAGGGTCAACCCAAAACAAAATTCTCAAGTAGACAAAGCTTATCTTCAGTTCCTTTTCAATTCCTTTCTTTCCATTTGTCCCTTTACTCTCCTTTAAGTTCTTGCCATATACATATTCATCCATCCATCCATCTATCCAACCCTATGTGTATCACATTCTTGTTCTCAATACTCTTATGCAGTAATATTTGAAAAGATGTTATTAGCTGCTGAGCATTAGCTCATGACATTCACCATCCCCATTATTTACATCTTAATAGGTAATTTTGAAGATTAAAAAAATCTTTTAATACTCAAATAAGTTTTGATGTTATAATGAGAGGTGGCTCCAGAATGAAATGTAATATCCATTCTGCCAGGCTGCTTTTTCCCTTTCTCAACTTCTTAGACTTAGCCCCACTGACTTACTTGATGTTATACACAATTACCCAATACTATAATATCTCTGTGACCTTCATTGCAAAGGCTGTCCTCCCCCTCTCCCTGTGCCTAGAATGCTCTTCCTCTTCTCTCCCACCATGACTCTCACATTCTGAAGGTCTTTGCCAGTCTCCATTATGGCTATGCTTTCCTTGTGCACTATATATATTTGTATGGATGTAGTTTTTTCAATATTTCTTCTCCACTAAAATGTGAATTCCTTGAGGCAAGGATTTTCACCTTTCTTGTACTTAGCATACATAACACATGGCAAAAGATATGCTTTATGCTAATGAAGACTTGTTGACTACCTGTCAAAGAAAAGTAGACCTCAGGAAGGATTCTTAACCTAAGATGTGGGGATTTGTTTTTAAGGTATTTTGATAATGTCTACCCTAGAATTCTCACTCTTCTTTTACCATTCCTCCCTCCACATAACTCTCATTTCAGACACTAGCTGTGTGACCCTGAGTAAGTCACTTAACCCTGTTTGCCTCAATTTCCTCATTTATAAACTGAGTTGAAGGAAATGGCAAATCCTCCAGTATCTTAGCCAAGAAAATCCCAAATGAGGTCACAAAAAGTTGAATACAACTGAAAACAATGGAACAATAACAATGATGCTTAACATGTGAAATTCGAATCTGAGCATATTTTGATTTGTCCAATAAATACAGATTATTGTGGGTAAATCATTTGCTCTTTCTGGACTTCAATGCTTCAATCAACAAGCATTTATTAAAAGCCTACTGGGCAGCAAGGAGGCATGGTGGATGAAAAGCTGCCTGAAAAGTCAGGAAGATAGAGGTTTAGTCCTTCCTCTGCTGTGTAGTAGTTATATGGTCCAGGATAAGCATTGCACTTTGAGTATTTTGAGTCATTCCAGATGGCTGTGAATTGTAGAGAGGGTGCAGATCTGCCTTGGTAGAGATATTCTTCATTAAATATTCCTTCCATTCATGAAATCATAGGTCTAGTTTAAAAAAAAAAAAGAGGACTACACTCTGGAGAAGATAATAATAAAACAACCTATGCCTTGAAAGAGCTTATATTCTATCAAAGAATCAATACCCCACCCCTTCCTTCCCACTTTCCCTTCTTACACAAGTAAATATGAAGTTCATACCAAGTGATTTCTGGGGAAATAGATGATCTCTCCAGTACCAATTGAATATGATTCTATCTATGCCCCCATGCAGTGATTGTCTGCTCTTCATTGCACTGAACCCAGGAGGTCAGCAGATATCTCGCATCTCAACCCTAGGAGTTAGGCCAGGAACAAGCACATTTGGGCAAAAGGCATCAGGTTGCTGAGGGAGATGTTTTTAGACTAAGGGAGGGAGGGAGAGAAAATTGGAAGGCTGCAGAGAGCTGGGGATTTAAAATAGGCCCTGATGAAGGGGTGGAAAATTGCATTTTGGCTAGGGTTGATCCATTCTTTAATTAAAAATAAAATGTGAAAGAATTCGATTCTTCTCTGGCCATATCATATACTTTTTTTTTTAGTCACCTTTGGAACTTCCCCACATTCCCCCCACATACTTGGGTACTCATACTAAGACTTCACTACAACTAAAACCCACTGTTTAGATACTTGATGTTTATGCTTAGTTATCCTTATATAGATTTATATTCCATTCCATAAAATCAAGTTTTCTTCCCAGAAGGCAGGGTCAACTCTGTTCCCCATTGAATCATTGGAATATAGTTCTGGGAAGAAAACTTGATTTTATGGAATGGAATATAATTAATAAGATTAACTTAGGTTTACTGTTGGAAGATCAGATTATCTAAATTCAGGTGATCATTTTTTTTGGCTACAGCAACTCCTAGAGGCCGTCTCCTAAGGCAAGGATGGCTTCTGGTTTACACTGAAAAAGGGAGCAAGCACACCAAGGAAATCACAGAAAGTATAGCTCATGACCTAGTATCCTTCCCTCTGTTAATCATTTCCCATTTATTCTCTTTCTGTAGTTTGCTTTGTTATATATTTATTTGCTTTTTGTCTTCCTCATTAGATAGGAAGTTTCTTGACAGAAGTTTCTTGTTTTTTGGTATTCCCAAGCCATAGCACAATGTCTGGCATATAGTAAGTGCTTAATAAATATTTACTGAATTAAATTTAAATTGAATTGTGTTAAACCAAATTCAATATTGGGATTTTAAATCTTTTTAATTCAATTTCCCCTGGTAGCTAGTTAATGTTTAGCGCTTCTTAAACTTTTTCTACTTGTGACCCCTTTTCTCCTGAGAAATTTTTACACAAGCCTGGGTATATAGGTATATAAAACAGGTGTACAAATTAAACATTTACTGATAATAAATCATAATTTCATGACCCCCACATTTATAAAATGATAATCCCCAAAAGGAAAAAGGACCCTCAGCTCTCAATGTCTAGCAAACACTTAGTCTAATAATACAGACTTAATTTAACTGACAAAAAAACCAAATGGTTGATGCAGCAATGGATAGAACACCAGCCCTGAAGTCAGGAGGACCTGAGTTCAAATATAACATCAGATACTTAACACTCCCTAGCTGTGTGACCCCTGGTCAAGTCATTTAACCCCAATTGCCTCAGCAAAACAAACAAACAAACAAAAAAAAATGATAAACTCTATAAAGACAGAGACAGAAAGGACTTGCATAAAAGGACCCATAAAATATGACCCAAGTTCAAATCCCAGCTCTGCATTTATACTAGGATGACTCTGGTCAAGTCATTTGACTCCCCTGAGATCATTTTCCATCTGTGATATGAGACAATTGAGAAAAAAAAAAAAAAAAAAACCAACTTTCTAGGGTCCATCCCAGATCTAGATCTGTGATCCTATGATCACATGAACTCTCTTTCCCAAAGGACCTAGACATACATACACATATACATATAAATACACATACATATATGTGTACCATGAGTTCTAAAAGTCTAATCTCAAGGAATCTAACACAGTCTTCTCAATATACACACAGACAGCTTAGGTGGTACCATTGCATAGAGTCAAGAAAGCCTGAATTCAAATCCGAATAATTTACTAGCTGTGTGATCCTGGGCAAGTCACTTAACCCTGTTTGCCTCAGTTTCCTCAGCTGTAAAATGAGCTGAACAAGATAAGTGTATAAAATATATATGCACATATTGGATTTTAACATATATATATATTTTATTTTACTATGTTTAACTAATACTGAATTACTTGCCATCTCCAGTAGGGGGTAGGAGAAAGAGGAGGGAATTGGAACACAAAGTTTTGTAAGGTCATTGTTGAAAAATTATCCATGCATATGTTTTAAAAATAAAAAGCTTTAATAATAAAAAAATGATCTGAAAAAGGAAATAGCAAACCACTCCAGTATCTTTGTCAAGAAAACCCCAAATGGGGTCATAAAGAATTGAACACAACTGAAATGACTGAACAATAATAAAGACACACACAGACACAGACACACAGACACACTGAAGGATTGAATCTTTTCCTCAAACTGACTCCTTTCCAGCAAAAGCAAAGTACTCTCCTACTCCAAAAGTCAAATTTCTTTCTTCTTTTAGCCCTCTCTTCGCAGAGATCTGTAAGACTTTGAGATGCACTAACCTAACAGAGGCTTTCTAGAAAGGAGGGAGTTAAGCAATCTACTAAGAACAATATTACAGTTCTATCCCATAGTCTAGAGGCCCTATCCAGCTACCAGAGTCCACCTATGTGTAGTCTCCTCTCCTTTGCCCTCTCCAGATGTTTTGGGAGCTCACACAGTTATCAAGAGATGTTATCAATGATCCTTCTACTAAAAAACCTTATCTTGAATATTTATTTTGTTAATGAAGTGTTAATGACAAACACTCTTAACTCTGCATAATCTCTTCAAGGAAATTGTGTGTATATGTGAAGGAATTGTGATGGTGGAAAGCACATATTCTGCAGAATATTGATTTCATATGTATGAGAACCACCTTTATAGCAATTTTTATGCATCTGTCCCACTGAGGATTATTGGATTTTAGTTGAGAGAATATAGAACAAAGCTGAATTCCACTGGATTTGAAATTAGTTTCCTTATCTGTAAAATCAATAAAAAATTTTCCTTCATTTTTATTTGCTGAGGCAATTGGGGTTAAGTGACTTGCCCAGGTCACATAGCTAGGAAGTATTAAGTGTCTGAGGCCGGATTTGAACTCAGATTCTCTTGACTTCAGGGCCAGTGCTCTATCTACTGCGCCATTTAGCTGCCTCCCATTTTTATTTATTTAAATATTTATTTTCAATTCTCTCTCAAAAAGAGAAAAAGAAAAACAAAGCTTTGTAATAAGTATGCATACTCAAGCAAAAAAAAATTCCATATTGCCCCAGCCTTGAGTTTTTCTAATTGTGCCATGAATGCATGGAATTTGCCATCCAGTATCTCCATTCTCCTCATTGCATACCCTGATTGCTTGTGGCAAAGAATAATTTCATGCTCTCAGCAAAAGAATCAGCAAGTATCTTGTTAAATTGTTGTAACTGACAATGTCCATCCAGGTTCAATTCTAACACCACTGTTTACCCTGTTCACCAATAAACATTTATTGAACTCCTACTACATGTAAGAAAGTAGCTTGATGGCCTGGAGTCAGGAAGACTCATCTTTCTGAGTTCAAATGTGGCCTCATACACTTACTAGCCGTGTGACTTAGGCCAAGTAGTTTCATTCCATGTGCCTCAGTTACCTAATCTATAAAATGAGCTGGAGAAGGAAATGACAAATCATTCCAGTGTCTTTGTCAAGAAAACGCCAAATGGGTTCATGAAGTATTGGACATGACAGAAATGACTGAACAACAAAAACTGCATCAAGGCACTAGCTACTTTGGGAGTTATTTCTCTAATAGCAGGAATAAGGCATGCCTACTGTCTTAAGGAATTTGCAATCTAGTTGGTAAGAGTATATTACATAACAGAAGAATTGCATATGTTTAACATATATTGGATTACTTGCCATCTAGGGGAGGAGGTTGGGGGAAGAAGAGGAAAAATTTGGAACACAAGATTTTGCAAGTGTGAGTGCTGAACATTATGCATATGTTTTTGTTTTTGTTTTTGTTTTTAATTTTATTTTATTTAATAATAACTTTGTATTGACAGAATCCATGCCAGGGTAATTTTTTACAACATTATCCCTTGCACTCGCTTATGTTTCGTTTTTTCCCCTCCCTCCCTCCACCCCCCCCAAGATGGCAAGCAGTCCTATATATGTTAAATATGTTGTAGTATATCCTAGATATAATACATATTTGCAGAACCAAACAGTTCTCCTGTTGCACAGGGAGAATTGGATTCAGAAGGTAAAAATAACTCGGGAAGAAAATCGAAAATGCAAATAGTTCACATTCGTTTCCCAGTGTTCCTTCTTTGGGTGTAGCTGTTTCTGTCCATCATTTATCCATTGAAACTCAGTTAGGTCTCTTTGTCATAGAAATCCATTTCCATCAGAATACATCCTCATACAATATCGTTGTCGAAGTGTATAATGATCTCCTGGTTCTGCTCATCCCACCTAGCATCAGTCCATGTAGGTCTTTCCAAGCCTCTCTGTATTCATCCTGTTGGTCATTTCTTACAGAACAATAATATTCCATAACATTCATATACCACAATTTACCCAGCCATTCTCCAATTGATGGGCATCCATTCATCCTCCAGTTTCCAGCCACTACAAACAGGGCTGCCACAAACATTTTGGCACATACAGGTCCCTTTCCTTTTTTTAGTATCTCTTTGGGGTATAAGCCCAATAGAAACATTGCTGGATCAAAGGGCATTATGCATATATTTTGAAAATAAAAAGCTTTAATAAAAAGAGTGTATTACATAAAATCAGTGCTTGTAGGTTATATAAAGATATGGATCCATGATCTTATTCACATGGCTGTTCTATAAAAAAAAAAAAAAAACACCCACATCTTCTCATCCAACGAATATCTTGTGACATCCACCTGACATGCTTTATCTTCTTTTCTGATGTTTTGAGAATACCAAAAAACCAAAACAAGTTACCTATAGGTTATAATTGTATTCTTGCTGAGTGAGAATGCTTTACCTCCACAACCAGTCATACATCTCTCTCATTATATCCTTATCTTGTAAAATCTTCTATTAGTAGGGATGCAACCTATTTATACTTTCCCTGTATCTATCCAATGGCCTTTGGGTGATCCACTATTTTAATCATTTAAACATTCTGGTGAACAGTGACCACAAAGCATTATTGGAAGACAATGGATTGTAAAAGACAAATTTTAATTTCAGTTCTAGAGAAGATTCGGATGATGAGAAAATGTTATGCCATTTCTCAAATGAGATATAGCTTATTATCCTCCTGAGTCCAGTTCTTTATCAATGTACAGTGTCTGTCCAAGATAAATGTTCTGATGGCCCAGCTTTGTGAGCCATTAACTCAACTGCATACTATAGCCTGAATAGGCATTTATCATTCACTTTTCCCCCTTTTGTGAATAGTCTGGTCAAACTCTCTTGAGTGATTCCAAATCATATGCAGAAAAAACTGTAATATTCTAGTGCTTGATGATGCAATCAGCACAAAATCATCTCCAAACAGGAGTCTCTAGAGAACCTTAACATCTCAGGAAAAAACCCTGTTGTTTGAATCTATGATAGACTTCTGCATGACAATGACCAACAACTTTGGAAAATATTCTTCTCAGTTTCAGATGTTACTTGATATTAATAATAGAGTCATCAAAGAAAATTGTTTTTGTTATTTCATCTTTCAGAGAATTTTATGTAATTTCAACATACCTGTTAATGACTTTGTTGGAGGTGAGCCTTTAAAGCAACACTTTATCAAATGAAATGGTTTGGTTTTTTTTTTTTTAAATAGTGATAAACACAGTAAGTTCTTATATTGCCTATGCAGTTCATTTGATTGTATTAGAGTAAAGATGTGGTCTGCTCAAGAAGAGAGTAAAACATAGATACAGTTGAGCTAAACAGAAAAGGCTACATTATACAAAATAGCACCATAAGTAATATAATTATAACAATATCATATTATATCTCTGTCTGTTTTTTTTTTTTAAGTTTGCCCAGTAAGGATCATATACTTCAATGAGTGTTTAGGCATTTCAATAAAGTGAAGCTTTTATATACACACAGACATACAAAAGCAGTTTGCTATGGAATATTACTGGTGAAAACATATTATTCAGCAAGGTATGCAAAGATTATACTCAAATTTAGTAGACCAGTAGTTACATTTTCTTGGTTGCCTTTTTTGGGGGAGAGTAATAATAAGGTCCAGTTCCTCCCCTCATGTTTCATATTCTTCTTTCTGTCAAATATATTGAGAATTGGTTTCTCAATACCCTAGAAACAGTACCCTTTCTAGCACAGACGTCCTCTGTGTATATTTGATCCAGTCCAGCTGTTCTTCACATTTTTGGCTTCTTATACATTTTAAGGGTAAAAAATGAATTACATATCACAGAGTTAAGGAACAAAGGTGATATTTAAAATTAGGCTGACTCCAAATCTTACAGTACCATACTACTGCATAAGCAGAAGACATGCAGGATGGAAGATTCTCAATAGTAAAGAAAGCTAAACAGCTTTAATAAAAAACAATGTTCTGTTTAGAAAGGATAGGAGCCCTAATGAAAATTTGCATTGGTTTCCTCATTAGAAAGTGGGTTTTGGAGACTTAATGTAAATGAACACATACTATGTTCGCTTTTTTCCTTTCTGTTTTCTTTTTCTCTTGTGATTTTTCCCTTGTGTTCTGATTTTTCTCTCCCAACATGATTTGTAAAGAAACATGTATTTAAAAAAAAATTAATGTACCTATATAGCCAAGAAAAAAATAAAACATAATAAAAAAAGGCAAAAAAGAAAAAAGAAAGAGGGTTCCTTAATAGCAGAGTCTGTTTTTTCGATTTGTCTTCTCAAGGCTCTGCACATAGTAAGCACTTAATAAATGCTTTAATTACTCATGGTAATGCTTTCTGCTTGGCAAAAGTCATATGAGAGTTTCTAGGGTCCACAAAAAAGGATTCAAGAAAAATTTGGTTTTAAACCACAGGGCATTTGTAAAGGACAAGTTCAAGGAGAATTGCTAGATATAGTAGGCACAGTATAATATACTGGTCTGCATAACTGTGCAAGGAATGCACAGAAACTCACTAAGATATGTAAAGTGCTTAGCAAAGTTCCTGGCATGCTGTTAGTCCTATATGAATGCCAGATAGTATTATTGTTACTTGTGTGTGTGTGGGTGGGTGGGGGGGTGATAGAGGATGTTAAATGGACTTTTTTGAAGGAGGTAGAACTCTCAACTGAGGAACATGCTGATTGATGCCAGACCATATCAAGTCAGAAAGATGGGGGAAGGAAATAATAGTTATAAAAGTGAAAATGTTATAAAAGCCCCTGGCACATTTTGTTGTTGTTTAGTTGTTTGATCATGTTTGACTCTTTGTGACCCTATAGATCCTAGCCTGCCAGATCCTTCTATCTCTATCATCTCTCAAAGTCTGACCAAGCTCATGATCACTGCTTCCATGACCCTCTCTATCTATCTCATTCTCTGTTGAACCGTTTTCCTTTTGCCTTCAATCTTTTCCCAACAACAATGTCTTTTTCCCATTATTTCTACCTACTCATTATGTGGCCAAAGTATTTAAGCTTCAGTTTCCCTTCCAGTGAATAGCTTGAATTCATTTCTCTAAGTATTAACTAATTTGATCTCCTTGCTGTCTAAGGGACTCTCAAAAGTCTTCTCGAGTACCTCAATTCAAAAGCATCAATTCTGCTGCACTCAGCTTTCCTTATAGTCCAATTCTCACAGCCATAGATTGGTACTAGAAAAACCATAGCTTTGACTACATAAACCTTTGTCAGCAAAGGTGCTATATACATTCTTCTTCCTGTCTCTTCTACAAATATTATCTCCTCTGATCTTCAGAACAGCTCTGGGAAGTAGATAATGTTATTCTTCTGATTTTCAAATGAAGAATGAGGCAATCAGTGACGTACCCAAGTGTATACTGCTAGAAAGTGACTGAGGCTGGATTTGAACTCAAGTCTCCCTTACTCCAGGACCAGCACTCTGTTCCTCCACTCCCTAGCAGCCTAGAAAAACAGGTTGCTTCCCATCTAAAACGAACAAACCAACCCAAACTTTAGGGGTAGGAGGTAGGGAGGGTTTCTGGCCCAAGTTTGTTAAGGTCAAGGGCTCCTTCCTGGGCTGTGCATAGACCTGGTCCTAGGGAACTGCTTTTCCATCATTCAGTTTGTCAGCAGACATTTCTGATAATAGCCAGCACATTACAATTTAAAGTTTATGAAGAACTTTACACATATTATTCCATTTGATCCTTACGGCAAGGGAGGGAAGGTTATTTTCCTCCCCATTTTACAAATGAATAGATGGTTCTCTGAAGGGCCATTTAAACTCTGAGATTCTGTGATTCTGTGTATGGACAAAACCACCACATAAAAATATAAATAATGCCAAATAAATATAATGCTCTAGGAGTTTAGTGGAGGGGGGAGATTATTGTGGGCTGAGTTGGGGAGGGAGTGGGATATGACCTAGGTTTTGAAATATTCATTCCAGCTGGAAGGGAGCTCAGAGATTTAGTGCTAGTCTTTCATTTTACAGATAAGAAAACTAAAAGCCAGAGAGCTTATATGATTTGCCCCAAAATAGGAAGGAACGGAGGTAGGATTTTAACTCAGATCCCCTGGCTGCAATAGGAAGTATTCCCTATTAGGGAACAGGAAACAGGAGGAGGTGAGTGGGTTAAGGTATGGGACACTGAGTGAGCAAAAAAATGTAGATGAATTTCAAGACAATGAACAGAAAGAGTGCTTTCTTTGAATAGAAAAAGAATAATACTCATACAGGGACATCGACAAATTGATTATGATTCGTGTACATTTTCCTTTCTACAAAATTTCTTTATTAAAAGTTCTTGACAGGGAGGTAAATAGACGGGAAAATTCATACTCATTTCAAAGTACTTTGCTTGGATTCTGAATTTCACATTATTTTCCTTTCTAGTACATAGTAAGTGGTCCATTTCAATTTAGAGAGTGCCAAAGGCTGAACCTAATTGAGTAGCATTTTAGCTTTATTAGTAAGAAAATTCTCTCAGGACAGGCAGCAATAACCTGGTTTTCCTTCCTATCCCAAAAATAATCTTTGGTGACTGCTGGTCTATTTCACAAGGTACCTAATAAAAGCCCATCCCAAGGATACATCTCTCTGGAGTGCTTCAAGTACTATGTCTTTCGTAGGGATCAAAGGTCAGAGTTCATGATATTATATTGATCACTCTGTTTCTGGTTCCTATGATGCCTACAGAAAAACTAAAGATAAACCACTTAGTTACCACAGGTTTTGTTCATTTTTGCAAAACAAGGAAAAGAAGTGTGAGTAGAAGGAAAGTTGATTTTTTGCAGCATCTCTCCTCTTTCCTTTCTCCCATCTACCCATACTTTGTCTTTTCTATTTTCCTCTTCTCCTAGTACGAAAGGAAACGAGAATTAATTTAGATTTTTTTTTTTTACTTTTCCTGAACCCAAATACACTATTTTGTGTGTGTGTCCCTCACTTAGTGTGATGAAAAGGAAGCTCTTAAGCAGATAATCAGATGGAATTATCAGCAGGATCCCCTTCCAGCATATACAAGAAGAGGAGGATGTAGCAATGAGAAGTCAAATATAGCTGGAAAAACCCTTATGGAGAGACCAGGACCAAGAAAATCTGAAAAGCATGGTGCTTATAGAGCTATAACTAGGACAGGGTGAATTGGAATTTGGAATTGGGAAGCCAATATCTGGAAGAGGTGCGGTGAGGAAGCACACTTCATCGTCATAGTGCACATCCCACATCCTACTTTGTAATATTTTGATGGAGCATAATGAAACTATTCCTGGGGTTTCATCATCATGCTGGCTATTTCCTCCCTTTCCTCCAACCACCATGAGAGCTAAGCTAGACTTTTTGTGGGGTGAATCGTATTCTCTTTGTATGTCTGCAAACATGACCAAACTCCTCTCTACTGCTACCATGTCTATGCAATTATATTACAACTAAGAATAAATGAATGACTATACACAAATAGCCTAGACCTCCCTCTAGAAAGATATATGTAACAAAACATACCTCTTTATTGGATTATAGGTATTATTTCCTAACTATATTTCCTCACTGACTTTAAGGCTTAATAATAAATGGCTATCATGTAGTTTAAAGTCTTAAACCCTAATGATTTAAAAGACACTCCTTTTGTATAAGAGATTAAAAGAAGCAGAATAATAGTACACTAGGCAAGATAGTATAGTAGAAAGGTTAGTGACTTTGGAGTCAAGGAATCTATATTCAAATCTTGCCTTTGCTCCTTTACTCAATGACTTTGGATAAGACATTTCATATCCTGTGTCCCAGTTTCCTTGTTCATAAAATGAATAGGTGGATCAAAAGATCTTTAAAGTCCTTTTTAGTTCTAAATCTATGAACCTACTAGTCTGAAATTTCAGGCGGTGTGGTCTATTTTTCAATTGATTTATATCTTAAGAAATCTTAATAAATCAAATCAATAAAAGCTTCCAACTTGAAACCAGGGCACTGTTAACTTGAATTTTGTACAAAATTAAATATACTTCCTGAAATGAAGGGCTATTTTGATGAGGAAAAGAAAAATCTTAAAATATTTTCCCCAATCTTCATGTCATCCCTATCCTACCCATTATTTCTGCCCTCCCTCCTTCTCCACCACATCACTGATATACCTAATAAAAACTATGTAGAATTGTCACTTTGAAAATGTTGGCAGGATTTGCCCAGATAAACTATTCCAGTCCCAAGGAGAAATATCTCCCTACCCTCCTAAAAAGTTCTCATTTTATACTAAATTGAAAATGTGCAACTAAGTCCCATTCAATAAGGAACATTGAAATAGAAATTAACTGAACTCTGTTTTCAATTAATTTCTATTCCCAGAGGCACCAAACTTTCATTTTGTGTCACAGTAGTAACTGAAAAGTCTTCCACAGTCCTGCTATTTATGATTGTGTGTATATGTGAGAGTGAGGGATAACCTGATGGGCAGTCCATATAGTGAAGAATTGATGTGAGTGGGTGTATTCTGGGTCAGTCTATATAAGGAATACTTTTTGGTAATGAATAGTTATAGAAATTTTCATGGATTTTATAAAGAAAATCACCCTTTTCTTTATGGCATTTTTAGATTTTTACTGACTTAGATATATTCATTTGTTGAGCCTATCATAATAAATATATTAAGAGGATAGATTTAGAGTGGGCAGGTACCTTAAGAGGTGATCTATCCCTTTTCCTAATTTTATAGATAAGGAAATGGAGGTCCATGGAGGTGTAAGTAAGTCACCCCAAATCACATATAGTGTTTCAGAACCATGATTCAGATCTAATGCCTCTAACTCCAAAGCTACTACTTTCCCCACTATACTACTGGCCCCTTGTATCACCCTTTTGAGGGAGTTAGAAACCAGCAGTCTCAGAGATATAAATGACCTCCAGAGATTAACTAATTCAATCTTGGCATCTATACAAGCTTGACCCTAAACCATACAAGCTATTTAGCTGTGCATTCTATTTTTAGAGTTCTCTGGGGAAGATGATTCCACTTCTCACTGGGTAGTCTGTTCCATGTATCACTCTTGTCCTAACCTAAATCTCTTTTTGCTTCAGTGTGAGATCATTTCTTATTTTAACCTCAGCTAGTTAAAGCACTGTGATAATGAGGTTAAGGTCATGGACTCGATTTCCACAGAATGCTGCTTAACTCAATTTTTGTATCATGGTTGCAGTTTACTCATCCCATCCCTAATTCCAACATTTTTTTTTCTTATACATAATATTCTTATTATTGTGGATATAGAAGGAGAAGCAAAAAATCCTTTATTACTACTGAGAAGTTATTTTCTAAACTTTTGGATAATTTATACATACAATTCATGGGGCCCTATATTATCTACAGTTTATTGGTGAAAGCTATAAAATCTTAAGAGTCAAATCACTCTACTGTTAAGAAGAAATCATAGACCTTCTTAACTTCGGTCTGAATTTCCAGCAACTATAATAATATTTCTGGCATGGGTTATCTTTATGGACAGAAGCTGCTTCCATGGAGAAAGACAGAAAATATGGGAAAGGGAAAAGGAAAGATAAAGTAATGAGAAGTCACCAAAATAGCATGGTAAAAGGAGATGAGCAATGACTCCTGGTTATTAGAAAAAGAGGAAAGAATCAGGACTGACTTAGAAAAGGGTAAAAAAGAATTCACTATGGAGCAAAGTGGGAAAGTCATGGACCACAGCAGGGACTGATTCTGTAAATGTAAATAAGATGATAAAGACATAACATCTAGTCTAATGGAAAAAAATAATTTTCCCCCTCCAAATTCCCATGAATGCTGTTAGATAAGAGAGTTTATGTTCTAACTATTCTAGTTTTCTCTAGGTTATAGCTACTATTATTTTCCTCTCTTCTAGAATATTTATTTGCCTTCTGTCAATCATGAAGGAGTTAAAAAAAATCTTTTTTAAAATCAGCAGACATATGGCCTTAATGATGTCTTAATAACGAAAGACTGTAAAACTTTATTTTCCATATAAACTATGAAGATTTCTTGCCTGTTTTTTTTTTTTTAATTTAGCCATATGACCATGGACAAATCCTTTAAACTCCTGGAAATTGTTCCAAGTTATTGTGAGACTCAAACGAGATAATATATGTCAACATTTTGTATATGTTTGCTCTCAAGGGTATGGCAATCAGTGTTTATGGAATGTCACCTGTGACAAAAAGACTGTATCAGGTGTGAATTTGGGGACAAAGATTTAGAGAAAAGGTAGTGGTGGCTTTTGTTCCAATCTTTCCTTCTTGTTATATGTAAAATATAATCTTTAAAGAGAACTTATTTTTCCCTAAAGACGACATGGCACATTAAACCAAACTATTAAAGTTGGGAGCAGGGGATTAATTTTTTTGGTTCTAGTAGTCCATGAAGGCATCTGAGAAGGTGTGGAGGGGCTGCAATCTATGTTGATGAAGGAACACCTATAGCAATGCAAACACAGATCTTTATATTTTTAAAGCATTACTCAGTGCAGTTAAATTTATTCAACACCAATGTTTGCCTTTCTCTTCTAGAATCTCAAAGCACCTTGTTTAAACCTTATAGGCACTCTTCTTTTTATTGAGAAATTGGCAGACGGATCAGAGAAGTGATCTTGAAGCCACAAAGTTCTGAATTTGAATCATACCTCTGATACATACTGGTTATATCTGGACAAATCACGTAATTTCTCAGTGTTCTTGGCAACTCTATAACACCATAAATTGCAAGAAAAGGTACTTTAGTAGAGTTTTATAGCCTGAAAGTGAAATTATAGGTCCAGTCCCTATCTCCTTTAAATAGTAATATGTCATTTCCCCCCTAGATTATAAGATGTTTTAAGTTGGAAACAGAGTCCTGGTTATATAGTCCCTGCCCTAATAGCTAGTATACCTAACTGTTTTGGGCATCCATTTTTTAGTGGAGGAGAAAGATCTGTATTTTTTTGGCTGAACTAGTCATTTCATTGCTATAGGAAATATCTCCCTCCAATAAAGCAGATCAGCAAATGATCCAGAATTTACTGTCTTGGAGAATCCTCCAAGAGAACTCTTTAGGTAAGAGAACCTTACATATCTGGCTAACTATGATTAAAGCTTTTTCTTGGGCCATCTTTCTCATTTGGGAATCTTATCAGCTTCTTTAAATTTTATTATCATCTATATGCAGATGACTCTCACATTTATGTATCCATTTCAAGTCTCTTCCCTAAACTATGGTCTTGTATATCTTGTTCAATTGTCCAACTTTCTGGGGCCTCATTTTGGGATTTTCTTGGCTAAGATACTGGAATGATTTGCCATTTACTTCTTTAGCTCATCTGACAGGTGAGGAAACTGAGGCAAACAGGATTAAGATCACACAGCTGATAAGTGTCTGAGGTCACATTTGAACTCATGAAGATGAATCTTCCTGATTCCAAGCCTAATGTTCTAACCATTGTTCTATCTACCTGCCCTGACTTTGCATTACCAACTATCCATTTTGCCTATAAGCTTCTTAAACTCAATATGTCTAAAATATGATTCATCTTCTTCCTCCATCTCTTCAAAACTGTCCTTCTCTCTAACTGTCCTATGATATAACACCATCATACTTCCAGTTCTCCAGGTTTATGATCTTGGAGTTATCTTAGACTCCTCAATCTTGATCACACCCTTTATCCAATCAATTGCCAATTTCCTTCCACAATAACTCCCATATCTGTCACCTTCTTTCTAGTTATACAACCACAAGTTTAGTTCTGATTCTCCTCACCTATCTCTTAGAATATTGCAGTATCTTTCTTATTTTCCTTGACTTAAGTCTCTTCCCATTCCAGTCTTTCTCTATACATTGTCAATGAATGCACCTCTAATCCAGGCTTCTAACTAATCCAGAGTGTTTTTCCTGCTCCTAGTATGTGGAAAGAGACATGACTGATGGAAAGAAATGCTGAAATAATGTTACATCTCTATATGAAAGGAAGAATTGGCTCGAAAGACTTTTTGGGAGATCCACATGGAGAAAAGGAAGCTATGGACATTTAGGGAAAGCCAGTTCTTCATGTCCATGGCTTCCAGGTTGCCTCCCTAGAGACTTTGAAGACTTTCCTTTGAATGAAATCAGTGATACTGTCTTAATTGGAGTAGATGTCATCTTATTTTCATCAAAGAGTGCATTTACTCATATATTTTGTTATATTCTATACTATAGAGCATTTCCAATTTCTGTTTGCTGTTTGCTTGCATAAATGAGTTTTATTGGCTACTTGTGATGGTCTTTTGTATAACCCAGCTTTTAGTGGGAAGGAGTTAAACTGGGGAATGTAAACTAATGGCTTATAGCTTTTCTTTTGCATCTCTAAAGATACCTCAAGAGTAAAATCATTTGAGTGGATAGGTCAGATTTCATAGATCCATGCCATCCATGAGCCACATCCACATATTTAGGCATCCTATATGGACCTATCTATCTTATATAGATATGTCACAGGTTTGATACGGTTACTCATCTAGTCAATATAGATTTTCGTAGCTCTCAATTGCCTTGAGAAATAAACATAGATTCTTTGGGGTATTTTGAAAAATCCCTCACAACATGTGACCCCTTTCCAGCCTTATCACATGTTACTTCCTTTTTACATCTCAGTTAAACTGGTCTTTAAAAAAAAAAAAACCTATTTCTTATACATAGAACTTTGACATTTTTATGCATTTCTACTGGCTCTTTCCTATATCTGGAATGCATTCCCTTTTCACTTCCAAATCTTGAAATCCTTTGGCTCCTTGAAGATTCAGTTCAAACATCTCCTACATGAAGCTTTTCCTGATTTTCTTAGCAGCTTTTTTCTTTCTTCTCAACAGTCATTTTGCATCTATATCATATATATATACATACATATGTACATGTTATCTCATCTGATAGAATTAATTAAGTTTCTTGAAGGTAGCAATTATTTCACTTTTATTTCCTGTGTTCTCAGCACTCAACTTGATGCTTAATGTTTCTCAATTG
The DNA here is from genome assembly GCF_016432865.1 of Antechinus flavipes. Taxonomy (NCBI): domain Eukaryota; kingdom Metazoa; phylum Chordata; class Mammalia; order Dasyuromorphia; family Dasyuridae; genus Antechinus; species Antechinus flavipes. The sequence goes on from NC_067399.1 coordinate 82,599,429, forward strand.
ATCAGATTGATTTAGGGATTAAATAACATATTGCCCATGTCACATTGGTGATGTGTCAATTGGCAGGACTTTTACTGGGTCTTTGTAATTCCAAGGTTGGACTTTTAGCCACTATACTTTTCTATCTCTTGGAATTGAGTTTACTCATCTGTAATATTAATGGATTAAATAATTTGTAAAGTCCCATCCAACTCTAAAATGAATTTAGTAGGTGCTTAAATTTTTTTGAATTAATAAATATTTATTGAACTAATGCTTAAGCCCTGTCTTCAAATACATATCTTTCTTCTCTCCATTTCATTCAATGGAGAAGCAATATAGTGGAATAAAAAGGGTATAGAATCTAGTGTTAAGAGATGTGGGTTCAAATCCTGGCTCTGCTATCTGCTATTGGCTGTTTGACCTTAGGCAAATTTCTTATTCTTTCTGGATTTATCTTTTCTCATTGTAAAATGAGATCTTTAAGGACCATTACAGCTTCATTTATAATCCTATTATTAATATTTTCAGATTCCAACTGTTGCTTAGATTTGGAAAAGATCACTCATAAAGTGAACTTGGTCACTCCCTCCTGTCCTTTACATTTTTCCTTGCTGTCACTTATGGTTGGTTTCAACTAATAGGTCCAGTCTGAGGGACGTGGCCTGATCATGGGGTTGACCATACAATACTAAAGCATCATCTGGACTCAGGGAAGCCACAGGCAAGATGGAAAAAACAAAACAAGGTCAGAATTCTCCCACTTTCTACTTTCCACTCAGGAGTTGAGAGATGTGTGATCTACTACTGTCTTTACCAACAGCTCAGATGTGTGCCAGTAGAACAGTTTACAACTATTCCAGCCATCAATATTCCCATCTTTAAAATAGGGAGATAATAATTGTCATCAGATGATGAAATAAGCTGATTTGAAATATTTAAAGGGTCTCATGTAAATAGAAAACTGTTAGTATGATTCAAGAAGTAATATTTTTCTTGGCAATACTTGTTTCTGAAGAAGTAGAGTATTCCTGTGAACATGTCCAGAATTTTACCCAAATATTCTTTGAATAGATTTGTACTGGGATTAGTGTTTAACCACAAATTATCTAGATTTGGTTAGGAGCATTTTTTTCTTGAAGATATGTGTCTACGTCTTGTAATATTATCTAATTTATATAGGGATCTTAGTTTTGGGTTGAATCCATATAGCTGATAATTTAGGGACTGATCATATTAGGGTTGATCCAACTGAAATGCTCACTTGTGCCAGCATGATGCTAAACAAAATTGAATCCCAAGAACAAAGTGGTAATTAGAAGACACTGGACGTGTCTCCACAATTAACCATTACTTCTCTGGCTTACATAATTGTATTTTGTGCTATGGATTGGTTGTTACATAAAATTCTACAGAGGGTAAATTAGATGGAGGATTTGTGTGGGTCACCTTGCCTTCATAGTTGAAATGATTCAGAAAGTCATATATTACAGATCTGTCTTTTCTCTCCCCAAGAATAACAGAAATAGTTTATATTTATAGGGCTTTAAGGTTTTCAGATCTTATTCTGTCTCTCACTATCTTCATTGCTCTCCATATCATGTCCCTCCTGTCCATGTTATCACCAAAAAGTGTTCCCTGTTCCTCATTCCATTCTTTTGTACCAGTATCTTTATTGGCTTCCCATCTTCCCTGACTTTTGGCAATCTTCCTTCCACTTAGCTAGTCTTTGCAGGAGGCAGTGGAGTGAGAAGACTACAGATCTGGACAGAGTTGCAGTGATAGAAAACAAGGCAGGAGAAAAATAGTAGACCGGAGAAAGAAGACAAAGGTTTATTAGCAAAAGAAAAGAGACAAACCCATTGGTTCTGCAATTTATATGTTGGTCAAGATTTCAGCCAACTTCAGTGAATAGAATAGAGCAGGAGAGGAGAGATGACATAATTTCCAAATAAGCACTAGTAAGTAGAACTGGCTGAGAACTTTCCTTAAGATGGCAGAGCACAATTTCAGCCATGTGCCAGTTTAGTTGATTATGGTTTAGTCATTAAGACATGAATCGGCATGAATCAAGAAGCATATATATATATATATTTTTGTCATGAAGTAATGGGTAGAATGTCCAGATAGGTGTCCCATTCCATATACATACATGAATATATTAAGAGAATTATTGCAGAGTAAGTAATTTTTAATTAACTAAAATTCTTTATTTCTACAGGAGAGAATGAGATTATGCCAGTGAATAGCCCATCTACACAGATCTACCAGGTAAAAATAACTAGGATTTTTTTTGGTGATTCAATATACAAATTAGTTCTTGATTATTCAGTTCAATAAATATTTATTTAGCATCTACTGTGTACAAGGCTCTGGAGATACAAAGCAAAAAAGTGAAAAAAAATTCTTTTAAAAGATGATTAATAATGCATAAATTCTGACATAATGTTCCTGGATTAATCAGTATCTGAGTTATTAATATAGGTCACTCTACTAAAAATATATGTCTCTGATATTTATAGTTTATTTGGCCACTAATTTCTTTCCTTTTTCTGAACCTCTTTCTCACATCAAAAACAAGGTAGAAATGAATCACAAAACTGTGGCCTCTCTTCAGCATTTATTATGGCATATTATAATCATTCATTTTAGTTTCTTTACTACTGTAAGACCATGAAGGCACAAATTACATTTTATTTCATCTTTGAATTTCCCACAATACTTTGCACAGAGTTTTGTACATACCAGACACTAAATAAATATTTCTTGGATGTTGCCTGATTGAATGAAATGAAGACATTTTTCTGTACTTAAAAACCATCTAGATTAACTCAGTCCTCCTTTCCCTAGGCTAGACACATCTTTAGATGGGTTGAAGAAATGAAATCTTTCTAGAGACAATGTAATATTCTCTTTATTGCATACCCTCTTATCATTTCTCAAAAACATAGGTTTCCAGCTGGAGGCTGGTCCAGCTGATAGAAGAGTTGGAATTGTCTGTGATCTTTCATAAAAAGTCTAATTTCAGGGCTGAAACTAGGCAAAACTGGATAGTAGGTGAGGTCAATCCTTATTTTTCCCTTCATAAAGCAAATATCAAATGCCTATTGCATACATAAAAAACTCTGTGCAAGAATACAAGGAAATATCAGACACTGTCCCTGCACTTTAGGAACTTTCATTCTTTTGGGGGAAAGATCATAGAGACTCAGAGTTCCAAGGCAAAACAAGTTCCATATAAATAATTTAGACAACAAGTGGCATGAGAATCTACAAAGCAAGAGATTCTACAAAGCAAGCATTCTAGCTAGAATGATAGAGGGACAGCTAGGTTGTACAATGGATAGAGCACTGGGCATGGAGTCATTTAAACCTCAGTTTCCTCATCTATAAAATGAACTGGAGAAAGAAATGGCAAACCACTCTGGTATCGTTGCCAAGAAAATTCCAAATGGGGTCATGGAGAGTTGGACACAATTAGAAAATGACTGAACAACAATTTGGAATGATAATAATAATGACACATTTACCTTGTGCTTTAAGGTTTGCATAGTGCTGATGCATATGAAATAGTATGAACATTATTAACCTCATTTTATAGATGAGGAAATCACAACTTTGAGAGGTAAGTAATAATAACTGGCATTTATATAGCACTTTAAAGTTCACAAAGCATTTTACATATTTCATCATTTCACTTATCTATGATTATACCTAATAAACATCTGAGGCAAGATTCAAACTTAGGTTTGAATCTAAGAATAGTGCTCTATTCACTAGGTCTTATATGGTGTCAGTGGAGGTTTCCTTTAAGAGGTGTGATTATGGTGAGATCAGATTATTAGGATCCTGAGGGTCAAGCTAATATATTTATACTTTATGGCAAAAGGGTTTTTTGGTTTGTTTATTTTGTTTTTTAGTAAGGGAATAATACAATGAAATGAATATTTTTATGAGATTAATCTGTGTAGGAAAGGAAAACATTTCAGAGGCTATCACAGGAATCCAAGGGAGGAGGTCAAGCCCAATAGAGGGCAGGAGAGGAGGGAGCACAGAAGAATAAGAAAGGGATTGCTTTGAGACTTATTGTGAAGAAAGATTTAATAAAATTTGATAATGAGATAGGAATGGGGGTGGGAAGGAAAATGGAGGAATCAAAAAATGATTAAGGTTTTGAATGGGAGAATGGTGGCATTAGCAGAAATGTCAAAGTTAAGAGGATGACCTACTTTTGAGAGAAATGTAATGTTTGTGTAGCACAGTGGAGAGAGAGCTGGGCCTGGAGTCAAGAAGACTTTCTAAGTTCAATTCTGGCCTTGGTCTTGCTGTTGTTCAGTCATTCACAATTGTGCCTGATTCTTTGTGACCTCATTTGCGATTTTCCTGGCAGACATACTGGAATGGTTTGCCATTTCCTTCTTCAGCTCATTTTTATAGATTGGGAAACAATTTATAAGACAAATAGGGTTAAGTGACTTGTACAGGATCACATAGCTAGTAAGTGTCTGAGGTTGGATCAAGCCTTCCTGATTTCAGGCTCAGCCCTCTATCTACTCTGTCACTTGGCCATCCCATTTTGAGCAAGTAGATCTGCCTAATGCATAATTTCATTTTATTAAATCAGGCACTTAGCTGCAAACAAATGCCTGAATAATATCAGAACTACAGAGTTGGAAGTTGAATACAAACTACATCTAAAAATGTGTAACTGAACAAAAATTTCAGGTGTGGTCTGGAGAGTCTGGCTGAGTTCAGATGCAGAATCCAGGTGGAGATGTTTGGTAGGTAGTTAATCATGAAAGACTGAGATTTGGGAGAGAGGTAAGGGTTGGAAATAAGGATGACCTTCTTGAGTTGACAATTCACATTGTTGAAATGGATGAAATGGAAACGACTATCAAAGAGAATAATGAACAGAGAGTTAAGAAATACTTTTGGTATGGGCCTATACTTGAGTTCTTGCAAGTTTCTAGGATAATTATCTTAGAAATATGCAAATAAATAACAATAAACTGGATTTTGAATCCAAACACTGACATACTTCAACAAGAACATTACTCTTAAGCATGCGGCAATAGCTGTTAGGGTCAGGCAGCCCAGAGAATGATTAGACATCTGCCTAAGTTTTGAGGAGTAGATTGAGAGTAGCCAAGGCCTACTATTTCTGGAAACTGACCTGCTATTTGGGGATTTGAATGGTTTTGGGGTCCTCCAACTTTATAACTAGCCCAGAACACTGATATACAAACAATATCAGTGGGAGATCACACACTCATTATCTGATCTGTTAGCATTTATTGAATGCCAACTATATGCCAGGCATTGAGCTAGGTGCTTTATAAAGACAAAATGAAACAGTCTCTACATTTAGGGAGTTCACTTATCTATCAGTGGGCCTAACTGATGTCTGCTTGGATAGATAATTTTCTTTATTCCTACTGAAGCTCATTTCTGATTTTTGGTAATGTAGTAATGGTAATTGAATCTGGCTAACTGTGCTTAGGAATCTGAATTTTTTTTTTAAAAGAGAGCTAAGAAATATTGCTGAAATTGAAGTTAAAAGTAGGAAATTGAAGGTATAGTCTAAAATAAATGGAAGTAGTATAGTCAGCTATTATAGTTTAAGAGTATAGGAGAAGAAAGAATAGCACATCTCCAGAAATAATATAAATAGGATTCTTACTATCTACTTGATCAGATTGAGTTAGTGTGATACTCTGAAATTATTCTATTTAAAGTTCCTTGACTCAGGATAGCCAAAGAGAATGAGCAGAATCACTACCAGTTTGATATATTCTTTGCCCAAGACTTCCTCAAAAGCCTTCTTTGCTTACTTTTCCTCTGATCATATATGTATGCACTCTAATCTCAGATTATTAAATTAGCTTTAAAATCAACTACAGATTTCTGGCATTTCATACCATGGATATTAGATTTAATATAACTTGAAGGAATGAACTTGCTATTTGGTTTTATTAGAAATACAAATGTAAATCCTGTAGAGATGCCCATCTCACATTTTGCTGGAATACTGAGGGGGAGATTTGTAAATACTGGCTCACTAGTATTGGATTTTAGGGGAGGCAGGACTTTCCTAAAAAGATATAAACATCACATCATGCAGTACTTGATTGGCCTAAGACTTTGGAGAAGAACTTTTTTTTTCTCAATAGTATTTTCACAAATATACTTTACAAATATATGTAAAGATAATCTTCAGTATTCATTTTTGCAAGATATTGTGTTCCAAATTTTTTTCATACACACAAACACATACAGACATAGACACAATCCTTTTAAATATATAGGATAAATGTTCTAATAATTAGAGCTGACCCGAAAGGATGTGAACAGTAAGATGGTGGATTCCCTGTCAATTAAGAGTATTCAAACAGAAATTCCATGATCATCTGTCAGGTGTGTAGATCTCTTCCAAACCTTAGGAGTTAATGAAATTCAGATAACAAAAACATGATTGTAATGAAGATTATAATGGAGAGCTCTATTTTTACACACACAAAAAGACTTCCAAGAGTTCTCCTTTCTTTTACTTGAAAAAAGAATTAATATAAAGAAAATGTATTTAATTTAAATCTTAATAGAAAATAGGAAAAGACAGATCCTCCCAAAAAAACCTCCAAACGAACTAAATAACAAACACTGCCATGTGCACAGCAGAACATAAGAGTCAAAATATAAACCAATAAATTTCCACTTCAAGAAAGCCTATATACCAAATACTACATATTGTTCATATTGTGTTCAGGGCTGTCTTTTTTTTTTTTTTTCCTTCCATGTAGATTTTCTTCTCCTCAGCTGCATACTTTTTAGTTTATTCTTTTTTTCTCTTCCTCCTTCCCCTCAAAGGCTACAATTAAGCACACACACACACACACACACACACACACATATATATATATATTATATATACATATACACATATATACACATAAATATATATACACATGTACATGTAAACATATGTACTTTTATATATACATAGATATATCTATAATCATAGATATATGCATATATACATTTATATACATCTGTGTAAGATCACATTGTGCTTATCTTCTGTTTCTTTGAAGGCAGATAAACTCTTTCTTCAAAAGTCCAAGTCTTTCCTTATTTTTCTAACTCTACCAATTAATTTCCTTTACAATTGGAATATTACAACCTTATACTGTCTACTTGTTTTAAATAGTCTGAAACAATATTGATTAATATGTCTCACATATAGTGCAGTTTCCCTATTTTACCTTTCAATTAAATCTATTTTAGTTTTAATTTTGTCTGAGATCATGATTATTACGCCTGTTTTTTTACATAATAAATTCTACTCCTGATCTTGATTTTATGTTTGTGTGTATCTGTTATTTCCTATCCAAATGTAATAAAATTCTAGGGCAATGAAAGAACATGGATAGTTTTTCAGGGTTATCTGGCACAGGATCTGATTTGTGCTAGGAGGATATAATTTTTAATTTATTATGCAAATTCATTTAAGATAGAGCTCATATTTTATAAATCACTTTCAAGCTAGGAGCTCTGTTATATTACATAAGATATCAGAGTATTCTGGGAATATTACAATCTCAAAGCAAAGGCCTACAAAATTCAGTCAGGTGGCACAGAAATTATTGATTAAAAAAACTCAGATACCACTATCTTAAAGACGTTATCAGAATTCTAATTCTTTTTACATGGGGAAATTTTTCTAGAAGACACTGATATAATTTAATGAGTTTTATCACACTAACAGTCGGGGTGCAAATCAATCAATCTGGAGCTTACTGGGTCTCAGATCCACTGTTTTTTTGCTTTTAAGATTTGGTATTCTTTGTGTGTGTGTAATTTTAATATTTTTCTTAATTGCTTAAAAAATATAATCAAGTAGTATTTTACTATGAGCTTCCCCAGTTATAGAGGGAGTTCTTAACCTTTTTTGTTTCATGGTTCCCATTTTGTAAAAGACTACAGACTCCTCAGAATAATGTTTTTTAAACAATTGAAATAAATGAAACATTTCAAATATAGATAAGTGAAAGTAAAGATAAAATTTTTTTCCTATCCAAGTTCATAGCCTTCTGAAATCTATAAACACTCATCTTGGGAATCTGTGTGGACTTCAGGTTAAGGACTCCAGTGCTAAAATGTAGTCCAGAGTCCTGAGAAAAAGAATTAAAGGACTAGCTCCTTTTGGAGGCATCCTTGGCTGTTTTTATATTACACACACATACACACACACACACACACACACACACACACACACACACACACACACACACAGACATAGATAAACAGACATGCCTTAAAAACTAGACCAATGAATCCCTGGGTCTGGGTAGTGAGACCCTGATGGGGGAAGGCACTTTTCCTTTGCTTTGAGTTTTGCCCTTTGCAGGGTCCTTGAATTAGGAAGAATAAAATTCCCCCTTGGCTCCATGGAAATTTGCTTAGCCTTCTTTTAAAATGGTCATCCAACCCTGTTCACATACGACTTTGCAGGATACCCTGGAACACTGAACTTGTCCCCTGAGTTTGTCTCATCTCAGTATCCTAATAGGAGGGAAGACTTTTTGATAGAAGCAAAGGGAAAATAGATATTAAAAACTGAATGAGAGTTTATGGAATTTAATCTGAGGCATGAGGGATCCTTGGTACAAAAAAAAGTTTGGAAACCACTGACCTAAATCTACTTTAAGTGTTAAGGAGCTGAAAGAGTAAAACAAATAGAGAAACAGGAACAGATAAAACCATAACTAGATCCAGACATACCTCCCCATTTTTTATTTTGAGCCTAAGATGCCCTCTGTGGTGCCCTAGGCTACGAAGTACATGTCTTCCCCGAACTTGCCTCCAGTGGGAGCCCGGCTCCAGCGGCAGGACGGAGGGATCATTACCTCTCTAGAACAGCTCCATGAAAAAATCAACGAGATGAGAGACGTGTTCAACTCGCTGGAGAACAAGGTAGACACCCATTTCTAATCTGTGGGGTGGGCCGTGGGCTGGCCATTCAGAGAAGTATAGAGGCAGCAGAGAAGAAATAATAAGATCAGAATTAGAGGGTTTGCAAAAATTTAAGGGACAGATTGAAAAAATGAAATAACAAGTAAAGTGCTTTGCAAATCTAAAAGTGCTCCATAAATGCTATTCTATTTTCATTATTATTATTGCTAATAATAATAAACTACCAGGAGCTAAAAATCTTGAGGGTATGAAGTTCTAGAGAGATTGTTTCAGAGATTTAGTTAGTAGTGATGAAGATAATTTTTTTCACCCCAATACCTGGTGTTTATAAAGAATCTTGTTGAGAAGTATGGTCACCAGGGAAACTGGTACCTAATGGATGTATTTACTAGGAATTCAAGATATTTACTGATATATGAGACAAAATTTTAAAAGATATAAGATAAAAAAGAACCATGATTAATTACTGATTCTGAATCTAATGTAGCCACCCTAGGGTAGCTAAAATGAAATGCTATTTAGAACATCAATTAGTTAGAGATCTGGTGTTTTATCAGTGAAGAAAAAGTCCTGTATTCCAAGTAGGCATCCCCAAAGTTGCCATTTAGTTTGGGTTGGGAGTGGGTGGGGGGAAGTTCAGGGCCACAGAAGAACTTTTTTTGATAGTGAAACCTGTTTCTGTCAGACAGTGGTTCTACAATATTTTTTGGGCCAAGGATCCATTTGAGCTCCTGAGTAAATTTCAGGCATTCTTCTCTTAGACATGTAAACATATTTATTTTGTCTTTAATGCTGTACAATAACTGTCCTGTTTTGTTTGCTTTTTGCCTCGATAATGATTAATTATATATAATAAAAAATGCCAAGCCAGAAACTGTTGATTTTGGTTGATTTTATTTTTGGTCCATCTTAAATGATCTCATCAGATTGATTTGCATGACCAATTTGCCATCCAGAAATCTCCTACCAAGATGGATAAAATAGTCAACTAAAACACAGTTGTTTCGTCTACATATGTTAAAAAAAAAAAAAAAAACTATTTATGTATGTATCAATTGTTTTCTGGTCTCCATTATTTTCCTTGTCCTTCATGCCCTATGTATATTACAGGCCTTCCCCTCAGAATAACTTTTTTGGTTTCAATTTCTTATCCTGTGCTAACATTATTTTCAGGTTCCAAGAATCCTCTCATGAATCTCAATGGATCATAAAGTCCTAGAATACGTGTTGGGAAATATTGCTGGGGGAAAAAACAATAGTTGACATTTATATAGTTCTTTGCGGTTTATAGCATACTTCATGTGTTTTATCTCATTTCATTCTCACAACAATATTGGGAAATATCAATGTAAGTGTTGTAATCTCCCTTTTTATAGAGAAGGAAACTGAGATTTTGAGAGGTTAAGTCCAAAGTTTCATGGTTAGTAAGCAGAGAGCTAGGATTTTGAACAGTAATTTCCCATGTCTTCAGGTATTATGTCTATTATTCTTTCCACTTCACCATGAAGTTATCCTACAACATGAAAAGTCTTCAATTCCCTTCTTTGCATTGTTTTGATTCCTCAAGTGTTTAGAAATACAATGAAGTCTGTTAAGACTAAATTAACCTTGCTTTTCTTCCTTATAACAAGGAAATACTTGGTATATTTTGTTAAAAAATTGTGGGAAATTGTTAGACTTCTTTAAAAGTTCTTTATATAATGGATAACTACAGAAAAGGCATTTGACAAAATACCACACCATTCCTAATAAAAATATCAATTACTCACGGATAGGCCAAGGTAATACAGAATGGGCATCTAATTATAATATTCAAGAATCCTGCTGAAAATGCTTTACTGTCCTACTGGTAAATTTCTTTCAGTGCATATATTAAATGGATAAAACACCTTTAAAGTACCCCCATTTTTTCAGATTTGTTTTTCCCCTGTGATTTACTGACAAATTTACAGTTCAAACTTGAAGACAATTTGCTATTCATAGACTACCACATTTTCCCACAAAAGTTTATAGATGATCTGACTCACCTTTTTATTCCTGTAACACTTTGCTTCTAAAGTTATTTTCATGTCTTTTGCTTTCTAAAAACCCAAGTAAATTTAAAATGCATGCTTCTCTCAATTATTTCTAGCTATTTAGCTAGAAATTGGCTACTCCTGTCCAATAATTCAATATAGGATATCTCTCCTACCCTGCTCCTTTTAGTCATAGTATCATGGAATTTGAGCTGGGGATCACTTAGACCAGGACTTCTTAAACTTTTTCCACTCACAACCCCTTTTTGCCCAAGAAAATTTTACACAACCCTGGTATATAGGTATATAAAAATAAGTATACAAGTCAAACACTTATTAAGAAGAAATCATTGTGACGTCCACATTCAGTTACATGACCCTAAAATGGGGTCATGACCCACAGTTTTAAAAAGCTTTGATTTAACCCAAACTCCTCATTTTACAAGTTAGGAAATAAACTCGGAAAAAAGATTAGAACCCAGTTCCTTTGGCTCTATGTGAAGAACTCTTTCCATTGCACCATGAGAAATAACATCTGAACACATTCACAGCACTTTCCCCTTATAAGAAAACCTTTGAGAATAGCCAGCTATTTAATTTTGTCAAAGCTTCATTAAAATTATTAATTTAATAAATATTAACATTTCAACAAATATGAACATTTCCATAGACAAAGAAGAGCAAGGAAAAGACCACAAACTTTACTTCCATCTTGCATGCTAACCAATAGCATATTTTTGAATCCATTCTCTCTGCATTTCACAAAAAATGTATCACTCATTCTTACTTCAATGTCAGTATTATTTTTCTGTGAACTTTTAATATATATATATATATATATATATAATTGGCAAGTAAAAGACTTTAGGATTAAGAAGTTTAATAAACTCCTTTCTCTCCAATCATTTAAGCTGACTCTTGAATTGTAACATACACACAATGGAGCTGAGCCTAGATTACCCCTGGCTATTCAAACTTTAGTTGATAAGGAACACCTAAGATAGAATGGGCTTTTCGTTTCTTTTAGAAAGAACACAGTATACTAGGAATTGACATTAAGAATTACAAATTTAATATAATCTTTACAATAGCATGAATGCATCAGCAGGAATGGGAAAGTAATCATTTGCATATGTAATATATACTATATATTTTTTCTCTTATAACTAGTTACCCAAATAATTCATCAATTCAGATAATCAGGAGTATCTACTACCATGTTTTAAACTTTTTAGATGACTTACATTTGCTTCTGATTTTCAATATTCTTGTTTTAAAATGAAGGAATACATGCTCAAGACATAGCAAAGAAAGTAGGTCTGACCATCTTTTCTGCTTGCTTTAAAAAAAGGATATGTTAAATACTGTAATATTTCAATTTCCTGTGCCTATGACATTAACATGATCTGAAGAGAGAAACCAGTGCCAAGATGTATAGTTTTGTCTACTCTGCTTAATTCAAGAATTTAGGGGGAAACGCTACCTCCCTTTAGATGTATCTATCTATCTATCTATATACATATGTGTGTGTGTGTGTGTGTGTGTGTGTGTGTGTGTATAATCAATTCTAATAGGTTCCAGATGTTTAAGTCTTTTGGAACTTAATGATATAACTTGGTCAGAAAGAGTAATAACTAGGGTGTCTATGCTTTCAATTTGCATATGGTAAAAATATAAATGAAGTAGAAAACTACCATATTTGTAAGAGGCCAGTCTTTTTTTGGGAATCATTCTTCTTTATCTCTATCCAAAATCCTTTTCCTTTAGTTGACTGTTTTAGTGATTTATAGATTACCAGGAATTCCAGTCTTGGTTGTTTGCCTTGTTGAAGAAGGAAAATTTAGGAAGTGTATTTATATGTAATTTCTTAATGATTTAGTTGCAGGCATTGGCCTCTGAGCTCAAAACTGGTTTCACAGAAGCAATGCAAGAGCTTTCAAGAATTCAACATGGAGAATATGCTTTGGAAGAGAAAGTTAAGAGCTGCCGATGCACTATGGAGGAAAGAGTGTCAGAGATGAAGAATTCATTAAATTATTTCAAGGTAAGCATGCTCTTTAATTTTATGTTCACCTGAGTTTTTTAATTTTAGTAATGCAGGTAGAGAGCTTACCTTTCCCAGTGGTGTTCTAGATAACAGGTTCTTTGAAGTTCTAACACCAGGCACCACAATAGAAATGGGTCTCTCTTCCTGGGGCTAGGATGCACGTTTATTCAATATAGCATTTAAAGATTACATTTATTCTTTTTTAGGAAGAGCTTAGCAATGCCATGTCAATGATCCAAGCCATTACTACCAAACAGGAAGAAATGCAACAGAAAATTGAGCAACTTCAGCAGGAAAAGAGAAGAGAGTCTCGGAAAGTGAAAACCAAGTAAGTGCCTTGCAGGGAAAGTGACCAAGTGCCAAGGTCAGATCTCCAAAGTACTGGGTACTTTAGTCTAATCCAACAGACAACTAAAACTGTTTTCTACCTCTAAGACACTTTTTTTGTTCTGGAATTTCTGAGAGGTTAAATGTTATCCTCTAGCACTTATAGGATCCTATAATATAACCCTATATTATAGGGTTATAATCCCTAAATTTATATCTAAGGTCATAGGGAGAAGCATTATAAAAGAGTGATAGAGGATTTCCATTCACCAAATATCTACTGTTACTATCTCTATCAAAACAAAAAAGCTCTTTCTTTTTTCTTCTCTCTTTCTTCTTTCCTTTCTTCCCTTCCTTCCTCCCTCCCTCTTTTCTTTCTCCCTCCCTTCCTTCCTTTCTTACTTTTCCTTCCTTCTTCCTTCCTTCCTTCCTCCTCCCTTCCTTCCTTCCTTCCTCCTCCCTTCCTTCCTTCCTCCTCCCTTCCTCCCTCCCTTCCTTCCTTCTTTCTTCCTTCCTTCCTCCTCCCTTCCTTCCTTCCTCCTTCCTTCCTTCCTTCTTTCCTTCCTTCCTTCCTTCCTTCCTTCTTTCCTTCCTTCTTTCCTTCCTTCCTTATTTTTTGTTTACTTAACAGTATTTTATTTTTTCAAATTACCTGTAGGGATGGTTTTCAACATTCATCCTTGTGAGAGTTTGAGCTCCAAATTTTTTTCCCTCCCTTCTCCTTCCCCAAGGCAGCAAACAATCTGATATAGGTTATATATATATATATATGTATATATATATATATATATGTACAATCATGTTAAACATATGTCCACGATAGTCATGTTGTGAAAGACTCAGAACAAAAGGAAAAAACCATGACAGAAAAACAAAACAAAACAAATATGTAATGACCATGTATTTAAAATCAGCCGGAATTCAGGTTAAGGGAAAAATCTTCAATCTTTATTGAAGTGAAGAGGTGAATAAGCATTGTGATAGCAATATGGGCAGTTGCGACAGAAGTCAGCTAACAGAGGGGGGATCTGAGCTGAAAGGCCGTCACAATGGCAATGCGAGCAGCTGTGTCAAAACACCAGCCAGCAGTCTCTCCTTCCCCTTCCTTTTCCACTCCTCTGCCTCCACCCACCAAAATTGTCATTTCCTATACAACACATCAGGACTTGCACAAAGAGTGGGCGGGGGCCATTCTTTCTCCAAGCTTATATATTACTAGAGTATGGTCCAATTACTATTTAGCCTCACATGCTTGGGACCTCAGTGCATCAACTCGAGCCTCAGCCCATTACACAAATGAAACCAAAACAAGTGAAAATTGCATGCTTCGATCTGCATTCAGACTTCATAATTCTTTATTTGAATGCGGTCAGCATTTTCCATCATGACTCCCTTAGAATTTTGTTGGATCATTGCACTGATAAGAAAAGCTAAGTCTATCATAGTTGCTCATCACACACAAGGTTAGCTAATACTTTCTTAATTTGCCTTCATGATAATTTTATTCTTCAAAAAATGAGAGAAGTACAATGGAGAACTATATTGTGAATCTGATTCTTACTAATGAAGAGAAACTTTGTTGGAATGGAAATATAGAAATTGTGGGGAAAAAGGTAGATTCCCTTGGAATCTTGGAATTCGTGATAGAGGAAAAGCATAGTCTGACATGTTCACAAGCTTTGAGGAAAATAGATTTCTAAGCATTCAGAGAAATAGGTAAGGTCCTATACCCTAAATTCTAACATGGAAGGCATACCAGAAGGAAAGGGAAAGCTCTTAAGAATTAAATTCAAAATATAGAAATAATTCTGAAGAGGAAGAAAAGGAGGAATTGTTTAAAGAAAATGATGTGGATACCCAGGGAACCCATTGATCACAGTAGATTTTGAAAAGATTGGATAAAATGTAAGAAACAAGGGTAAGTCATGGTAGATGAATACAAAAGCAGCATATTCCATGTTCATGCATACCTCTAACAATGGTGCAAGAAAGCAAAAGCTCAATTTGAGTTTAAGTTGATGAGGAAAGCGAAGAGCAACAAGACATTTTTAAAAGCTACTTTGGGGAAAAGATGAAGGTGAAAGAAAGAAAAGAACTTTTTTGGGATGGAGGAATCTCTGAGAAGAGTTGATTTGCAAAAGGCAGAATTTAAATTTTGGTTTTATTTTCATTGTCTATGAGAATGATCTTTTGTCATTTAATAGGAAGTTGAAACCTAAATAAGGAGGAAAGATAGTGAGACAGCACTCAAATGAACACGTGGGTTCAGACATTGCCCCCCAATCCTTAATCACTA
Organism: Antechinus flavipes; assembly: GCF_016432865.1. Classification (NCBI taxonomy): domain Eukaryota; kingdom Metazoa; phylum Chordata; class Mammalia; order Dasyuromorphia; family Dasyuridae; genus Antechinus; species Antechinus flavipes. The sequence goes on from NC_067399.1 coordinate 82,615,066, forward strand.
CTACTAAAGGAAGGAAAACAAGCATTTATGAAACACCTCCTATATGCCAGACACTGAGCCACGTGCTTTACAGATATTATCTCACTTGATCCTCATAACAACTCTGTGAGTAGGTGCTATTACGATCTCCATTTTACAGCTGAGGAAACTGAGGCCATTAGAAGTTGTGACTTGCCCAGGTCACAAAGCCAGTAAGTATCTATTGAAGAGGAATATATTAAAAAAGTCTTATACCCTTTCAGATTCAGGTCACTGTAAGAGGATTTTTAAAAAATTCATAGTCAATATTTATTTCAAAAAACTTTTTGAAAATGACTTTTCTTCCAAAATGTAGAGAGAAAACTTTTGTTTATAATTGGTATTAGATCTTTCAAGAGTATGGTTACTTGAAAAAAAAATTGGTATTAGATCTTTCAAGAGTATAGTTACTTGAAAAAAATGTTTTTTCCCTAACATTTTTAGGACTATTGTATATTACTCCAAGAAACTTCCTTATGAGGTGAAAGCTACAAATATAAGTTGATTTTTTCACTCCCCAAAGTGCTAGCTTTGTTAAATATTTTGGATACTTTAACCTTTAGTATAAATATGGGAAATAAATATAATATATAGAGGCTTGGCCAATAAGAACTCTTTACTACAGAGTAAGTACACAGACTGATCCACCTATTGCCACCCATGTGGAAAAATCTGGGGAGTTTGCTTCCAGAAAGTTATGAATCACATACTTCTATTAACCTGGAGAGGAGGTTATAGGTATCAAATTTAGCAAATATCCTGTATATATGATTTTTATTTTTAATTTTTTTTTGCTTTTTATTTTGCTACTGAGCTATAAGGAAAACAGGACACAGATGGTTCTAGGCAAAACATCACCATTATAAGCACTTTCCCCCAATATTGGGAATAATAGAAAGGGTAACCAAGGTTGTAACTCAGAGTTGATCTTTGGAAAATTAAAGTATTTTTCTTTTATAATATTTTTATTTTTTAGGGGCACTGGGAAATATTCTAAATTGCCAACTCCCCAAAATGTTAAAATTGATACTGTTTCATTGTTGTTTTCCTTATCTAGAAAAACACAAAAGGAAGAGCATGTGCCAACAGCTGGAGCTGCACCCAACCAAGGTAGTCCTTTCCGCTCAATCAATATCCCTGAACCTGTTTTGACAAGTGAAGATTTTACAAATATTTTGCCAACTCAGGCCTATGAGAAAGGTACAGTTTGCAATCAGACTGAATTCTGTGAGTGGTTTGGGTTTTATTTGCACATAGGTTTTTGGTGACTGGAAGAAATGGCCAAATTCTCTCCATCTCTATTACATTAGCAGAGAGTATACTGTGGAAATCTTCCTTTCATGTCACTGAATCTAAGAGTCTTAATACCTTGCCCAATTTAAGCTTTGCCTTTTGGGGAAAAATATGACTTGAATATTTCTAAATTAGCAAGAAGACAACTTCACATCTGACTAAAAACTCAAGCTAAGATCTTTTATATGGGTTCAGGTAATCAAAAAAAAAAAAAAAAAAAACAAAAACCATACATTTTCACAAGTATGAAAATATGATGAAATAGAAATTTGTCTGAAAAAGATCCTGGGGTGTAAGAGGACTGAAAACTCAATATGAGTCAATAGTATGATATAACATCAAGAAAATGAATGTGATCTTTGCAGCCATAAGAGAGTTACAACTTCCAAGTGAGGCAGTTGACTGATCTGGACTTCAGCCTAATCATTTGTCTAGAGTGTAGTTGAATTGTTGTTCAGTCATGTCTGACTCTTCATGATCTCATTTGGGGTTTTCTTGGCAAAGATACTGAAGTGATTTGTCACTTCATTCTCCAGGTCATTTTACATAAGAGGAAACTGAGGCAAAAGGGATTAAGTGACTTGCCCAGGGTCACATAGCTAGTGATCACCTAACGTCAGATTTGAACCCAGGAATATGACTCTTCCTGACTCCAGGCCTGTGACACACATTGTCCTCTGCACCACCTAGTTGCATTCAGAGTATTGTTCTCAGTTCTGTGTACCATTTTTTAGGGAGGACTGATAAACCAGGGAGAATTTAGAGGAGGGTAACTGAGAAAAGTGAAGGCCTCAAATTCACATGCCATATGAGGATCTGTTGAAGGAAATGGGGAAGATTACTGGGAGAAAAGAAGTCTTGGGCAAGGCATGACTCTTCAAGTACATGAAAAGCTCTTATATGGAAGTGACATAAAATGCATTCTGCTCTGCCTCAATTAACAGAACAAGGAGAAATAAGTGAAAGTTGTGGAGACAAATTTAACTAGATAAAGAAATCTAAAGAAAAATGAACAATTCATGCTATCCAAAAGTAGAGATGGTTGTTTTAGGTAGGTTGGTAAATCTGCCCTTTCTGAAAACCTTCCAAAATTTTTTTGGGAGGGAGGAATTCATATATATGACCTCAGAGATCCCTTCCAAATCACATATTTTGTGGACTTATCACATGTGAATCTATCTAGAACTATGTCCTGATTATTCCCATTGGTTCAATTGTGGAAATTAAAATATAATAAGTTGACAATGCTGGAAAGATAGGCATTAGAATATAATCTTTATATTATCCATAATGCCAGGGGAAAAAACCATTTCTTAAAAGATAAATCTAAAGTTTAGTTTTTGGAATAGGACTTAATTTAGCAAAATAAATGAGTTAGTATCAGTTAAATAGATTTTTTTGTTGTCATGTAGATTTTTAAAAAATCTCTCCTTCTAGATGTAGAGGGCCACAGATAGTGGAGAAAGTCTGGGTAAGGTATAAGACCCTTTAGCCCAGAGGGAACCTGCTGACAATGTCTGGTTTGGTTCCCCACCTCCCTTTGATATTCTCACCTTTTCCTGAGAAGTCAAGGAGGACATGACTACCTGTGTTCTACTTGAGGCAAGGGATACTTACAGCAGGGTACTTATAGTTAAGCACTTACTCAGTGTGATTGATGAGCTAATGGCTCTCTAGTTCGCACATACTTAGTGTGCTGTAATGATGTAATCATACTGAGGTATTTAAGAGCTGAGAGGACTGGAAATGAGAGACAACATTTTAGACCACCATCCTGGTGGTTCTGCTGCCTCTTTCACTCCTCCACTAAGATCAAGGCTGGTCCTGAGGTCCTCCAGAGAGCTAGTCCAGGCACTACATTTTGGCACCCGAACAGGACCTTCAGAAGGACACTACATTTTGGCGCCCAATGTGGGGCCAATCTGGCAAGCTAGAAATGGTAAAGCTGGTTAAATAGCCAAAGACCAAGGCTTTTCATTGGATAGATTAAAAAGAAGTAACCATCATTGACCAATGGTCATCAGTGTTGTCTGCTTCCTGTGGGTCACCTCACTTCCTGTCACTTCTTAAAGCTGATCTAAGGTCTAGAGAGCTCTAGGCCTAGAGATCATGTAATTTTTTGCCCCTGGGCCTAAGGCCTGATATTCTGGCTCTGCAGACTTCTAGAAATAGGAATCATGCGAATTAGGCCTAGTCTGACCTACTCCATCTCATAGACTCTTTGAGAAAGCTTCACCTGGTCTCCCTCTGAAGAAAGGGGCCATATGAGCAAAAATGGGGATACCAGTTCTTTTTGTGGATACCAGCAAACAAAGAACAGGTACCCATGAACTGAGAAATGGCTGAACAGGTTATGATTTATGAATTTGATGAAATATTTTTGTGATGTAAGAAATGATACAGAGAATGGTTTCAGAGAAATCTGGATAAAATCTTATGAATTAATTTGTTAAGAACCATGTCTATATGAAGGGACAGGTCCAATTCTCCAAGAGCCTCCCCAGCTGTGGATCATAACAGTTGAAGGAGTTGCAAGGCAGCCTTCGCAGATGTTCCTTGTAGATTGGGAATGAAATAAATTGGAGGCAAGAGGGAAGAAGAAAGAGGTCAGACAAGGCAACTGCTTCTCAGTCTCCTTGTATCATCATCGTTCTCTCACATGGAGAGATCCATTCTACAAGTCTGAGTTAGACCTCCAGCAGCCACTGACAGGTGGCTCCCATAGCACAACAACTAGATGTTCTCCCTTTTTTTTTTTTTTTTTTCTGTTACATTAGTTTATTATGGACACTATCACTGAAAGACTAAAGATAGAACTTTTTTCAACCGGACTATAGAATATTCATAAGATATTAGGATGGTGAGCTCTTTTTGCCTTTGTATGCCCCAATCAAGTACAGTGCCATGTATGCAATTGGTGATAGATAATTGCTTAATATGTCAGACTTTGAAGGGCCTGTAATTTTGTTGATATGAGCACTCCCATGATTAATGCAAATTGCAACTCATCTATAACTTAGTAGTTTTGAATTGCTTTGGCAGGAAAAATTCATAATATTATGTCATCCTGGTGATCCATCTCTTTAAAATGAAATAGTCTTGGTCCTCAGACAATAGATGAATTCATTCATCATTGGATACAGACTCCAAGCTCTTCCACTTTGGTGTAGGACCTGTCAAAGCTTATTATTTCACTAGTATAGGCTTTTGATACTCTGGATTACATTTTTGTTACAATAATCAGGGCGGGATTGTAGTATATTAAATAAACTAATGAAAAATTTAGCCCATCATTGATCTGATTATAGCTAGTAAGTGTTTGAGGCTGGATTTAAATTCAGGAAGATGAATCTTCTTGATTCTAGATTGGATACTTTATCCACTGTACCTAGCTGCCTTGTAAACATGGTAACTAATCCACAACAATTTTCTCTGGCTTGGTTTCAATTTGCTAAGTCCATCCCTTCCTTTTTTCCAATCTGGACATCCTCCTCTTCTGCTTCCTTCCTAATGCACTATGTGAAAAGACTTCAGGCATGCCTGGTACTCTGAATAGTTGTAGATTTAAATTCAAGATCCCACTGCAAAAATTTCAGAAAAGACATTCATTATTCAATATCCATTGAAAAATTTTCCCTTCATACTCATTGTTGCATAAGAGAATGAAAAGCTTTCTTTCTTTCTTTTATATTTACAGTCCCAGAGTCCAGACCAGTTCATGCAGGAGACAGTAATGTGAAAGGAATAATGAGTCCTGGTAAGATGAAACTTTAAATTAAAAAAAAATTGATATCTTCTGTTTTCACATTGCTTTATTTCCCAAATACATTCCTTTTCCTTCCCTTGCCTAGGTAGCTGATCCCTATTGCAAAGAATAAAGCAGAGAAAAAAAACTGAACAATATACATGCAAAGTCAAATAGCCTATGCAATATACTTCAGCAGGATCTATCACCTCTCCAAAGAAGGGAGAGAAGTGCACTTTCTTATCTCTATTCAGGGCCAAGAATGGTCCTTTTAATTATACATATTCCAAGTTGTTTTTTGTGTTGGTATTCTCTCAATTTATATTGTAGATTTTATGAATGTTGTTTTTCTTTTTCCTTTTTTTAAATAACTTTTTATTGATAGAACTCATGCCAGGGTAATTTTTTACAGCATTATCCCTTGCATTCACTTCTGTTCCGATTTTTTCCCTCCCTCCCTCCACCCCCTCCCCCAGATGGCAAGCAGTTCTTTACATGTTGAATAGGTTGCAGTATATCCTAGATACAATATAGGTGTGCAGAACCGAACAGTTTTCTTGTTGCACAGGGAGAATTGGATTCAGAAGGTATAAATAATGCGGGAAGAAAAACAAAAATGCAAGCAGTTTATATTCATTTCCCAGTGTTCTTTCTTTGGGTGTAGCTGCTTCTGCCCATCTTTGATCAATTGAAACTAAATTAGCTCTCTTTATCAAAGAGATCCACTTCCATCAGAATACATGCTCAAACAGTTTCATTGTTGAGGTATATAATGATCTCCTGGTTCTGCTCATTTCACTTAGCATCAGTTCATGTAAGTCTCACCAGTCCTCTCTGTATTCATCCTGCTGGTCATTCCTTACAGAACAATAATATTCCATAACGTTCATATACCACAATCTACTCAACCATTCTCCAATTGATGGGCATCCATTCTTTATGAATATTGTTTTTCTGGTCTTGTCTACTTCACTTTGTATCAATTCATATGTCTTCCTTGCATCTCTATATTTTTATTCATTGCTTCTTACAGAGTAGTAATATTCCATTACACTCATGTATCAAAACTTATTTAGCCATTCCCTAATTCATAAGCATATACTTTGTTTCCAGTTCTTTGCTACTACAAAAAATAATGCTATAAATATCTTGAGGCACAACAATTTTGTTTGATTTTCCTGGGAGGATTTCTAGTAATGAGACCTTTGAACAAATTTATCCCTTTCTTAGAATAATTCTGATGAGTATAAAGAATATTAATTTGTACTTGCCTCTCCCTTTCATCCTCTTATCCTCAAAATAGAACAAAACTTAGGCAAGTATAAAAAATATATACTAGCAACATTTAATTATACTTAAACATAATTGTTAAAATAACCAAGATAATAACTTAATAAATAGCAAAGATTGAGTCACTATAGAACAAATTCTTAGTTTAATCCTAATGAAGGAATGAAAAGTAAGCATTTTGTGTAAAGTCTCTTTTTGGTTCATTCATTGAGTCAAATCAAATCACCATGCACTTATTAAGTGCTTACTATGTGTAAGGCATCATGCTAAGCTCTGATAATAAAGATACAAGCAGAAAAAACCAAGTTTCCATATCCTTGAGGGTATTCCTCAAGGCTTTCCCTTAGGTCTTTTTTTTTTTCCCTCAGTACATTATCCCACTTGTTTATCTGTTTAGATTCCATTAGTTTAATTCCTCTGCAGATAACTCAGTATATATATCCCTAGTCTTTCTCCTGAGCTTTAGTTCCTTATCACTAGTTGCCTGTTGGACTTTTCAAAATGGATATTGTAGATATATATCAAATCTAACAAGTCCAAACAGAGCTCATTATCTTGTCCTCAAAACCAATCTTTCTTCCAAACTTCTATATCCACAAAATCTCTTACATATGAATTTTTCTGCCTACTTACATAGATACCATCTTTTTTAGGCTGTCATTATCTCTCACTAGGTTACTGTAACAATAAGTCTCCTTGCCTTGTTTTTCCACACTCCAGTCCACCATCTCCACTGCTTCCAAAGTGATTTTCCTTAAATGTAGGACTGAATAGGGTGCTCCTTCATTCAATAAAATCCAGTGATACCCCTTCCAGGATAAAATATGAACTCCTCTGGGCATAAAATAGATGTTTGGATGTATATATATATATATATATATGTGTGTGTATATATATACATATATATATATGTATATATACACACACACACACACACACACACACACACATACATACATACACACACAGAAAATTATATATTACTCCCTTTCCTGATCTCTATGATCCCTATCAAACTAGTATTTCTCTGTACCCCATGCATGACATTCCTTCTTCTAATTCCTTGTCTTTGCCTGGAATATACTTCTCACCTCTTCTATAAAGAATTCCTTTCTTCCTTCAAGATGCAGTTCCAAATACTACTATTTTCCCTTTCTATTTATATTATATTTAATTATCTTGAATTTATTTTTATTTGTTCTATTTATATTTATCTGTCCATTCATCTGTCTGTCTGTCTGTCTGTCTCTCTGTCTTTCCCATTGAAATGTAACTGCTTTGACAGTAAGGATTGTTTTGTTCTTTGTATTTATATCCCCAGAGTATATAACACATTTCTGACACAGAATAGGCAGTTAATAATTCCTTGTTGATTGAAAATAAAGTCCATTTTCCACCAGTCCATTTCCCTTTCTCTAATTCTTTCAAATCCCATGACATCATTCACATTTTTTTCCCTTACTGTGGTCTCCTTTCCTTTTGCCAAGATAACCCTCTCCACATGTACTCTCAATCCAATACTCTCTCTTCTTTTAAAGAAAATGGCTCCTCCAGTCATCTCATCTCTTTCTTTACTGTTCAGTTTCTTACATTCTCTTGGCTCCTTCTCTTTTCCCTAAAAACACTCAAGTTTATGAGTTTCATTGGAGAAATGATGGACAGAAACAGCTACACCCAAAGAAGGAATACTGGGAAATGAATGTGAACTATTTGCATTTTTGATTTTCTTCCCGAGTTATTTTTACCTTCTGAATCCAATTCTCCCTGTGCAACAGGAGAACTGTTCGGTTCTGCAAATATGTATTGTATCTAGGATATACTGCAACATATTTAACATATATAGGACTGCTTGCCATCCTGGGGCGGGGGAGGGAGGAGGGAGGGAGGGGAAAAAACGAAACATAAGTGATTGCAAGGGATAATGTCGTGTAAAAATTATCCTGGCATGGATTCTGTCAATACAAAGTTACTATTAAATAAAATAAAATTTAAAAAAAATAAATAAAAAAAATAAAAAAAAAATAAAAACACTCAAGTTTAGACCATCTTCATAAAGTCTTTTCATCCCCTCAAACTATAATTCTATATTTCTTCTCTCTTTCACAGATTTCTAGAAAAAGCTGTTTATACACATTAGCTCCACTTCTTTTCCTCCCATACCTCAACCCTTTGCAATCTTTTAACCTCATTGCAGAATTAAAACTGCTCTCTTCAAAATTACAGCAAATCTCTTACTTGCTCAAGCTCATTGCCTTTTCTCAATCTTTATGCTTCTGTATCTACAGTATTTTAATATTTTTGACCATCCTGCCCCTATCCTCTTTTCCTCTGAATTTGTGACATTGCTCCCTTTTTTGGTTTTCTTTCTATCTGATGTCTTAGTCTCCTTTGCTGGATCACTACTACAGCCCATATTCTATGAGTTTACCCAAAGATTTTGTCTTAGATACTTTTCTTTTTCTTTTATACTATCTCACTTGGTGATGCAATAAAATTCTATGTATTTAATTATCATCTCTATCAAGATGATTATCAGCTTTGTATATTCAGCCTAGTCTCTTTCCTAAGCTTCAAATCCATCTACTTAAATGACCCACTGGACACTTTGAAATAGGTTTTCTATAGGCATCCCAAACTCAACATACCTAAAACAGAGCTTAGTAATAATGTAATAATTTCCTAATTGGTGTTTCTTCCTCAAATCTCTCCCCACTCCTATCTGTGCTCTGTGCAACTGCCGGGCACAGATTTGATCGTATTATTCTTCTAACAAAAAAACTCTCATATCTTAGAGGTAATAAAACAAACTCCTGTTTTGGCATTTAAAATCCTTCAAAACCCAGCATCAACCTACCTTTCCAGTCTTATTCCTTTTCATGTTCCCTATGATCCAGTCAATTTGGCTTTTCATATTAAATAGGGTGCTTTATTTTCTGTCTTATTACTTTGCACAGGCTATTCCCATGTCTGGAAGTACCTTTTCACCTCTGCTTTTTAGAATTTTTATTCTACTTCAAAGATCAATCAAGTATTACCTATTAATAAAGTCTTTCCTGATGCCCACCCAGCTGCTTCTGATCTGTTCCTTCAAATCACTTTATATCTCTCTTGTATACAAAGTTCTATATAAAGTATATATATATATATATACACATACATATATATATATTTAAACAGATATGTCTACACATGTACGTGATGTCTAAAGAGTTTCTCAAGGACAGAAAACCTTGTGTCTAGGACACAGCAGGCATTTAATAAGTATTTTTTAACTGATATAATATGAAAGATTTGATGTTCGAATGGAATATTTTGTAATATCCAAGCATAAGGGTATTGGAAATAGAACTACCTTTTAAAAATGTCAAGTCTCTAACCATCTTCTATTTTTTAGGAGTAAATGCAGCAACTCCTGAGACAGAAGAAAACCTCAAGTCCTGCTTATCTACTGATGTTCAGACTAAGGGTCCTCTGACCCCTGGGCTGTGGAGACAGCCCAAGGACAGTAAGGAATGGAGTGAGGAATATGGATCCAAGGATCACCCAGATAAACCAAAGGAAGCAGCTCAAGGCAGGCATAGCTCCTTGGAGAATGTTTTATGTGAAACATCTTTATCTGGTAAGTCTTACATGTAATGGTGGATGAAAAAAGTGGCAACAATTCTCACAAAATCTAGACTTCTTGGACCCCAGTCACTTTATGAGAACTGACCAACCCTCTCTGGCTTTGATTATTTGATACTGAATAGGATCCTTTTGGACTTGTAACATATAGATGAGATGCTCTGTCATACTAGTTCCCCCTCCAGCCCTGAACAAGGTTTGTATTACCCTCTTAAATATTCAGACCACATTAATCAATTAAAATCAGCAGCATTTATTGAGTTTGGGCTGTATTGAACATATTGTACTAAAGACTAGAAACTTTTTACTGAAAATAAATGATGAATAATCATACTTAGATTGCCTCTTAAAATTTGTGTTAATCTAATAATTGATCACAAAATCCTGCATAATTATTTATATCAATAATAAAGATATTACTTATGCTATCATGTTTTGCCTCCCTAAAGGCATTATGGATTCTGATTATAGCAATTCTTACAAAGTCTTATTTGAATTTTCTTTGGATTTCCCTCTGTTCATTTACTAAGCCCATTATTTTTATGATATTGCGACTCTGTGGTCAACCTTCCTTGCTAACTTCTCTAGACAGGTTTGATTCATATACTTCTTCAGCACTCAAGAGTCCATGATTTTATCAGTAACTTTATTCCTTCCACGATACAAATTATAACCTTTTTATGATTTTGTAGATGGTTTGAGTGACTATGGCCGAAAAAATTAATTAAAACCAATATATAATCAGTTTCCTCATCTATAAAATGAGGCCATTAGAATTGGAGGATCTCTAGGATTCCCTCTAACTTTAAATATCCTATTCTACGATTCTGCAACCTAGACTATACTTGAAGTTTTTTTGTCTTGGGAGAACTTGACAATTCCATACTCTGAGGACATAAAACCCAAGGTCACCTACCTCCATACCACAATGACTGCATAGCATTTTAGTGGAAGATGACCTAGTTTAAGCTTAACCTTCTTGATCTGGGGCCATGTTTTCTTTTATACTTCCTTATTCTATATGCTGATAATAGCACTTATTGGATACCTTTCTTAAGCTAGTAATAGAATTGGTGAGTTGAAATGTACTTTTGAAATCATCTGCCCTCAAAACCCCCTAATTTTACAAGTGGAATATAATATAGAGAAGAGTGACTTGATCACAGTTACCCAACCAATAAGCAGTAGAAGTAGAGTGTTTAAAGTACTATACAACTCCAGATAAGAGAAGTAGCACCTTCCTAAAAGAAGGTGTGGGGAAAAGAAAATAGTATCAACTTGTCTCTAAATTTACAAAAGACTTGAAGAGAACTACAGAAAAGTTTATGAAAATTAAGTAGGCATACTTTTATGGAAGTTTATATTTTCTTGTTAAGAGGGAACATCAAAGAGGAAGAACGAAGCATCATGCTCTTGGGCATACAAATTCTCTGGAATAGCAGATATGCTGAAGCACATACGCTTTAGGAAAGAAACTTGCTGGAAAGTTAAAATATACCATAGAAAAGAGGAGGAATAAATAAGAAAGTAAAATTCAGTTTATAAGAAACTGAAATATGATGAATTTAAAGTTTATGAGTTTGATGGGAAAAAGTTTGAATACTCCTATAATGCAAATACTTTTCATTTAAAAAACATAATTCTGAAATTGCAACAGAATTGCAGAATTAAAGACTCGGGCCTAGGAAAGATCAAAAATAAATCATTTAATGAGATTCCTTCATTTTATAGATAAGGAAACTGAAAATCCACAAGAAGTTGAATGAATTAGCACAGATCATATGAATAATTAAGGGCAAATCTAGACTAGGACTACTAGGAAATACTTTAATATTTGATATTAAAATAAATAGTACTATGATAAAAAAGGAGTTAGGTTGATGGATACTAATGTAAAATTTTTAGAATTCTTCTGTTAATAAAGCAATTTTTATTACCTGCATTTTCCAGCAATAGACTAACCTCTAAATATCAAGTTACAGTATCCTAATTTTTTTCTAATTGTTTTATTTGGGTTAATTTTTAAAGCCAAAAGACAAACTGTGGCTCTGGAGCTGCTTGAATCTGAACGAAAGTATGTTATCAATATATCCCTGGTTCTGAAGATCAAAGCAACATTCCAGGGATCTGATGGGAAGAGAAGTACCAAGGAGAGAAGGTATTCTTGTTGACTTTTGTCTTTATAGCAGTGTAGGAGTTAACACGCCCTACTTATCTTTTTAAGCTATGTGATTCTAACAATTGGCAATAGCAGCATAATATCCTCTTGCCCATAACCTGCCTCAAAACCAATCTTGCAATGGACTCAGTAAAACTATTTTCTGGATTTTTTTTGGTCTTGGCCTGTATTGTGAATGATCAGTGCAGCTGGCTAGGAATCATGTTCTTTTCTACCATGCAAACTACACGTCCATTGTAAAGTTTAGATTATTTTTTTCTCTTGGGATGTGGCTAGATGACCATCAAATGCCACATGATTGTTTGCAGCGTAGGAAAGGGCTTCCTGGATCTATGATTTTATTTGTATGGGAAGGCTGGGTGTGAACATTTTCTCCAATACTGTATACAAAAGGCTCTTAAAATTCTGGTCGCATATATTTCTTATTATACATGGCACCATGGCAATGGCACCATACATTGGGAAATATGTGTGTGTTTGGAGTGGGAAGGTACATGTGTTCAAATTGGTGAATGAACCCAGAAAAAGCAGGCATCTGCTGCTACAACATAAATTATATAAATGTGAAATTACTTGCTTGACCCACTTACAGGAAATAGAGCTTTATAGAAGTCTTCAAAATGCCATACTTTCATTTTCATTTTTACTCAGTATCCAGCACAGTATTCTATACTTAGCAGAGCAAAATAAACATTTGTTGAATTTAATGTATCATTACAAGTTGAAAACTGTGGCCTCGGGTATAAGCAGATGTCTCCTAATAGCAGGGCAGTAAGATGAATTTATAGTGAGGAGTAGCTAATAGCTGAGGAGTCCTACAATAGCTTCTCACAGGGCCTCCACGTTTAATTCAACAGAGGTGCTAGGCTATAAAGTACCACTAAGTGTCATGTGTTTAAAAACTTTCTATTACAAAGCCTAGATAATAAGCTTGCCTTTTGGGGTGAGATTTTTTTTTTAAATGACTGGAAGCAATATCCATGTTAATAAGATTACAGATCCATTGATGACAGCCACCAGAGCAACCTGGAATCTATTCCTAGATGTGGTGGCTCAGCTTTAGTCTGTCAAATGCCAGGATTTTAAATTTGAGCAATTAACTGGTGACCATGTTGGTTTGTTTGGTTTTTTTAAATTCACACATGCCGTTATTTAGGCCCTCCCCCCCCCACCCTTTTTTTTTTTTTTTTAAGCTCTTTAGGAACCTACATTTCTGGGGAACAATGTCAGAGCTAGCCTTTGGTAAAGTAGTAAAATAGGTTATTTTTGGTGTTCTTCCCCTTATTAGATTTTTTTAACTTTCCTATCCTATCTGCAGGTTGTGACCAAAATGTTAATTAACCACAAAGAAATGCTGTCAAATAGATTGTAATTTGTTGATTCTCATTAATGCTCTTCTTTTCTCAAGTCTTTGGTCCCTTCACTCTTCTACTCTTCTGTCTGTCTCTCTGTCTCTTCCTTGGCCCTCAACCCTCTCTTTCTTCACAGAAATATGGGAGATAGAGAGATACACAAGGAGGAAAAGACATGAATTTTGCATAGGCCAGAGTATATTTTATAATACTCAACTTAGGAAGCAAATGGGAAAAAAGGAAAAATTTCAGATTCAATAAATTTTAGTTTCCAGCTTTAAATACATTATTCAACCTTCCTAGTAACTATCTTCAACCTAATTATTATAAACTGGAAGTATGGTCTCAGTACTATTACCAGATAAATAAACTGGCAATGAAGAAAAGTGGCTTTAATAATCAATTTTTAAAAGTTTAAGATTTTTTTTAGATGTTCCACAGAATTTCCGGTGAGTAAAGCTATGTATTTATTTTCCTCCCTCTTGTTAAGGAAAGTCTGTGTAAACTTTAAAGCACAATGGAAATGTGGATGGTTCCTTTTTAGATTGCTATCATAACTGATGTTTGTATGGGACTTTAAAGTTTGTAAAGCACTTCATATACATTATCTCACAACAGCCATCTAAGGAAACAATTATAGATATTTTTCCTGCTTTATAGATGAGAAAATGATACAATGACTTTCTTGTGGTCAAGCAGCTAATAAGCATCAAAGGTGCATTTGAACTTCCAATTCCCGTATTCTATCCTCTGTCATTTCACCTAAAGAAATGAGGATTTATTTATTTTTGGCGGGTAAGATTATTTATTTTTGGTGGGTAAGACAATCAGGGTTAAGTGACTTGCCTAGAGTCACAAGCTAGTAAATGTCAAGTATATGAGGCTGATTTTGAACTCAAGTCTTTCTCACTCCAGGACCCTGCTTTATCCATTGCACCACTTAGCTGTCTCAGACACTTAGGAAAGGTTATGCAAGCAGCAAACTTTAAGATCAAATCATATTTATTCAGCAGGCTCTTTATAAAGGAGCCTTCCTACAGCTTTAAAAGACTATCTATGATGACTTGTAATCAGGGAACATTTCTTTCAGAACAAGGAATGGTCTACACTTTTTATATTCCTTTTGATTATGTCTCATTCAGGACTTAGTTTGTACTAAACTACATATATTGGTCTATTCTACGTCTAGTCTTTTCCCAGGTTCCTTGAGGTACCTTGTCCAGCAACATTTGGATTTACTTCATGCACTGCAAGAAAGGGTCTTGAAATGGCCACGCCAAGGAGTGCTGGGGGATTTATTCCTTAAATTGACAAATGATGAAGTAAGTTTGGATCCTTACCATAATTGATCATTATCTTACTATGCGTGATCATGTGGATCACTAATTTTTATTAATTTGTTCTACTATCTAGGCAATAGATAATTTTCATCATAGAATTATGGTGATAGGTAATACCCATTAAAAGCATCAATCCAATCATCTCATTTTAGAGATGAGGAAATAGAAATGACTATACAGTTTTACAATTAGTTGGTAGTGGAGTAGGGATGAGAACCCAAGTTTCTTGACTGCTAGTCTAGTATTATTTCTATTTTATCATTCTGCCACTCTTTAACATGTATTCTTAATTTTATTTCCCAGAGAGCTTTAAAAAATATGTTGGATGGCCATCCTGTTTGGTGGTTTGTTTTTCTTCTGAGAGGCAAAAGGCAAAATAAATTGATTTGACATTCTTTCAGTTAAGCTACAAATAGGGCAGTAAGCTTGACTTCAGTTACTAACAAAATTCTAATATATAATGTTAAAGGAATGGTGCATTAATACCTAGAAAAGAAAGCATAGAGAATCAACTTATCTTCACAAAGAACCAGTATTATATGACTAGCCTTGTTTTCCTTTTGTGTTAAATATATTTTACCTAGATTTTTTTGAGTAAAACTGTTCACAAAATCTATTATGCTATTTTTGTAAGTGAAATGAAGACATATAGATAATTGCATACTTATATGAGTTCAGAATTAGCTGAATGGGCAGATTTAAACAGTGGCCATTACTGGTGGTCTCTGGTGGAGTTCACTAGGGATCTAAGATTCATTCTCTATTATTCAACATTTTATTTATAACTTGGAAAAAAGGTGTAGGTAGCATGTTTTTTGCATTTATAGATAATACAAAACTATAAGGGATAGCTAGACCTTAGATGGAAGAATTAGGATCCAAAAATATCTTAACATGCTAAAACAGTGGGCCGCAATCTGTGAGATAAAATTTAAAGGGAATATAAATTCTTATGCTTGGGTTCAAAGAAATTATCTAGATCATCAAAGAAATTTATCTAGATAGCAACACTAGGTTTTAAGAATCTAGAGGCATTAGTGTTCCACAAAAATCATGTCAAACTCAAATAGAAATGCAGCCACAAAACCAAAGACAAGGATCCCTATAGGCTACATACTGCCTTAGAATACCACATCTATCATGATTGCACATGTGTAACTTATATCAAACTGCTTGTTGTCTTAGCAAACTGGGAAGGAAGGAAAGGAGGGAGACAATTTGGAACTCAAATTTAAAAATTGTTAAAAATTATTTTTACTTGCAAATTGGAAAAAATAAAGTATTTTTAAAACAGATATAATAAAATAAAACAAAATTAAACATAAATAGCATTTAAGTATCTCCCAATTATATTTTATTTATTCAAGCTACCATTGAAAGTATGTGGATTGCTGTTTGACACCTCTGGTCTACAAGCTCAAAATGAGTCAGCAGTGTGATATGTAGAGATATAGACTATGTACACACAACACACACACACAGAGTTAATGTCATCTTAGGCTGTATTAAGAGAGACAGAGTGTCCAATGCCAAGAAGGTGATAATCCCACTATGTCTTAGACATACCACACATGGAATTTATGAGCACCCTATTTTAGGAAGGATAATGATAAACTTGAAAAGAGGGCAACTAGTATAAGAACAACTTTGAAGTGATGCTATATGAAGATTAACAGAAGAAAGTAAAGATATTTAATCTGGTGAAGAGAAAATTGAAAATTTTCTTCAAATATTTGCAGAGTTGTCCTGTGGAAGACACATTAGATTTTCTTCTAATATTCATAAATTTTATGGTAGTTGGCCCCACAAGTGAAGAGTAGCAATATTGTGGAAGATGCAAAGAAACAAATTTAGATTTGATGTATAGAAATACTAATAAGAAAGCTGTGTAAAAAATAAGATGGGCAGCCTCAGGAGGGAGTGCCTTTTCTAATCATTGGAGGTCTTTGGGGAAAGCTTAGAGATCCTTGTTTAAGTACAAATTAGACTATACTGATGGCCTTTAAGTCTCTTTGATTTAAAATCTGCAAAATCTGCACCTTAAAATTATGAGGATAAATTAGATAGTCTTACAAGAGGAAACATTTCTTATCTTCTGACAAGTCATTAAAACTGACTTTTCAAAATGAAATGTGTCTTTCATTTATAATTTTGGCAATGTCAGGTCAGAAATAATTTTTTTCTTTTGGGTTAATAGTTTTTTTAAAAACCTTAATATAAAGATTTTGTGTTCTGTTTACAAATATTAAATATGGCTCAATGGAAAAAATAATTCTGGATTTGGATTCAGAAAATCTGAGTTCAAATCTCAAATTTGCTATTTACTTTTTCTAGCACTTTAGTCATGTCTTCTTTGACTTTCATAAGGTTTTCTCATCCATAAAATGGTAGGGTAGGATTAGATCATCTCTAAGGTTTCTTTTGGCTATCAATCTATCACTACAGGAGTAATAGTTTTAGATATTTTTAAAGAAAAATTAAATAGAATTTAATTGGTTTGAGGGTAAAAGGGCAGCTACATGAAACAGTGGGTAGAGGGCTGGGCTGGGAGTCAGGAAGACATCTTCCTGAATTAAAATCCACCCTTAGGTACTTACTAGCTGTATGACCCTGGGCAAATCATTTAATTTTGCCTCAGTTTCCTCATTGTAAAATGAGCTAGAGAAGAACTGGCAAATCAGTCTAGTATCTTTGTCAAGAAAACCCCAAATGGGGTTATGAAGAATTGGATATAACTGAAATGACTAAACAATAAATTGCAAGAAAATTTAAAAAGAATAAGTTGGATAATCTGTAAAGTATTCTGAGTTTCTTTGTAATATGTGCTACTATAAAAATACATGGCATAGTCATCGATGTTTCCTAGTTCTTATGAATTTTTGTGTTTATTTTTAAGAATAATTTCTTGGACTACTATGTTGCTTACCTGAGGGACTTACCTGAATGTATTTCTCTTGTCCATGTCGTAGTCCTGAAAGAGGTGAGCTAATTATCTATTAATGATATTACTGACCTATTAGCCTAACACAAGTGAAAAACTCTGAGCTGTTTTGGGAATGGGTGTGCATGGACCATTTATTTTTTATTTTGTAGAGTAATGTGGCCAGTACTGTTTTTAAGACTTTTGGAAAACTCTATGTCAAGGTTAAAAGGGATTCAGGGATCAAATCGTTCTCTCATTAGCTTCATTCCTTAATCAATGGAGGTGATTATAATCAAGCCAACTATCCATGACTCTTCTAGCTGCTACCTGTAGATTTGTGGTCCTTCAAGTTCTCTCATTTCTAAATAATGATATCTTGTTACTCTAGAATCTGCAGAGCACAGTCATGTGACTCTTTTGGATAATAGCAATTGTAAATTGGGAGTACCATTGTTTCAGGGAAACTCTCCTTGCAAATAATAGATACACAATAAATATTACATTGGTACAAATATAAGCTACTCTCTTACCCACCCTGCCAATCTGGACTCTATAAAATCTGATTATGTTTTTTAATAGCAGTTAGGTGGTATAATGGATAGACGGTTGGAACTAAAGTAAGGAAAGACCTGAGTTCAGATTCTGTGTGTAAAATAGGAATAGCAATACTGACTTTACAGAACTCGTGGGATGATAAATGAGATAATCTATGCAAAATGCTTCACAAACTTTCAAATGCTTTATCAGTACTAGTTGATACTTATATTATGCTATTACATATTATGTTTTTTTCAAAGATAACATTTTAGAAGCGTGGCCTTTATTTGGTGCTATACCATATTTGGACCAATAAGGTTTCATAGGTAATGAATTCATCCCTCAGTGGCCAAATTACAATTAATGAACCTTTCTGTACTTAAGCTACACTGATTCTCATTTAGCAGACCCACACAAACTCCTCAATGTGATGTTAAAAGTCCTCCCCCTTATGGCAGTATGGACCCCAGCCCGGTCTAGAAGGCATTCCTTCCTTTTACCTGACTCTTACAATTCTTAGTTTGCTTTTAGGTCCAGAGCAGACATCCTCTCCTGTAAGAATTCTTTCCTCATCCCTGTAGATGTTAGTGTTCTCTTTCTCCTCAGATATTATTGTATATATAGCTCTCCAATAGAATATAAGCTCTTTGAGGGTGAATATCATTTCCTTGTTTTGTCTCTCTCCTCCCCCCATCCCCCCCCCCCTTTTTTTTTTTTGGTCTCTAGTATTCCTACAACCTGCCTTAGTGCTTTTCAGATAGTAGGTGCTTAACCAAGTTTGTGAATGCCTCCTACTGCCTACTCTACTAGGCTGTGAGTAATAGGAAGCATGTGACACCATTCTGCTTGGCAAACCTGGAGATCTTTTAAAATTCATTTTCATTCATTCTTAAGGCACTCCTGCCCTGATTAGTGCTGCCTAGATTAGTGTGGAACTATAATACAGAAGAAAAAAATGTCATGTGACATAACTATCCAACTAATTTAGCTAAGCTGCTCCATCTCTCTGGACTTCAGTTTCCTTATTTTTAAAATGAGGCAACCTTTGGGGTACCTTCCAGGACTAATATTCTCTATGGGAGTCTTTGTGTTTTGCTGTTTCCTAAGGGCATTATGGTTATCTTGTTACTGATACTAGGCCCTAGAAGAAAGCTGAATAGTAACTCCACTTTCTCTTTGAATTCAGGCTGAAGAAGAGATTAAATCTGACCTATATACACTGTTTTTTCACATAGTCCAGAGGATCCCTGAATACCTTATTCATTTGCAGGTGGGTATGGTTGAACAAACTTTATGACTTTAAACTTTCCATACTAATGACATTATAGAAATTTAAGGGAATTATCACTATTGATACTTTGACAGTGGTTTGGAACTTAATATTATTGCTCCATGGACTTCTTTGCACAGAGGAAATCTGAATTCATCTAAGTATTAGCCCACATAAGTCAAGCTAGCAGCTATGGGAGTAAGTTTACAGTGTATTTGTTGTTCAGTTGCTTCAGTTTTGTCCAATTCTTCCTGACCCTATTTGAGGTTTTCTTTTCCTTCTCCAGATCATCTGTAAAAAACAGGGAAACTGAGACAAAGAGGGTTAAGTATCTTGCCCAGGGAGCACAGCTAATAGTGGATAAGTGAGAGATAGGATTATGCAGTTCTTTATTCTTTCTAATTATTCAGATACATCATTTGTGAAATGATAGATCAAAGTAATGTGCAGTACATAGAGAGGAAATAATTTATTTGAGTTTTTCTACTTATCCTTTTCTCTTTACTATCTCAGAATGTCTTGAAATTCACTGAGCAAGAACACCCTGATTACTATCTGCTTTTGGTGTGTGTACAGCGCCTCAGAGTTTTTATCTCTCACTACACCCTGTTGTTTCAATGCAATGAAGATCTGCTCATTCAGAAACGGAAAAAACTCAAGAAGTAAGTTTCTGACAGCCCAGTTTGGAGGGAGGGTCAAAGGGTATGAGCAAAGGAAGAACATAAGACATCTCTGAGTTATCATTTTGCTTATTACCAAGGGCAGCATGAGATAAAGACATAAAATGAAGTGAGTGATAATAATAGACCACAAAAGAATGCCTGCTAGAAGAATTGAAGAAGCCCAGATTAAGAATCTCCCCACCATCTTGGCTACCTCAGATCTAATGGGGCACCTTCCTGAACATGCAAACTCATCTCTTCCAAGCCTGTTTAAACAAGGCATCCTTTTGAAAGTTCTTCAGATTAGAGACATTATAAGACTTCTTAGTACCCTTACTGGACTGTTTTCCCAAGAAGTCTATCCTTCTGATTTTTTTATTTTTGCCTATGGCATTACCATTTAGTCAGACTTATATTCTGAAAATCTCAATTTTATCTTTGAGTCTTCTCTCATTTACTTCCTGTATTTAATCAGTTGCCAAATCCTGATGATTCCACCACAACATCTCTGGCTTCCATTTCTTCTTTTCTGTTCTCCTAGGTACTATTTTATTAAAGGTCTTCATTACTATTCACTTGTACTATTGTAATAAGCTGATAAAAATATTTTTCACCTCTACTTTCTTCCCTCTCTAGTCTATTCTCCAAATGTTGTGCATATGTATAAATCATAGATAATCTTAACATGTCATTCCTTTACTCAAAATCCTTCGTTGATTCTGTCAGACTTCTTAGGTTGGCCATCACTGAAAATTGGAATTCTCCAGAATTCCAGGACTCCAGAATTCTCCAGGACTCCAGAGTCTTTGCTTTCTTAGACCTCACATGGCACTTTCTTTGTATTTTCCGAATGCACATAAGTTCCATATTGTATTATGGTTGTGTATTTGTCATATCCTTCTGCTAAATCATGAACTCCATGAGGACAGGAGCTATGTTTCATTTATTTTAGCATTTCTCTCAGACCCTGGCACAGTACTCTGCACATAGTAGGTGTTCAATATAGATTTTAAATTTCATCTCATTTTTATTAAAATCTTTTGTTTTTATATCTCTTGGGGGCAGCCAGGTGGCACAGTGCATACAGTGCCAAACTTGGAATCAGTAAGATCTGAGTTCAAATCCAGCCTCAGACATATATTAGCTGTAGGGCAAAAATAAATCACTTAGCCTGTTTGCTTCAGTTTATCTGTAAAATGGAGATAATATAGCATTTATCTGCAAAGTTGTGATAAAGATTAAATGAGAATAATTGTAAAGTGTTTATCATAGTGTCTGGTACACAGTAAGCGCTATATAAATGTTGACTATTATTATTGATATTAACAATTATTAACTAAGATTTTAAAAGGGAAAAAAAAACAATTCAGCAAAACTACCTAATGGTATGTCTTGACAGTGTCTATAATATTCCACATCCATAGTACCCCAGTCTCCACAAAGAAGGGAAGGGTATATATTTTCTAAACTCTTCTCCAGAATCAAATTTAGGCATTATAATTATGAAGCTTTCAATTTTCCCTTTCCATTTATATTGTTATTATTGTCCATTGTTTTCTTAGTTCATTTAAATTAACTCTCTTCAATCAGCTTATATTAATCTCTCCATGCTTCTCTGAATTTTTGAATATTTGTTACTACTTATGGCACAGGGATAGTTTATGTTTCACACTTTGTTTAACAATGTTAATTGATTTGCACATATGGGAAGTATTTTCCACACCAATTCTGGCCATTTCAGCTACTTCACAATTATGTTCACCTTTCCCCAAAGCCATATTAGCACTAGCCAAAGAGCAAGCTCATTTTATATAGATCTATCTGTCTCTTAGAAACATCTCTATTCAGAGGAAATCCTAGATGACTCTGATTTCCCATCATATTCCCTGAGAGTTGTTAATGGAGCTGTCTCTCTGCTTGGTTAGGTCATCTATGGCGAAGCTGTACAAAGGCCTGGCTTCCCAGTGTGCAAACACCGGGCAGGATGCTTCCCCAGCCTCTGGTCCTGAGGCTGTCCGTGATAGTGGTGGGATCCACTCTGAAGAGATGCTACAGCCCTACCCTGCTTCTGCCAGCCCCGGCTCAGCTGTCACGTAAGCTGCTGTCACTGGGGAAAGGCTCATGGACATCCCCTCATGCCCCTAGCGGTCAGCTTTGAAGGTTTCCTGGTCAGGGCCAACTGCATTATCATACTGTACTTGCCCTGTGGCTGGGGACATTTATGCATCCCCCTGCTGATTCAGTAGAGACATTTCCTCTTTGTCCCAGAGATTGCAAGGGGTAGGGGGACAAAGGGGTAAAGAAACATGATTGAGGTTCATTGGAAGTGTTGGGGGAATGGACAGCTTCTCTTCATACAACTTGATTGAGGTTTGTCTCACTGTGACTATTCCTTCACTATACTCCTTATACCTCCCAGATTTCTGGGCCTGGGCTCTGGGAAAAAAAGAGATGTGTATAAGGCAGGGCAAGTGGAAAGTTCCTTTAAGCCATAAAGAGCCACTCCAAAGTTGAAGAGTGAGATGTAGGCCTTCCAGAGAAAAACCAGAGTAGGCCTCCCCTTTCCTCCAAGCATTGGGAAGGGAAAGAAGAACTCTCTTAGGCCTCAGAGGATGTCTATGAGATCACTTGGCAGTGTGTGAGACCTGACAGCAAACAGAAAGACTGTTAGATTGTCTAAGTCCTGCCTGCTAAGGCCCCCACCTCAATTGAGTCAAGATATACGATGAACCTACTATGTGCCTGGTGCTGTGCTAAGAGTTAGGGCTATAAAATGAGGACAAATCACTCTCTAGATCTCACTAAGGCTCTGTTTTCAGGCCTCTACAGGTAGCAATGCCACATGCTATTGGCCACCTGGTCCTTAGATACCCTGGAGCACCTGTGTTCCACTCCAGGAACTCCATAGAACAGGATTTTATCTTTTTGGTCTCCATTCATAAATGACTGGCATGTTAAGCTGGGATCTCATTCAGTGAACCTTGGAGGACAGGGGAACATCAAATACACTGGGGAAGATTCTGGTCCTTAACACTTTCAACTTCCTGGCATTCATTTTTATCTCAGAAGGATAAGCATGGATTCAGCCTTGTGAGTTTTAGGACCCAAGATTCTGAAAGGGTAAGATAAACAAAAATACAAAATTCTTCATCTTTATCAGAAGGGTCATTTTCTATCTCAATTTCTTGCTCTGTAATTTGATTCCAAATTTATTATCTTACAACAGATTTAATTAAGGTTGTTATCACAGAATTGATTTTTCTCCCTTAACCTTATATTATCATGAGAGCCAGGCTGCAGTTCAACAAATGCTCCTGTTTCAGCTGCCAAATTTTCCAAATGACCTCTCTGTGAGGCTTCTCCCCTTAACTCCTGCCAGGCATACCTGGCCAGCATGAGCTAGCTCTGTCCTTGCCATAGTACCTTAGAAGGCTGTGTCCATGTAAGTAAGGTCTCTCCAGGAAGTGCGCAGTTCTTTCTCAGCATCTGTGCTCTGTCCAGGATGCCAGCATCCAGCCTGGGCTCAAGTTTGCAGGGGAGCAATTCTGGCAGAGGCAGGTTCTGAAAGAACTTCTCTTCCTACGCAGCTGGGTCCAGCATGAACTACTGCTTCAAGGCAGACTGTGAGTGAGAAGAGAGTTTTTGAGGTTAAAGTTTGTAATTTTACTCCTGCCTGAATGCCACCTTAATATCAAAAGATAAAAACAGTATCGGCCTCTTTCTCATCATCTGTTCTCTGTAGAATTCTGTTGAACAATGTCATCATAAATAAGCACATTTTGGCTACCATTAAATCTCATGCAATCTGTATTCAGCTGCATTCTTCTGTATTGATAGAGACATGATTAATTTTAATAAGTTTGTAGTAACTTTGTTCCATCTGTCAGGTAATAATCTTGAACAATTTGGAGTAGGGTGTAGGACCAAAATTATAGCTACAGTGGGCCATAAACATCATTTACTTGAACTCCCTTATTTTACAGAACTGTTTTCTTTTTTAATATAACATCCCCCCAATTACGGTTAAAACAATTTAAAAAACTTTTTTTAAAGAAAGTTTTGAGTTCCAAATTCTATCCCTTTTCCTTCACTCTCTCCTACCTGAAATGATAAGAAATCTGATAGGTTATTAATGATAAATATACATCTCATGATAGGTTAATCATGTAAAGCAATTCCATATTAGTCATTTTGTACAAGAAGACTCTACTAAAAAAATAATGGGAGAAAAAAAGGAAAAGAAAAAAGAAAGGAAGGAAAGAAGAGAAGAAAGGAGGGAGGAAGAAAAAAAGAAAAGTGAGGGAAGGAAGGAAGGAAGGAAGGAAAGAAGAACTTTTTGAGGAAATTTAGGCCTAGAGAATGTAACAAGGGAAGGATTACAACCCAGGTCCTCTCATTCTAAATTGAGCATTCTTTTCATTACACTTACTGCTTTTTAAAAGAGCCTAGATACTATTTTACAGGAAATCATCAAAGAGAACTGCCCAGATGTAATAGAACCAGAAGGTAAAATAGTCGTTGAAAGAATTCATCAAACACCTTCTGAAAAAGATCCTAAAATAAAAACTCCAAGGAATATTGTGGCCAAATTTCAGAACTATCAGACTAAGGAAAAAAATATTACATACACTTATTGCTTTTCTATCTTATGGACAGAATGGGCCAGTGAGCCAGACATATATATATATATATATGTTTATATATTATATATACCCACACCCATATGCATACATTTATATATATCATATATATATATATATAAATTAGACAAACGGTTACTTATCTAATCCTGAAAATCTTCATGTGGAACTCAAGATTAATAGAGGCACCCATATGGACAGCAGATAGATTAAAAAAACCTAATACTTATAACAATAAGTGACTTTTATATAGCACTTTAAACTTTTCAAAGCACTTTATAATCATTATCTCATTCCAACTTTACCAGAACCTCATGAAGATGATACTAGACATTATAATCCCCAATTTAACAGACGAGGAAACTGAGGCATAGAGAAGTTAGATGACCCGCCCACAGTTACCTAAGTATCAAAAATGGGATCTGAAGCCAGGTCTGACATGAAGCCTAGCACTCTATACTATGCTGGACAGGCCCAAATCAGTTAGAATGTCTATCATTGATTTCTTGGCACATGTTCACTTTCTTACGGATTTTTAAAAAGTGTGAATATAAAGTAGTGCAATTATAGTAAAAGAAATGGGTGGGGGTTGAGGGGAGAGAGGAGACGGCTCTGGGGCATTGACAGGTGACATGGGAAGGGACCAAATCTTCTGGAGGGCAAAGTGACGACCACCCGCCTCTCACAGCCATCTCTTCCCAATGCTTCCTTACGTCCGTACGAGATGCAGGAAAATGATCCCTCCGACGTCCGCTTTACTTTACGGACCAACACTCTGTCCTCTCCCAGGCAGGGGGAAGGGGCTCCGGGGAATCTGAGCCGTTTGGTGGCGGCTGCATTGGTGGCCCGTGCTTAGTCCTGGCGGTAGACCAAGCAGCCGAGGCCGGGGGCCCTCCACGCACTGTGCGGCCCATGGCACTCCCTGGACGCGCACTGCTGGCCCTCGAGGAAGGCCGGGGAGGGTCTGTGAGGAGTGGTGTTGGCAGTTTCATTAACAGTTTCTGACAGGCTATGTTGTACTCAGACCTTGAGCAGGCTCGCTGACCGAGCCTCAATTAACCAACCATATGCACACTCTTTTGTATTCTGTTTCCCCTTTAAAGACATTTGATGCCCCAAGCGAAGAAAAGTCAACCACAAACCTTGATGGAGAACATTCAGCCCGGGAAGCCCTGTGACTGGGAGCTGGAGGGCAGAAAGCACGAGAGGCCGGAAAACCTCCTGGCCCCGGCTCAGTTCTGCGGCACTGAGCAGGACTTGAAGGCTCTGGCAGCCCCGCTGCAGGCCATCCCGGAAATGGACTATGACTCCGCTCTTCCCGACCCGGTGGCCAACCTCGACCGGGCCCTGCGAGCCCCAGCCGAGCTGCTGACGGACAGCCGCACCTTCGTCCCGAGCTACGAGGAGTTTGAGTATGGCGGCGAGATCTTCACCTTGCCGGCCCCCTACGAAGAGGAGACTTTCCAGAGCCTGCCTCTCTTCGAGGCCTGCTCGCCCGCGTCCTCCGAGTCCAGCCTGGACATTTGCTTCCTCCGGCCGGTCAGCTTCACCATGGAAGCCGAAAGGACTGAACACTCGGTGCAGCCGCTGCCCAAGAGCTCTACGTCGCCCGTGAGCAGCAGCACGTACAAGCACGAGGCCGTCCACGGCAAAACGAAGCCGCTCAGCCGCTCGCTGAAGGAGTTTCCCCGGACGTCCACGGCGGAAGGAGTCACCACCAGACTGTACAGTACCCGGAGCAGCAGCGGCGGCCGCGTGCAGCTGAAGCAAGAGCGGGCCGCCCAGCCCCACATCACATCGGCCACAGCTAGGAGCTCCCCAAGGAACTTCTTCCCCCCCCAGAGAACTCAAAGTGAAAAACAGACCTATTTGGAAGTAAGGAGGGTAAAGTAAATAAACCAAACCAAAAACATTCGGAGGCAGCGCTCGCGGTCACGGGAGAAAAACCAAGTCGGTGTGTCTAGGTTTCCGGGTCTCACACTACTTCCTTAGGAGTCCTGTCCAGCTAGGGTCGGAAAATCAGGCCGTCAAACCCTGCTTTGACTTGACTTACTGTGCACCCAGTTTGCATAAGTATTGGGGTCCAAATCTGGACGCCCGACATGGAGCAGAAGCCTAACAGAATGGTTATAACTCTAAAGACAGTGTTAGTGCTCTCCCCCAATACCCGTGTGATAAAAAGCTTCCATTGGATTAGATAAGAGGGATGATATTTAATGACTATAACCAATACCTTGAATCTATATAGCACCTTTCTTCTGAGGCACTTAAAGAGTTTCACATATATTATCTTTGCCTGCCTATGAAATTAAAGATGTGGCTCATTGCCGAACAACTCTAGAGAGGATCGAAACTCATTTTTCCTTCCTCTCCTAGTCGGTGTATCTTCTCAGTTTTAATTTTTGAAACACTGAAATAGTCTGCATGTATGTACTCTGTTTCTCCCTTTTAATCTGATGACTACTTAACAGGTAGAAAGAAGACAAATAGTTTCCTGTCAAAAGATTAAAAAGTTACAGCTGAGAGAAGTATTTTCTCTTGGTGAATTTGAAATATACATTTTGTTATAGACACCTAAGTGGTGCATAGAAATTAGGAGACTGCTGATTTCTGTTCATCCTAAAAAAGTCCTTAGAAGGTAGTGAAATCCTATCACTAGAAGTACCTAAATTGCCATTGGAGGACCTCTGGATTTGGTAGAGGAGATTCCTGCATGGTGTGGGAATAGGGACCAGTTGGTTTTAAAGCTTCGTCCTACTCATATTTAAATTACATTTTGCCTGGGCGGGGGTAGAAAAGAGTTTCTGTAGTTATCAGTCAAAATGAAGGGATCAGAGGAAATCAAGGCAATGACCTGCAAATAAGTTCTTAAGGATCCAAACCTTTGTTTTCTCACAAAATGGGGAGGTTAGGTTTTAATGGAAGTGTTTATTGCAACAGTCCAGGCGAAGAGTAATAAAAGCTTATATTGGGCTATCGGTGATGGGAGTAGAGAAGATAAGATGGATACAAGAGATAATAATAGGTTAGGGAGGCAGAGTGGTACAGTTGAAAGGATACTTGATGTGAAGTTAGAAGACCTGGATTCAAATCTCATCTTTGATGCTTATTGTGTGACCTTGGACAAAACATATAACTTTGCTGGGTTTTCTCATCTATAAAACTAAGAGGAACTAAGTAGTCTCTGAGGATCCTTTTAGGGCTATGAACCAATGTTTTTGATTATGGTAGAATCGGCAAAACTTAGTAGATGATTGGAGGTGAGAGGTGAAGGAGAGAAAAGAAACAAAGATGGCACCAAAGTTTCCAGTGTGCAATATTGCTAATACTCGTGTTAGAAATTGTGGAGTCAGTTTAGCATTAGACTGGACTAGATGGCCTTGGAAGTCCTTTCCAACTCTGTAATTCTGATTCTGCAAAAATAAAAAAAAGTAAAAGAAATCAAAACCCCACAATGGAAAGCAGTCAGGAGGAACTCAGGCTACCTCTAGGTCTAAAGGTCTGCAGGTCTCACATTGAGTTTATTTATTTAATGCACACAATATAACATTTCAGTGTAATAAAGGCCTAAGGTCTTAAATAGACATTTTAGTCTGTTGTCGTGAAAGAGTTAATATTTCTGGAGCCAATAGTGTTTCTCTGCATTTGAATGGAATAAAAACAATTTCCTGTGGCCAAGTAAGATGTAATCTCTGAGGGAGAGTCAGAAGGGAACTGTGGCCCAAGCAGGACATTGTTCCTGTCATACATAATGCTAAATGAAGTATTCAGCGTTCACAGGAAGCACTGCACTTGGCCCATGTTGAGGACACAATCCAGAGGCCATTTAAGTTGGCACTGCACTTTGGCTGCTAGGTCCAGGATAATTTTGAGCTCCTGAATTTCTCTTGCCTCATTTTTTTTTTTTGGGGGGGGAGCGTGGGGGGAAATAGATGCAGATAGATTGAAAATCATTTTCCTTCTATGCCCTTCCATTCTTGTGAATAGTGTTTTGGCAGTGCAGTTGAGATGGGGGGAGGGGGTGGAGAACAGAGGGTATCTTTCTGTCAACTGAGGTCATAGTGTTGCTTCTTCATTGGTATTGGCTACAGCTATGTGGAAATCAAGCTTCTGCTATGTGCCCTAAGGGAGCTCAAGAAAATCTAGGAATGTGCCCATTGATCCTTGCCTCCTAACAATCAGAATCTCCTCAGAATTTCCTGGGAGTCTCTCCTGTCTGGGGCTTCCAGCATCATCTGTACTAGTATCAGAAATATGATTAGACAATTAAAGTGCTGGGGAAGAGATGTATCATTAATATTATTGAGAACAAAGGGACTTCAGGGAAAGAAGACTCAATGACCCTTCTGTGGGGGGAAAAGTAACCCTAAAAACCATACTTTTAAAGTGTTAGCCCTTTCTTGATGAGACTTCCTCAAGAAAACAGAGTTAGACTCATTCTATTCATCTTGAAGGTCTTCCATATTCCTGTCTGGTCACTCAGCTTTCAGAGGGAAGACTTAAACTTTCTCAAGAATGTAAAGCATAGTAGAAGGGACTAGAACCCTCCAAAGGTGCTGGACCAGCAGTCTGGAAACTCACATTTATTCCTGGTTCTGGGGCTATTTAGGTACATGGCATTGAACAGTTAACTTTTCTCTCTCTATTCTTCAGTTTCTTGGATTGTAAAAATGAGAATAGCACCTATTTCCCTGGTGTTATAAAGTCAAATGAGATAATGTATGTGAATGTGCTTTGAAAGGCCAAAGTGCTATACAAAAGCAAGGTATTACTAATAAAAATAAGAATTAAAGTGAAGTTTTTGGAAAACAATTGGTTACTCCACAATAAACCAGACTTTTAAAATCACCCAGGTTTTATTAATGATTTCATTAGAATCACAGAGAATTAACTAAATATGAAATATTTTAGGTCAGTATTAAATTTGAGGATTTTTCCTTAGTGGAAATCTTGCTGAAAAGTCCTGGAAACAAACCTCAACTCCCTCTATCCTTCCCTTCTGTGTTTAAAGAGCAAAAAGTCTCTGTCTAATCTAAGAAATTGTGTAGAACCACCAGGGTGATTTTGCTCTAAATCTCTTTGCTTCAAATGATTATACCTCAAACAGTACCCTTTTTGGGGGATCTCAGAGGTTGTATAGTTAGCTATCTGTTCACAAAATATCTAACAATCTTTTGGTTAATTCTGATTTCTTTGGTGATATCCAATATTAAAACAGGAAGGGGGTTTACTAAAAGATAGAATTCTGGTTCTATTCTGGAAGAAGTCCAAATATAAAGATCTTACTAAAATTCCACTTAAGATTCAAAATAAGAAGATACTATGCTATATGCTAATATAGCATATTATATGTGATTTGGAAACATATTGTATGCCAACTGGACACTCCTTTCTTTCACTAAAAAAAACCCAAAAAACCAAATAGTAGCTTCCCCAATTTATTTATTCTTTAAGTGGAAAGGTAGGGATAAGTACAAATATTGTTCTGGAACCAATTAGTCCTCCTATTTTACAGATGGGAAAACTGATATCCAAAAATATAAAGGGTCAGTTTTTCAGCTCTTCCAATATATGATAATGGAAGTGCCTGAAATGGAATCCAGAGATTCTGATTCCTTTAGCCTTAAGTTCTAGGTAACTCTCCCTCTACTGTTTCCCTTCTTAATTTGTTCTTTTTCATGATCCTATACTTGGATGATTTCAGAAATATGACAGTATCATTCAAAGAAATTGGAGACAGCTCTCTTAGCTGGTTGAAGAGGCTCTATTTCTTCAGTTGTTCAACCTCAGGATTTGCCTTGAAAAGTTGTTATTGAGACATTTTGAGTCATGCCCATCTCTTTGTATCCCCATTTTGGGGTTTTCTTGGCAAAGATATAGGAGTGGTTTGCCATTTCCTTCTCCACCTCATTTTACAGATGAGGAAATGGAGGCAAACAGGTTAAGTAATTTATCCAGAGTGACACAGCTAGTAAGTGCCTAAGGATTATTTGAATTCAGGTCTTCCTGCCTCCAGACCTATGCTTTCTAGCTGCTCTCGATGAAGGTTAGTGACCTATTAAATTTAGGATAAGAGGGAAGAAAAAAAAAACAAGACCATGAGACTATTAAGTCTGGAAGTATTTTTACAAAATCCAAAATTTTTTTGTTTCTTTCTTTTTCAGGAAATACATGTAGAAGATAACACCAGATTCTGCCCAAAGGAAGAAAGAGAAAGTGAACAAACATCATTCAGTGATCAGCATCCCAGCAGGCAAGACCAGAAAGGGGGCTTTCGAAGCTCCTTCCGCAAGCTCTTTAAAAAGAAGTGAGTAGCCCTTAGATCAGACTGCTTTCTAACTCCTTCCCCTCTGGGATTCTTCTTGAGGTTTTCACAACAGCAACAACTACAACAACAATAATAACGATAATTTGGCCTCAAGAAGCTGCTTCAAGCTTAGTGCCTCCTCCTTATAGCCAGGGATTGACTTTTTTTTTTTTTTTTTTTTCTTATTTTGGTCTCCTTTCATGCTTAAAGAAACTGTCTCTACTTCCACCACTATTAACTTTTCTCCCACCTCCTTAACCCTGCTTTTCCTGCCTTCCCCCAGCCAAGTTGTGCCTACTGGGGCAAACAGCACACATCCATTGGGAATGAACCAGTGGCCACCTTTTGAGACATCAAGAAATTCTGGGATGTTGGTATTGGGTATAAGGAGTCTTTCCAATAGAACCTTCCTTTAAAATGCTGCTTCTAGGTACTTAAGCGCTTTTACCTTTTAGGACACATGTAGATACTTATAGCCCTAATGGATACTATGTATATTTAGTGGGAACTTACCCTCAAGGAATGAATTTGGCTGTAGTTAGGTGTTCTTCCTCCTGTCTGCAAAGCTTCCTTAAAAGGTTGAGCCTTTTAAATTAGGAAGGTCAGTTAACAAATGTAAAGGAGGGCTATGCTTTTAAAAATACAGCTACTTGTTCTGTAGTTGTGAAGTGATGATAGGGGAAATTCCCTTCTTTACCCATCCCCTCAGGCTCAGAGGCTTCTGCTAGTGGTTCCATAGATTGTCATCTCTACATTCTTTTCTCTCAGTGAAAATCTCTTTTCATTTAATTTCTTCTGGTAGACTGCAGAATTGAAGAGTTAGTCTGAAGCACAAAGTCTTCACCTTTTGTGGGGTGAAGGAAAATACATGGATATGCTTACTGCTGATTGACAGGTGAGGAGTTGAGCAGTCTGTGGAGAGGCTACCTTGCTGAGCTTCAAACAGTTGCTGGTTGATTCAGATAAATTTCTCCATGGGAGAAGCTGGGAACAGGTCAGAAGTGAGAAAATTATGTTTCTTTGGGGGTCTTAAAAATATGGGGAAGACTGCTGAAGTCAGTGTTAGGGCACAGAAAGTTGGTCTTGTCAAGATTACTGGCTGTTCAGAGCCTATTGTTAAAAGGAGAGAATGGGAAAGGGTAAAGATAAGGGTAATCTTTATCATACATAGTCCCTCAATGGCTAAGTTCCAGACTGACTTCTATTCTGTGCTTGCCAGCATGCACACTAGAGTTGCTGTATGGTCATTTCTTATTTCAGTTATTACTATCTTCAAATGAACTTTGCTTAAGAGCAGAAGATTTGAAGATTATTTCCCTTTTCCTAGAATAATAGTCTTAGGTCTTTCCTGGCTTAGCAACCCTCAGCATGTTCAGCAAAGAGACCAATCCTTCACTCCTGCTTTGGTGTCCCGGCTGGCTTAAGAACTCATAAGACCAATATTGTTCCTGCTCTTTTCCTTCCATTTCTGAATTGTTCCTTGATGCCAGTATTCATGGTTCACCCATCTCAGCTTTTAATGCCAGTAATCTTGCTAGAAGCAATGAAACTACCATTACTTTTCCCTAGTCCCTTCTCCAAACTCCTAGAGACTTTTTAGAAATGTTCTGGAAGATTCATTTAGAAGAAGCTAGGAAAGTTTGGCTTTTCAGTAGAGGGATAGAATTAAGACTGACAACTGTAGGTTACAGTGAAGCAGATTTTAGCTAAGGAAGGGCTTCACAATAGAGCCATTTCACAGTGGATTAGATTGTCTTATGAAGTAACAAGTTCAGTATAATCGGGAATGCTTAAGCAATGGCTGGATGGTTGTCCATCTAGGAGGCACTGAGACTAAGACTGTGCTACATGACTTTAAAGTCTCTTCTAGTTCTTCCATTCTAGGCTTCATCCAGAGTTTGACTTGAGTACAAGATAAGATGACAGGTCAACTTGTTAGCTTGTTAGGATTTGAAAGATACCCATAGCTCTTACTCTTGAATCAGGTATTTTATTGTTTAATATTTGAAGCAACATCTAAAGGAAAGTGATGGCAGAGACAGAATAACAATAGCTAGCATTTATATAGTGTTTTAAGATTTTCCAAGTGCTTTACATTTATTATATCATTTGG
Organism: Antechinus flavipes; assembly: GCF_016432865.1. NCBI lineage: Eukaryota > Metazoa > Chordata > Mammalia > Dasyuromorphia > Dasyuridae > Antechinus > Antechinus flavipes. The sequence continues at coordinate 82,648,359 of NC_067399.1, forward strand.
TCCTCACAAAAAACTTATTAGATAGGTGGTTTAATATCCCCCTTATACAGATGGGGAACTGAGGTTGACAAAGGTTAAGTGACTAGCTCAGAGTTGTACAGCTAGTAAGAGTCTGAGGCAATATCCAAACTCAGCTTTTTTTCCCCAAGTCTGTCTTTCTATTATGCTCCTGTCTTACAAGGGCATGGAAGTTGGTACGGTTGGCTTGCCAAGGGTTACTAGACCTTTCCATCATGTCCCAAAGATAGTATTTATGAATGGTATTTATGAACTGTCATTGAACATTTGTGTATTTATGGGCTATGTTAGTACTGTGAAGATTTGATAAGCTATAGAAAGCAGCATATAGTAGCAGCTTTTAATTTCTGCTTTGTCATCGGAGTATAAAAGGCGAGAGTAGGGAATCTTATGCATGATAAAATGTCAGTAGTATTTAACTTGGACAATACCACAGTCCTCCTCTTCTAAAGACATTTAAATACCCTTGTGTATAAGATTAGGCCAGAAACTATGACTACAGATACATAAGATATGTGGTTCTATCCTTTTAGGCAAGACCTTACTCTTTAAAGTCAAGCAATAAATACCTAAATATGTGTTGGGATTAAAAAGTCTTCTCTGCATTTATGCAGGGAAATAGAAAATCTAGAAGATTTCTAAAAATAGAAATGCTCAAGTACTATATGCAAAACAAGGGCCTGCCTACAGAGATAAAGTGAAACAGTCAAGAGAAGGGGCAGAAAAAGTAGATGTATTCTTGTGCACTGCTCAGTCCTGTGTTCCTCTCCCTTGGATAGGCTTTTGTGTGTAGAGATCATCTGGCAGGCTGCCAATTCATGCTATTTCAGAATGCTATTTCAGGTTCTAACTGGCTATGAAACTGGATATAGCAGAACACTTAAGAAAAGAGAGACTCGGAGGTGTCTTCCTTTTGTGATTAAGAGAATGTATTGCTGGTTTCCATGTTAGCAGAATGTAGAGAATGAAACTTCGTATATTACTCAGAACATATTAAATGAATGCCTTAGATGCTGAGGAAATTATCTGATTGCTTCCACCTAGAGTATATTTAGTTTGTGTGCATTAGATGAGGTGCAGAGATGTCTTTAAAAGCTGGCCAAAGGAAAATACAATTCAATTTCAAGCTTGAAAAAGCTGTTAGCTTTCCAGCTTAGCTAGGATCCTCAGAAAATAGAAACAAGACTAACATGTTGCAGTGGTCTATCCGGAGAATGTTAGGACTACCTTGAACCTTCCAAAGTTATCAAGATCATCTTTCTACCTCTAGGTAGATTGTAATTAAGCTGTACTTTATCAGAAATTTCTCTAAACCCACCAAATATTTGATTGCAGAATATCCTGGAATTCGAGAAAAAAATGCTCTCTCCTGTACTTAAAGACAATCAACTTGAATTGCATGCTCTCAGCCATTGCTTTAAGTGGAAAAGTATTATGGGAGAAGGCCAGATAAAGATACAGGCCTAGGGAAAGTGTATGTGTGACACCCCCACTCCCAGTTCCCAGCTCCCAGCTCCCAGCTCCCATCTCCCTGTGTCCTATGACAGATACTGATTCCTTCTCTCTGGAGTTTTTCAAGTGAAATATAGATCATCACTGTTATGATATAGATATCTGGGCTGGATTAGGTGGCCTTTGAGTTCCCTTCCAACTTGGAGATTCTGTAAATTTACGATTATTTAGCCATTTCCTTGCTCATTCCTATTTGGGACTTTTTTCAGCCTTTACTGATGTCAGCTCTTCTCTGCTCACCAAGGAATACCTCTTGAGTTCCTTACTAATTCAGATGAATAAAATCATCACAGGTCTTCACATATTTTTAATAATCATTTCTGTGTTCTATCATAGTTTTACAGTTCTATATATTACATATAGAACTCTATTCATGATATAATTAATGATAGAAAATTGATCATTAGTGAATCCTATTTTATTTGGTTTGTGGCTGTTTTTTTTTGGGGGGGGGTGCGGCTTACAAGCTCAAATAAATGGATTGTCTAGCATCAACAGTTAAACAGAACTTGTAACTGATGGTGCAGCAATTAGACTCCATAACTTCATTGTCCAATTGTCAGTCCTATACCACTCCATTTTGTCCTGTGCTGATACTAGCAACTGGTCTTATTCAAAATCGAGATCTTCATGACTACTCTGGACTTCCTCTGTATTCTTACCCCAGTCTAAGTTCTCCTTTGCTGTGTTCAGACTTAAAAGGAATTGTTAAAGCAGAATTTTTAGTGGGTTGTATAATGGCTCCCTTTTAATTCAGGTTGCTTTAATCATTGATGAAGTATCTTGGATATCCTCTATGAAATTTTCATGAGAATTCAGGTTTATCTGTTGCAGCTAAATTTATAGACTAACAGGCAGTCAGAGATGCATAGAAGCACTACAATTTTCCATTCTGTTTGGCTAAAACTTATTCTAATTCTAGTGAATAGTTTGAGGGTAGTAAGGGATGGAAAACAGAGGTCGTGGTGTCCCATGTTGTTTCCTAGTTTCTGCTTCCTCCATTCTTGCCATTTTAATAAAGGCTTTTGTGAGGACAAAGGTATGAATAGACAGATGAAAAAGAGTCTTAGTTGACTGCAAGTCAAAGCAAAAGCAGCCTTAGGCATTATTAAGAGAGGCATAGTGCCCTGGATTAAGGAGCTGACCGATTGACCTCCCGGGAGTTCTTTTCAATCACTCACATATATTCAGTGAGTACTTGTCTTCTAGTACAGTGCTAGGATCTATGGGATTTCATATTTTCCTACAAAGAGTTCAGAGCCTAGGCAATTGCATTCTCAACACAAGAAAGAAAAAGTTCCCAACATTCTGTTCTTTCTCCTGCCTAGATCTCGGGGTGCTAAGTCACATGGTAGTGGTAACCAAGTGACTTCCCCTGCCTCTATCGTCTCCTACTAGTCTGGACCCAGAGGTGCAGGGCCCGCGTCCACAGCCGCACTCTGCCTCATGGACATGTGGCTATGTGGGTTTGGATGGGTTGGCTTTTGGAGGTTTTTTGATTACACAATGCTTGACTTAAGCTTCCTGTGCAAAACAGATGATTTCTTCTTAAGGTAGAGAGCTAAAAGGCAAATACACAGGCTTTTAAACACAAGCCAGATCATCTTTCATCAGTCCATACCTGTAGATACTTAATAGTCTAACATAATCTTTTGATGGTTATTTACATGTGACCATGTAGGACACAAATAGTTATCGGGAGGCCAGGCAGAGCTGCCTTTGTGAAAGAGAAATGTTGGGGATTGGTCACAGGCAAAAGCTGGGAGTGGAAAAGCATCAGCAAGCTAGTTTTTGGTTAAAATTTATAATCAAGACGTAAAGGAATGTTCTGAATACTGGAGACATGAGAAGAGGCTTATGAGGAGGGTCATTAAAAAAACTAAAGATGAGCTCATAGAGACTGAAAAGCAGACAGGGCGATTTTGGCATTTGTTTCAGAAATGGGAACGAAGCTGGTGAAGATTTCTGTGGTCCTTGGGGCTGGTGGTGACATCAAAACTTTCCTATTTTCAGGTAAACATGAACAGTTGCATGTTGGATGGTTCAAAGTGTGTAATATTGGGCTTCAGGGAGATCTAGAAGTGGCCAAGATCAGGACAACTAAAAGCAAAATTACAGATTTTGGCTGAAGAATATTTGAAGAGGTGTCCAAAGTGGGGAGGCCACTGATGGGAGACAAGGGTTAGATTTAAATCCTTTAGCAACATGGGGAGGCTTACAAATTGTGGGTTGAACTGTAGGTTTCCCTAATTTCTTGGTTAATGCAATATGAGGCAAAGAAATGAAATAGTACAAAAGATATGGTTGTGGACATTTTGTGCATAGCTACTATAACTAAGGGTGAATTCAGAAAGGAGGAGGCCGGGATTGAGAAAGAGAACGACATAGGGTTTTGGGTGTAACACTTGGGAGTGTTATAGGGAATTCTAAAATTGGGAAAAGGAACAGAATTTAAACCAGAGGAGTGACATGCTTAACATGCCATTTCAGTCTTCTGGGAACAATAGATGGGCCCTAAAGGCTTAGGTGTTGAGATGTAGAATAGCCTTTTTTCTCTAAATTGGGATTTAGTGGATTAGTTAAATATGGGAAAGGTGGACCTTACCAGTGGAAGCACGGAGATTAACACTTTTTCTACACAACAACAAAAACAAAGTGAAGTAGAACAATCTGATCAACCATCTGGAAGTTTCCAAGCATCAGGATGTTAATTATTGCATAGGCCAAGCCTGTTGCCTTGAAAAACATTGTTGAAATATATCATCAAAATTAGATTTAAAAAAAATTAACAAATTAAAAAAGTTAATTCTTATTGGTTAGGACCTTTAGAATCTGATTGGGGAAAAAAAAAGGATAATCTGTCCTTTTGAATTGTGGGACTGTACAATATTAGCCTCTGTATATGGAGAATTTGTTCAGTGGTTTAGGAGCTTTGGAACAAGGAACCTCATTTCAAACATTGAATTCTCTTGAGTATAATTGAGCTAGATCCTTTGTTTTTGGTTCCTAGTCGTTGGGCTGGATTTATAATTTCTAATCTCAAATTTAAGCTTGCTAAGTGATCCTAGGTGGTTTAACAGAGGCAATTTCTAGAGCCCCTCCCCTTCCAGGCACTTCTGACAGGATCAACTTGTAGACAGTGCAGAGCTGGAGTCCATTCTACAGCTGGTTTAACCAAGAAAATGGAAGAATGTGCCCTCGCCTGGGGACTTGATTGGATTTATTTGAATTGTTGACTATTGGGTTTGGTCTCCTTGATGATGGTTGAGATTATGGTATCTCCTCAATCTGATTATTGTACTCACATTTCTTCACTTTATCATGTATAGCATATATGCATGGCAGTCCTCAATAAATCTGTCTTTATAAAAATAAACCAAAGTAAGAGTTTGTAATATATATATATATATGTATTAAAAAACCAAAAAAAAAAAAACATTTAAAACTTTATAGTGAGGGTTTGGGATAAGGTTGACTGAAAACAATGAATTCTAGAATTTTTAAACTTCTTAGTTTTGGATACCAGTTTATTCAAGGATTTGATAATTTGAATATTAATTGCGATAGGTCACTCTCAAAATATGAATCCCTGACTTTTTTGAGCTTTTCTTTGCCCCAGGATAGTGCTATTTCACACCCATACACAATAATTATGATCAGAAGTCATTTTCATGGTTCTCTCCTTCAGACACAATATGGGTTAATTCTCTTTATATTTCTGAAAATGCCAGATCAACTTAACCTTTGGATAAAACTAAGAAAATTAAACACTACTCTAGATCTAGGTGGCAACATGACAGTTTGACAAATGTCAAACAGTTTGGATAGATAGAATTTTCGAAAAACAATTAAACCCAAATCAACCTGTACTTTATCTGTGTGCTGAGATTTTAGGTCCAGTGGATCAGAATACAGGGAAAAAACTAATGAAAACCCCTCAATGGATCCTTCACCCACCAAACAAGATCTCTTCAGAAACCAACTTGCTCTTGCAAATGACTTTGACCAAGGAACTGCTGTGTAGAACATATGTAAAGTTTTATTGCCAAATGTTGAGAAAGATGGACAGTGTCTATGTATATACATCTGTGCATGTATATCTATATAAAATTCTGATGTATAAATTATTGATGAAGAGTTAATGACCTAAATATTTGCATTTGAAAACAAATCAACTTGAAAAGTGTTGCCAAGAGATGAAGACTAGTCTGTGAATAATGCTGAATTTCATGCCTGGACATTTGTGAGAAAAAGAATGAAGAATTTGTGAGGTCTTCCTCATTGAAAGAGCCAGCAATAGAGAAAGACACTATTAGTTTGAAGGAAAATAAACATTTTAAAAAACAAAAACTTCCATTTTGAAATTGTGCCCCAAGTATAACACTGGACACATTCATATTAAACATGGATATGAATTTTATGTTTCCTAAGTGTTTGGCCTGTGAACTGATCCTCAGTGTTCTTAAATTATATAACATGTTAAGACCAACTCAAACCATTTTGTCATCTATCCTCCAAAGAACTCAAAGTACTTGGAATATATTATTCATTTAATTCTTAACATTCATGTAAGGTGAACCATTGCATTGTAGATCTTTCCCATAAGGAGAAATTATAGAGAAATTGTGGATTACCTAACAGGGCAGCTTCAAAAGGTAACTTGCATTTACAGACTAAAGAGATGGAATTAACAACATTATAGAGTAAAAGTTATTGTGTTCACTGATGCCAGCCTGGACCCTGGGAGATGAGAACTGTTCAAAGACTTTGTTAATATTTTTATCCCCATTACTATGAATGCAAAAATCATCTTGGTTAGAACTGGAGCTCATGGTAAACACTGGCAGCTGGTGCATGATCTGGCACCATTTCATGTACTTTCTCTTTAGAAGGATTGAAAAGAAGAAAAAGGTGAGACTTACAATATCTAACATCATTTGTCCTCTGGTTTCTGCAAACAAAACACATTAAGAATAAACTGTCAGGGCTGGGAATGCCAAACTTTGCCATCCAGGAGTAGCTAATTCTGATTACTGGATTGCTCAGCTTAAAGGCAGCATTGTTTCAGTGGAGTGGCAAAATTTCCATGATAAATTTATCCAAGTCATGTGCCTAGAAGAGCATGTTTAGGCTCAAAATATTAGTTTCAAATGGAAAAAATGTGGGATAATACAAAGTTTGACTGTTTCCTTTTGATAAGTTACCAGTAACAGTTCTAAAGTAACAAACATATTAGTTCTTACTAGCTCATATTAGGGGAATATTGAATTTATAATCCCTATTTGGGCAAAATCCTAACAAACACACTTTGGACTGACTTTTTCAAATACTATATAACCCAGAAGCCTAAATGAATAAACTGCCAAGAATTTTTAGCTGTACTTTCATATCATTTCACTGATACTATTTTTCACCAAAAATAAATTTCATGTTACTACTATACAGAAAATAGCTTTCGCTTAAGTGCATGAACATCACAATACTAAAAGGACCAGGAGGGGAAGGGGGGAGAAGCCTAGTTGTCTAATTTGAATCATGCAAATTATAAACTTTTTTTTCTTCCCTCATTTTATTTTTACGGTCAAAGTGTTAAGCTGTACTGGGAAGTTTTTGAAAATACTGTCCTTCTCTAAAATTTCATTTTAAAATAGCATGATGTTAAACAACTTAACAGCACAATCAATTTCAATGATAAGATTTCTTTCATAAAATTGGAACATGAAGATGAGACTATATACATCCCAACTCCAATTCCACATTTTTTCATTCCTGGACTACTGCTTCAGCTGAAAAATAGATTCTCTCACTGCTTTCAGGACTTTATCTCTTTGGTCTATTAAAAAATATTCAACAAACATCCTGTAGATACATCCTATAGTTAGCTCTCATGTTTAAGTCTTTCTAAATCACTGCTTTATAGTTTGCCTCTCCATCTTCAAAAACCTTATTCTCTGCAGGTCTGAGTTTGGTATTCAAAGTTTCCTACAATTTAGTATCAACTTTATTTCTGTGTTATTTCTTACTACTTAACTTTTGTACACAGACTCTCTAGACAAAACTAGTCACATGCCATATGTGTTCCCAATTAAATTTGTCCAAAGTGCACTCCTTCCACCTCTTCTCTAATTCAGGCTTGCTCTTCTTTGAGGTCTACTCCTTGACTACTCTGAATTTAAACTCTGGCAGCATTGTTTTGATTAACTACCATATGCTCTTTCATATTACCTTTTAAAATTAATTTTAATAACAACCTAGCATCAATCCTAACTATAACTCTTTGAGGGAAATATTTTTCCCATGTTACAGGTGAAGAAACTGAGAGTTAGAGAGTTTTCAGTTACTCAAGATCACATATCTCTTAAGTGGAAGTCAAGATTCAAACCCATATGTTTTGATAATTCTAGCATTTTTCCCACCATGCCACAATTGCTCCCTTTTTATAACAACATCTGACATTTATATAATGCTTTAAAGTTTTCACATCATTTACAGCATAACAATGCTGTAAGATAGGGTCCTATCTCCCCAACTAGCTCTTTGTGGGCAGTAACAATATGTATGTTCCCAGCCTATAATAGAGGAATATACATAGTAGGTTATGGACGCTAGCATGACTGTGACAGGCAAAGGCGGCTCTGGAAAACATTCCTCTCTCTCTCTCTTTTTTTTTTTTTTTTTTTTTGTATTTCACTTAACCTGACAAAAAATTAAACCTTTTTTCCTCTTTCTTATTTTCAAAAGGAAAACTATTTTAACCATAATTGAAATAAAAACATAATGGAATCCAGAAACTGGCCACGGATATATGTTCTCATTTTCAAGTGGCTACTTATATCTCCTTAGGTTTGAGTTTAGGGTAACAACATGATTATATTAGTAAGGGCTTAAGTCACCAATACCACCAATGAGGATTGATATCAGGGTAAGGATTACCTCTTCTTTCTGCCTTGTCTAGGACCTTTTTTAAGAGTCTTATGTTAAATCATGAGGTCAAGCCAAAAGGTGACCTCTAAAGTCCCGATTTAAATGATTTACGATACTTTGAACCCTTACGGCTCTGGCTGGAGATCGGGAAAGGGTCAGACTACCATGGGCAAATTTCAAATGGGGGTGCTTCTGGGAAGGCTGGGGTGGCCAGACTGTTGAGGTTTGTTGATTTCTCTTGGGATGTCACTATAGAAATGAGTTTACAGATATAACTCATTTCTCCCTACTAAGAAAAGTGTGGGTGAGTTTGAATATCACGGCAAAGATATCATTTAGCATAATCCAAATTTGGTTTTTAAAGGACTGGAGGGATAACGGGCTATAGTCACAGACAAGATCATGACATTTCCATACATGGTCTCTGCTGGTGCTAGATTCCTTCTATAGACTTACAAAATAAAGTGCAAACTCTACAGAAAGAAGAGTTATTGGAATTCCCAGGTAAGGAAAACTCCGTCAACGCAGGCTGGTACCTTCTGTGACTTGTCCAGTTGCTGCACCCACTATGTTCCTATGTTCACTGCTTCTTGATAGGAAACAGGGGTGCAAATTCTGTAAGAGATCATTAGGGCAGCTTCACTATTTTACACCCCATATATCCCTTTCTCTTACCTGTTTGTTCAAGCTCTCGCTTAGGAAAGAATCTCCTCTTCTCAGTAAACAAAGCACCTCTGGTCTGCATTAATGCATTTAAAACCTTCCAGTGAAAATATTTGTTGGCAGATGTTGGGCAGCCAATTAATGTAGTAAGTGGATGACTGGACCTTGATACCTCCACTTCCCCCAAATCCCCTTTGCCCAAGTATCACAAATTCTCTGAGTAGATAACACATGTAAAAATAAAGTATGGCATAGCTCTGTGAGAGTAGTTAGGATAGAACTGGAGATGTTTAGTTTGCAGAAAGGAAGTCTTGGGTGAGATAAGATTCCTTTCTCTAAAAAGCAGAGACTTGGCCTGCTTGGCTTGAGGGCAGTATATCAGATGGCTTGCTGCAAGGAAAAAATGTGAAATAATTGAGCTGGTGTGAGTTTTTGGAGGAAGATTAATACATTTATTTCTTCCATTATATGTCTTCAAATAAAGGCTAGGTAAAATCTAGGAGGAGATGTCATAGAAGGGAATTCTTGGAGACGTATGGATTAGCTAGAGAAAATGAGGTTCTATCCTTGAGCCTCTGTGACACTTTTACTTGGAGTAGTTTGTTTGGAAGGCTAGCTTATCTGGGGATACTTGGGTACATGGAAATAATATAATTTTGTTGATGTATGTATTCCTTCTATAGATGAATTCACACAGTTGCTCCAAATCAATGATCATTTATCAAATCTTTCCTATATGCTAGGCATTGGGGATACAAAAACAAACATGAGTCCCTGTCCCTGAGGAACTTACAGTCTAGTGAAGGGAAACACTGTACACAAGGATATAGCAAAGCCTATACAAAATAATTTTGGAGGAAGACATTGTTATCTCAGGGGGGAGGTGGCCACCAAGAAAGGTTTCATGTAGAAGGTGGTATTTGAGCTGGGCCTTGAAGGAAGCTGGGGATTTGGGGAATGGAAGAACTAGAGAACTCAATGTGAAAGGAATAGGACCTGCAAAGGAACAGAAATGGAAGATGGAAGACAGCGTATAGAGAATAGTAAAATTTGACAGGAGTAAAAGGGATTGTGTAATAAGGTTAAAAAGGTAAAGAGATGGCCTTCATAAGTTCTTGTGCCCCCCAAACTCATCAGCCATGGTTGACCTTTTAGTGGATATGCCTTTCTGAATTTGACTTGGTGATACAACCTGAGAGGAGCCAGGGAGGGAACACATAACCTATTGCTGGTCCCATATTTGAAGTTCAGAGTTTGGTAGGAAGGATCTACTTGAACCTACGTTTCAAGAATCTAAGGTTAATTCACTCCATGATGAAGCATTTGGGTAAGACTTCAGTGGAAGCATTTAAGAATAAGATCTATTATTTTCATGATATTCTTAGGTATTATAGTGATTTAATACAAGATAAAAATTGCTTGCTTTCCCCTTTGATACCTTCAAGTAAGGTATTAATGTTGAGTAGGCCCATGAAAAATTACCTTCCGTGCTACATCTTGATGACAAATAGAAACAAAATGAGAACCACTAAAACAATGATTTTTAAGACTACTCACTGAAATTATATAGTACATCCAAATAATACACCTGTGGGCTACACAAGGCTTTTTTTAAAATTTTATTTTTAGAACATATCTTAATAATGCCAGAAAAATAACAGCCATTATTCCACCACTTTAAATGCAAATCCAATACTGCTGCAGACGCAGAATACAAATATTACCTATAGGCATGATTAGGTACATAGGCCATATTAAGACATGCCAGCTGGAGATCATCACATTGTTCGTATATTAGGTTAAGTCCGACAGCTTTTTTTTTTTTTTGTCTTCTTTTCACTAGCATTGCTAATAACCATGCCATTAAAAAAAAGGGAAAACACACATATCTACACAAATGCTTCTTAACTTTAATTTGCACAAGTCCCTTGAACAAAAGAAAAAGGCTTGTTTACTGGTAAGCTTACCAGATATTATTTGCACCCCAGGTATTCCCTGCCCCCAAATGCTGACTTGCTTTGAAAAAAAAAATTACAGATGTTCTTAATAAAAGGCACATTTGGCAGCTACGGAAAGTGGCATGCATCTTGCACAGGCTCTGTCTCCATGTAGTCATACAAGCCTATGACGTCCTGTCCGTCATTGTCCTGGTTTACTGAGGGACAGGCCAGGGGGGCTGCCCTTAAAATTAAGTTCACCTTTGCAATTTCCCAGCAGTTGGCTACTTAATGCACTATTTTCATTAAAGGCAAAAGGGGAGTTTGCTCACAGTTGACAGAAAATGCACTTTAAGGTGTCAAAAATGGAAAATAAGGCATGAAACTTACAAAACAAGTTACAAGTGTTTTTGGAGATTACATTTTCTTTTATATGAGCCACATGATTCTTTTTTTAAGTTCTAAAATGACTTCTTCACAGCCCATGTTTCAAGCATTTTGAAATGATTCTAACAGTTCAAAATGTAATACTTAAAAAGTGAGAAATATTAAAGAAATACATTGACTTACACAAATCACCCCTCCCCTCGTTTTCTTTCTTTAAAAAAAAAAAAAAAAAAAGACATAGCATAACTCTCCCTTTCTCCTGAAACCAGTATTAGGAGAGAGATGAGAAAAGACATGAAGACTAAAAAAGTTTAAGTGAACCATTCACAGCAGCAGAATATCTTAGAACAAATATTTACTTTTGTTCCTTTGTGATTATTAAAGAACATGATTTCCCAAATGAGTACAGTTGGAATAAACCCAATACTTATTATAGAGCCACTGGTATGAATTATAATTGCATCGATGAGAAATACATATTTATGTAGGGTCAGCTTCCTAAGTGCAGCAAGATGCCAGTGATCATACATCCTAATTGTTTGGTTTTTTTTTTTTTTTGGTGGCATAAGACCATTTTCCATTTATGAAAACAACAACAACAACAAACCACAACTGGAATTATAAATATGGGACCATTCTGGGAGGGCATATTTTTCCAAGAAATTCAGTAAAACACTCAGGTTACTAAATGCACAATAATTTACCCACAAAAATAATGTATTATTGACAATCCCAAATTATGTACATTTTTGTTTCTTTATGTTTTCAGGAAGTGTAATCTTGAGAAAAAAATGTGGAATTTATCTCAAATCTGTCACTATATCCAGAAACCGATGATTTTCATATATTTGTAACATTTTCAAAAGCATATAGTTTTAAAAATAAATGTGATCTTATTATGTTAAATGAATATCAGCCTATCAAAGATAAAATGAAATTTAAAGATTTGGCATCACTGTTTCACCATTTATTTTTTTTCCCCCTCGATGGAAGAAAGTGTATTCCTTATTTTGAAATAAGGTTGGAAGATTGATGATGCTCTCCCAGAAGGCATATGATGGAGCTGTAATTCTGGATTTGTAATCTATAGTCTGTGGTACTATGTAAATCTATTCAAAGATAGTTTTTTACATACCTAAAACTTTTCTAGGTCACTCATTATTTATAAGTTATTAAAAGTAATTTCATTAGCTGTTTGGGTTTTCCTCACCTAAGGAGATCCAATTTGAATTTTCATATAAAATGGAAAAAGCACTAAACCACTATTAGGGTATTGCTCTTTTGACATCTGGCTTAACCTTACAATCACACTTTTGTTTTTCAAAAGATGGGGGTTGGGGGCGTAAGGGGTTATGTATCTTTTCAAAATGAATACCCACTATTCATCACTGATGTGTATGGGCCCCTAAATAGTTCTTAATATCTAATGGGAAAAAGGATACTTGGGGGAAAAAGATGAAGTCAGGAGAGAGAGAGAGAGCTAGAGGAAGAGAGAGAGAAGAAGGGGAAGGGGAAAAAAGAGGACAAACAGAGAGACAGAGAGCAATGAGGGCATGAAGTGTGGTTTAAAATGATCAGAACTTCTGGATGTGTACTCCTTACCTGAATTGGTTTGAATATAGGTATCCTAACCTCTTTTCCCCCAACGAAAGAGAGATCTTTCTGAAAGGGAAAAAAAATACATGCATATTGTAAAAAATTAATACTGATTGTTTTAAAAACCAGATTTTTTTGGGGGGAAGTACAGTCTATATTCAAACCAATGAATTATACATTTATTAATAGAATAATGATTGAAGCCACAATAATCACTTTGTTGTGGGCTAGTGGATGATCTATAGCCAAGATGAATTTATGACTCAATTTTTAAGGGGATTTTTTAAAAAGGAAAAGCAATTTCATTTTAAAAAGTGAAAAAAAAAAAAACCACAATTAGCCAAACAGGAATATTATATATATTAAACAAAAGGGATTCAACTCTAACAACTGGAGATGATCTATTGATGATAAGATGTGCTGCTTAATGATGACAGAATCAATTTTCTGGAATTTAAAGACTAAATTTTATGATCATGGTGTAGATACTGTACTGGTCTAATGAACACCACAGTAAATGATTAAAAGAGCATATTTCCGCCATGATGTATATCACTGCTAAAAATGCCCCCACTAGCATAGTCAACAGTGTTGTTGAAATGTTGCTTCTTTTAGGCACAGAAGAAACATGCAGATACTAATGAATTCATGACTCACTAAATAAGGATGAAATACTGCACATTTCATAGACATATTGGAGATTAATTAAGCTGCTTTTTAAAAAAAATTAATATCTGACATGCATTACTGTCACAGTATTTGTTAGAATCAGAAAAGCAGTCCACAGGTTTAATGGATAAGCCATAGTATGATAACTAATGATGAGGGTAGATGTTGTCTTGTATAGTCTTGATATATCAAAAGACCTTAAGAAAGGTAGAATATTTAAGACAAACTTTAACAAACTGCATACATGGTGCCTGGAAAATGTTAAAACTTACTTACAAAGTTCCCCTTAAAAGTTACAATCATCTTATTTCAACCAAACTTTTCTTCACGTGCCAAACTCTAGCTTCTCTTTCAACAGCTTTTTTTTTTTTTTAACCATTAAGAACACAGACATCCTGAATTAGAAGCAAAGGTGTACCACATGTGCTTTTAGCTGCTTTTAGTGTTTTGCTTTTTAACAGAGAGAAATAAGAAGTAATTGTCAATATAATAATTTAATGTATGACAGCCAAATGAAATATCTGCATCTTTATTTCAATTAAATTAAAATGAACCTGCCAAGTATATTTATGCAACATTCATTATATACACATGATTGAAGCAACTGCAAGGTAAAATCTCGAGATGCTGATGACTCAGCTGTTAATCAAACATGACACTTGTCATTGATGCCCAGCAAGTGTTCCTTTTCACATTGAGTGCCTGCATTTCCATGGCTTCATTAAAAGCAGTACAGTTATGAGCCATGAAATGGATTATCAGTAAACCTTGAGGGGGTTGGGGGGAGGTGACAAACTAGTGTAGATTAACAGTCTCCTAAAAGTGAGTAGCATATTTAATCGACAATAGCATTTTTTTCATTTCCACTGTCATTTAATGACATAAGACTTTCATTGTTCCTTGCGTGAAGAAGGCAATTAATACCCGATTATGCTTTCTGGCAAAATAAAACAACGAACAAAAAGCCCAACAAAAACAACACAACAAAAACCAAAACCAAAATAAAATAACAAAAAAAAATCCTTTGTGGACTGGCACTATAATTATTCTTTAAAACAGAGAAAAAAAGTACCTCTTTGGTGAAGCCCAGGTACCCACACTAATCACTGTATGAGGGAGAGTCAATAAATATGGTGATTTAGGTTTAGCATCCCAACAGTTGATTCTAGAAACACAAATACACCTTTTTGCAATATAAATTATCCCCTATTTATTCCAAAGACTGCCAAATTTCTTATTCTACCAGAAAAAGGTTATTGGTAAGGAGTCCGGCCAATGAGGAACTTCTGACCATCTGTAGCATCACTGAACATATGTCCTCCCCAATTACTGCACTTACAAGTGGGCCTAAAGTGAAAATCAACAATCAGAAGGTACAAAGTCAGGACTGTACATCAAATATAGCTCCTAATTCACATTGAATTGTTGCATTCTAATGTTGCTTTGGCAAGGTGGGGATTAGTTATCATCTTATTGGAGAAAAATTCTTGTTAAAACATCAGGCCCAAATGCTTTTTTTTTGAGCCCAAACTGCTGACTTCATAGCACCATGAAGTTCACAGTAGGAAGTGTCTGCCCTGGTACTTTATTTCTGTCCCCTCAGAAAATGTGTAGGCTTGAAACTTTTGTCAGTGGAGATTTGGTCGCTTCTGTAACGTCATTTTTGCTCTTCTGCTCTTGGGGATACAATCATATATTTACAGTTTGGAAAAGTTCCCATTAATTGTATGCTTTTAAAAAGGGCAAAACTTCCCATATGGTCTACAGTATATTTTACTTGGTTTCAATTCTGTTGACAGGAAAAAAAATAGCAAGACTTTGATACTCAGCTGCAGGGCAATCGGACCTGGTTTTAAGTGCATATTGGGGTGGTGGTGGTGGTGTTGCTATTCTGAAGATGGTCAGCAAGAATACTGCCAGCACTAAGGAAAATCATGAGTACGTTTATGTTCAGATAAGCACCAATGAGTGCATAAAGGACCCATGGGTGGAAAACATAAATCCACCATCGTTACTGACTCTCCCTTAGAATCTGTAAACAGGACTGCAGCACAGTGCTCTTGCCTTGTTCTATACAAGATTAGGTACCACAGATCTTCCTCACAGTCCTCTTAATGGTTTTCAAGAACATATTCTAAAATAGGGAGAACAAAGCAAAGGAAAATGAAGAAGGATAAAAAGATCCCTGTTTAAGATTTTAAAAAAAGTGCATAATGTTTGAGTTACAAAAACTGTTACCATATGGGCCTGCTGGACACCAGACTACACTTTCTGTCCCTTTTTTGATAAAAACCAATACACAAACACAACTCCTGCCTGTTGGCTAGAAAAGTCCCTTTATCCCATCGCTAGGTGCAATCAATTGTCCAATTACTCAACATCTGTTTTTCTGCATTCCAAACAGGAATATCCAATTCTTTTTATACTACATATCAGGCTTACGATTCACTGGATACTGCATTTTAAAGTAGAGTATTTAGTGTTTGGAGTATATGTTTAAACTCCTCAGTGCTGGCAGGTTCAGTGCATCCATTGCCAGCAATGGACTTTGAGCCAGGAAAACGTTTATCCCAGCACAAGAGTACTCAGGAGGAATGGGCATTCTCCAACAAAGGTGGTCCATCTCTATGCATGGAAGGGTGTGTGTGTTCCCTTTTATAAGTTTTTGGAGGAAGTTTTGGGATGTGTTGAGAAGTGCTTTGCCGTGGAGGAACAGGAGGCCCAGGGATGGAATGAAGGTCCACATCTTGTGTTAATGGTGGTGATGGTAGGTGCCTCCTTGTGCCGTGAGGAGAAGGTGTTTGAGGAGGTGGTGGGGTAAAAGGGGAGGGGCTGTTCGGGAAAAAAGTATTGCCATGTTCACTTTTTTTGCCCAAAGGGGGTGGCTGGAGATGTAGTGGTGAGCTGGAGAAAACATCAGGTGTCCTCACAGGTTCTCGTGGTGGTAAAAGGGGAGGGCTTTCTGGAGGATCAGAGATCGAGGTCCGGTCAGAGTAACGTGGTGAGTAGACTTTTGATGTGGGTTGGCGAGGAGGAATTGCTGGAGGACTATCCAAATGTTTGGGCATAATCTAACATGCAAGAAATAAAACAGAAATTTATTAATAATGTATTTATATAATCACCAAGAATGCAATGCTATATTTACCATGAATATTACATGAAGAAAATTACATGATGATGCAACAAAACACTGAAAGAACATCAAAATATAGTCTAAAGTCAATTAAAAACACTGTTAATTCAAAGTCCATTTTATGTTTACTATTTAGAGGTTCACTGAAGTAACAGTATAATAAGATCCCACTATTATAATAATATTTTCTTTCCATCAAATATCAGTTTTTTGTTTTGTTTTGTTTTTACAACTTAATAGGCAAAAAGCATTTCTATTTAATGGAGTTAAGCTATGATATTCTCTTTAGTGGGTGGCCTAGAACATAGGACTTATTGGAGGACTGAGTTAATATCAAAGAGCCACTGTCAGAAGAAAATGAATCACTCATCACTGTTTCTTGTTTTCATTAACTCATTTAAGCATTTATTCAGCTCCTATTGTGCACAATAGTAGCCAATGGTCCTTTCAGTGACCTGATGTCATACTGGTTGGAAACAAACAAATGAACAAAGGAACAAACACAACAGGGTTGTATGGGGAGCAGGAGAGAGTCTGTCTCACAAGGAGTGTTAGGAAAGATGTTGTGGCACATAAGCCAAGTCTGAAAGGGATAATAGCATTCACACAGAGAGAGAATGTTGTGTTCAGGAAATAGCAAGTATAATAGTTTGGCTCTGGAACAGAACTCATGTGAGGGGCAGGAAAGTGAAACCAGCATGGAAAGACAGACTGAAACTTGATTGGGAAGGAATTTAAATGCCAGATGATTTTATATTTTATCCTACAGAAAACAGGGAGCCACTAAAGCTTCTTCTGAATTTTAGGAATATCAGCTGGGCAGCTGTGTGGAGGATAGACTGGAGAGGGGAGAGATATGACTAAGGTTATTGCATTCATCAATTGGGCTTATCAATGTGATTAAGCTTTAGCGAGCACACAGCAAGTGGTACACTGCTAATCTTGGAATTAGAAAGACTTGGAGTCAAGACACATTTCTGACGTGTACCAGTTGTAGGCCATGGGTAAGGGACTTGGCCACTCCATGAGAACCAGCTCCACAGGTTTCAGTGAGCTACATCAGTGGAGGAAATTCTTGTCACACTAATGAAATCAGACCCTGAAACCTCCCTCCCCACAACCAAAGCAACTTACTGCGATGGAAGCCACCCATTTACCCCAGTAGCACGTGGCTGCATGTTTACCTTTGAGGGAGAAGATTCTGCTGGAGCGGATTCTGGTCTTCTTCTTGGGGGCACTGGTGGGGGGATGGGCATTTCATCAATGCTCTTGGTTAAATTTATTGAGGATACTGAAGCAGATCCTGTTGGGCATTTAAATACAACTGCTTTTAGAAGAAATTGTTTAGGCTCTTTTTTTATGAATGCAAATTCACAGAAGTACCAAGATATGGATTTTTAGAAAGCAGCACAAGAAAATCCATCACCCAATTTCACTTACTTTTTAAGCAAATTGCTATTAAATATGCAAAAATTTCTCAGCACAGCTTTAAGAACAGTGCTTCCCTATCTGTTATATATCCTGTTCTATATCTGCCTCATGAACAAAGAGCATTTCCACAACCAGGCTCTTGATCATGATATGAGACCCATTCGATTAAGTCTGGTTCCCAGACCTTTGGATCAAACAGGCTGGGAAAACCCGCTAAAGCTCCAGCCAGGTAATGGTGGTGGCCTTTGGGTTTCCTTTCCGTGCTCTAAGGCAGTGTCACTGCTGTGCTCCTGAATGCTATATGCTGACCTCAGGACATGGTCCTGAATCCTTTCTACCAATGTTTTCAAATAAATGTTATGGAATTTAAGAGCTAGTTATAAAAGTGTTATAATTTTGGCTATAAAGAAGACATCTTTTCTATATTCTGAAAAATGGTTCTCTCTCTCCAGATTAGGGTAAGAATTATACTCTAATCCTAATATTAAGATTAAGATTGCTGTGGAAATGACAGATGAATAAGGTCATGGCAAGTGTGGATTTTGAAATAAAAAATACCTGGGTTCAAATTCAGATGTCATATTATTATCTATGACCACAGGCAAGTCATTTGACATCTCTTGGTTCCTGATGGTGAGATGTTTACTTTTATCTTTGTACCGACAGATCTAGAGTTTAACAAATGCTTGCTGAATGACTATGCAAGATGGGGTAATGAATATCTGTTGGACCTATATCATAAAGTAGTTCTGGGCTTAAAAGGAGATGTTTAAAGCATTGTACAAATATTCAAATGCAATCTATCACTTTGTATGATTACTTTTAGTTTTAGAAAAACCTCTGGGTCATTCTCAAAAAACAAAAACATCAACTACACCAAAAAGTAGTTAATTTGATAAAAAAAAAATTTGGTGAATTGAGATAAAAAACACATAAAACTTTTAATAAGAACCAATTGGCTAAAATTATGAGTCAAGTAAATAGATACTTGAGAAAAGCAGGGTGATAAAGGGAGATGAGCACTGGATTATGTTCACTGGTTTCTTATTTGGGCACTTCTACAGGTGTGTGACCCAAAATAAACGGAGAGTCTTGGTTTATTTTCAGACTAAGAGGTTGGATTAGATAATTTTCATGGTCCTTTTTAACCATAAAAATTTCATGATTTTGCATAAGCAATCATATTGTTAATATTCAAAGTTAAACATTTAATATTGACAGCTACATTTAATCATTTATATTTTCTTAGAAACCATCAAATTTAATAATTTATTTAATAATAAACTAAGACTTGATTCATTAAGCCATACTGCTTAATATAAGTGTCGGTGTTTGTAATTTTGTCCATGTCACAATCTTTCCTGGGTCTCAATTTTCCTAGCTTCAAAATTAAGATATGAGCCTAGATGATCTTTAAACTCCTTTTCAGAATCTGGAGAAAGTCTACATACATTTGATTTTTATATTAGCTGATTTATTGATGTATCAGCTGTCTTAAAATAAAAATTAAAAGTGGCATAGAATTTTTGTAGTGATTATAACTTAGGATTCACAATTTTAAATGTTATTTTACCTACAACATGAAAATGAAATTTTCATAGAAATGATAGTAATATTGAAGAAAATTATCTATGATCAAGGGTTAAAAGAATAGGGGAAGGCCTCACTTAAAAGATGTTGTAAGTCAGGTACCACTGCTGCCAGACCCAAGGAAAGTTTGAGCAGGAAAAGTTATATTTGGTTTGAGTTCTAAAGCCATAGCAAGTATTATAGGTGAGACTTAAACCAGATATACTAACTTGGGCCATGGGGCAGTGTAACTTGGATAAAGATGGTATCGCTGCCTGTGAAAGGAAACAAGAAAAACGAGATTTTTTTTTTTTGCTGAAATTTGTCAAAAATTCTATCATTATTGCTCATCTTAAATAATGTAACATTAGACCAAAGTACAAACATATGTATCCAAAATGTTATTCTTAGGAATAAAAAAAGGAGGGGCAGCTAGGTGTCACAGTGGATAGAGCACCAGCCCTGAAGTCAAGGGAACCTGAGTTCAAATCTGGCCTCAGAAACTTAACACTGCCCAGCTGTGTGACCTTGGGGCAAGTCACTTAACCCCCAATTGCCTCAGCAAAAAAAAAAAAAAAAAAAAAAAGGGACAAAACTAGCCAATATATTAACATTTTGGTGTCATAGTCACTTTTATGAAATGTATCCAGGATTAAGGCAAAAAATCCTTTATCCTGCCAATGGACTAAAGGGAAATGAAACACTTAGTGTAAATTATTCACAGCCATTATAGGGATATAGTCATGAGGTCATGCTTCAGTCTTTGGAGGAAAAAAAAAACAAATCTCCAAAGGAACTCTCTATATTCTTATTTTTGTTCATAACCATTATCATGCAATTTGCAAAAATTGAATGTTTAGATTTACCCTTTAACTCATATGTGAGTGTGATCTACTAAACAATCTTTAAATTTGGTTTTAAAAGACACATGAACATGGGCTTTTGTTAATTTCTATAAAATTAGACAAAGACTTAATAGTTAAAACAGAGTTTAATGATGAGTGTTAGTGACTTTTTTCCATGATAATATGAAAAATCCATTGAAAATTCTATACTTTACAAATAAAAGTAATATATTTAATGTATTCCTTTAATATATTGCTTCTAAAATGAAATTTTCATATAAATGATAGTAATATTGAAGTAAATCATTTATGATCAAGGGTAAACAAACAGGGGAAGGCTTCACTTAAAGGATTCTCTAAGCCAGATACCAAACTAAAGGAAAATTTGAGTATGAAAATGAGAAATTCATTAGAACAAATCTTATGGCATCTTGATAGCACCATAATTAGAACCCTGAAATTCTCAAGTCAATTTTTAAAGCTTTAACTGAATGAATCTTTAAAAGATGGTGAGATTGCTTTTTTTGGTTTAAAACAATGAAGCAATTGACAATATATAGGTTGATTTGAATTAATTGTTAACATTACTGAAACAATAATACAAAAATTATTTTGATTTTAGTCATTTCATTATCTGAACTCCAGTATTTACTTGTAATTCCAATTTTTTTTTTTTTAAAGTAATAGCCTGAGTTTATAAAGATAAGTGCTTCCATAGGCTTTCTTTTTGAAATTCTTTTCAGCTCAACTGGATACTCTTAAATATATGCTAATGCATTCCTTCTCATTTCAATGATTCTTCCCTTCAAGATGCTCAAGGACTACAAATTTTAATTTGAAAATCTATTCCTTCTTTTGAAGTAGGTACAAAGCTGATGCTGTTTTTCTAACCTAAGAACTTTGCCAGCACATAAAGAACTTTACTAGGTAGGAGGCACTGAAATGAAACCAAAATATTGCCCATATCTACAAGGGACCTGCTGTTGTTCAGAAAGAATACTATATAAACAAAATAAATTTCTAAGTATAGCAAACTTATTCTGGAAAAATCTGGAGAAATAGCCGATTTTTAATTTAATTTTATTACCTGATAGCTGCTGTTAAAGTGGCCTTAGAATTATAAATGCTTTCAGGGAAGAGGTGTTAGAACTGCTATTATCATGCAATCATTAAATGAAATTGTTGGTAATGATTTGGGAGTCAAATCCACTTAAAATAACCACTATCTCTCTAAATTTATCAGAGACAACTTACATTGACTAGGAGTACCTGAAAAAAGCTTCTCCAGAAGTGTTCTACTTATAAATACCTGAAGTATGACTGCTTAGCAAGAGAATTCTTGACGAGTTTAGAACTCTTCTAATATCTTCTAATAGAATAAAAACCTCACTGACCCAGACTAAACAGAGAAAAAATCAGTTTAAATTAACTAAAGTTTCAAATTACAGAAGATTTAAAAAAAGAAATAACCCATTACTTTCATTTCTATTCACTTAAATTAGTAAATATCATGATTAATTAACAAATAAAATCTGTATATTACACAAATTATTCACCATGTAAACTAGAAGTTATTAAGCTGCTTGATGATACTTAAAAAGTTGGTTCTCATATATTGAACTATTTGCCATCTGGGGGAGGAGGAGGAAATTGGAACATAAGATTTTGCAAGGGGCTGATGTTGAAGAATTGTTCATGCATATGTTTTGAAAAATAAAAAGTTTTAATAAAGAAAAAAAAAAGTATGTTCTCAAGTATTTGAAAAAGCCTGATTATCAAGTATTTAAACAAGATTGCAATGGAAATGTTTAAAAGTATTTGGACTTTCTTTGAAATGCTTTGCTAAATACAAGAATGCAAGCTTACCTTATGTTCAGATAACAAATTAGGATGATTGTACCACAGAAAAATATTATAAATGAATGCACACATATAATTGACTCAGCTATCAATTGAGTTCTTGACTATATTTGCTGTCCTGAGAACCAACCTGTCCAAAAATGGGAAGGGCTAGTTGTATCAGAAGGTTGGCCTCCAGGAAATGATTCATATTAAACTGTTAGCATTGTAAATGTACTCTTTTTTTCTTACTTTTATTATTTTTTTATTATAGCTTTTTATTTATAAGATATATGCCTGGGTAATTTTTCAGCATTGACAATTGCAAAACCTTTTGTTCCAATTTTTCCCCTCCTTCCCCTTCCCCTCCCCCAGATGACAAGTTGACCAATACATGTTAAACATGTTAAAGTATAAGTTAAATACACTATATGTATACATGTTCAGACAGTTATTTTGCTGTACAAAAAGAATCAGACTTTGAAATAGTGTACAATTAACCTGTGAAAATACAGGCAAACAAAAATAAAGGGATTGGGAATTCTATGTAGTGTAAATGTACTCTTTATTTAATGTCTATTAAGAAGAAAAACTACTGAGGGAGCTAAACTACATTCATCCTTTTATGTTCACTATAAAAGAAACCAGAAGACATAAGAATGGTACAGCTAAACTGAATGATGGCTTGAAGACAAATGAAATAGTCCATTTAGAAAATAAGTAATACTAGACAGCTTTTCTTAGGACATGTACTCATCTATTCACAATGAGCATGTAAATTACAGTACCAATGTTCGTTGTAGAGAATTTAGAGAAATTCTAAAAAGGGCAATAAAAATTTCCAAAATAAGTGAACTTATACCTTGATTCCTCATAATTTTCAATGTGAAAATAGGGAAAGAAGCCACATACTATGTTGAAATTATGAAAAGTATCTTCAAAAAGGCATGGACATATGAGCAACAAATGAAGTCATTTAAAAAAGAAACATGAAACTCAGTCATAGATAGAAATTGAGTGGTTAGTGATTTCAGAATCCTTTACTTGTAGCCAGGTCACTTGTCTGATTTGGGCAAAAGTCAAAACAAAAACTAGATAAGAAATTATCAAGGGAGAAGGCTGTGGAATCACAAGAGTTCCAACCTGACCTGTTTAATAAGATTCTACTGGGGGGAAACAAAGGCATTAATATTATAGAGAGAATTTTTAACTGATGAAAACTGTAGTCATAAAAAAGGAGCTGAAATTAGTCATAAACTGCCTCAGACTTACTGAAGTAGTGAGAGACAGGAACCAAAATACCTTGGACTGACTACAGGCATTTTGTAGAGTGATGGAAGACTGTGTAAATGTAATCACATATAACAACAAACTTCCTCATGACCCTCTGAAAGAAGCAGGAAAATGTTTTATGATAATAGATTATACAAGTAGGGTTTCCTCAAGCAAAATATAATAATGTAAGAGACGTGCTTATGTAGACAATTTTCAATATAGACCTCATCTTTATGATACCAAAATGGACATGAGGTATAGAAAATACAAAATCCTGTGTGTGTGTGTGTGTGTGTGTGTGTGTGTGTGTGTGTGTGTGTTTTACTTAAGGAAATATCTGATTCTTTGGGAAAAAAAAAAAAAAAACACATCCTTGAATACTCTTCCTGGAGGGTGTCTTTTGAAAAATCCAAACAAAAGAATGAAGATGAGATTGTCTAAATAGGCTTTTCCCAGCCCAAGATGGCACTGTTCATGGCATTGTAATTTACACAGATTCTTGAAACACTAAAATCACAAAGAATCTGAGGGGGAATGAAAATGTATGATAGCTCTAGAAAATAAGAGAAAAAACCATGATGAGGAAGTACATGACCAACAATGGAGACAAATTAAACATGCAGCCAAAAAAACCATAAGAAAGACTCTGATACAATGGCACTCACTCCCTGCCATGTTACAGGAACAAAAGCAAGACCTTTAGAACCCTGAGCTTCTTTGGAGGACTTAAGGGAAAATGGAGAAAAATCACATGAGAAAAAGGGTTATTCTTTGTATCAGTAAGGAAACAATCATACCAATGAAACTATTGACTGAACAAAATTCAAAATAAGTCTGTGTTATTTCCCTCCTCCTTCTCTCCCCTCAGGGGTGAGGGAATTAAAAACATTCAAACCCTAGAGATAAAGACAGAATGATCTTTGACATAAATGGTAGTTGGGCCAATATTTTTTTTCTCTATAAAAACATATTTCTAAAATAATAATGAAGTGAAAAAATAATGTTCAATATACTATATTAGTTTATGTAAGTCTCTCTAAGCCTCTCTGAAATCATCCTGTTGATGATTTTATATATATATTTTGTAGTATAAAGGCTTTATAATTATAGCAATAAAAATAAAAAGAGCTCACTTTTCTGTGCTTATTTAAATTAAACTGAATGTTAAAAAAGGAATCTTATGTTTTTCTTCTGGCTATAAAGTTTTTCCAGAGGAATATTAAAAACAACCAAATTATGTAATGTGATTTAAACTGTCAGGTTGCTGCACAATTTATCAGAAGAGGCCAAATCTTATTACATTGATAATTTTTACAAAGCTCTTAGAGGATTCTTTTGTTTTTATTAAACTGCAATTTCACTGTACTTAAGTTTGCTGGAGTTTGAAATGTCAGTCACATAGATCTTCACTATAACATCTATGCTACTATAATTGACTGATGGGAAAAGGACATTACTGGCATATTCCATCTAATGTCATTAAGTGATTCAGTGACATGAAGTGAAGTATGACTGAATCACTCTGGAACTGTAGGATGGACAAAAAAAATTAAATTTTGTTAATCGTTAAAAGGGGGAAGGATTAAATAAGAAATGAGTCACTATTCAGTTTCAACATATCTTAAGCTAGTTCATTCTAAAACTGGAATCTGAGAATACATTTTCCTACAGAAACATTGATACATGGTCATTGAAGAATTTTAGATAGAGGTTTGAAAACCTCTAGGAAATTTCTTGGGAATTACCATAGGAAATACTATATTCTAAGTAGGTAAAATGGCCTCTCCAAATATCTTCAGTTAGCAAACAGACATACATGGATGGATATTTTGCAAGTTTAAGTAATTCAGCTGAAGATCAGAAAGGCAAGTTATATTTAACAAGTACTGTAAGGGACATGGTATTGGATTGACAAAAGGACTTTGTGTTCCAAAGGAATACTATTTAGGAACTATGCTTATTATTAAAATATTTTTATATATTATGTATATTTTCATATTATATCTATATATACAAACATTATATATAATATTTTATATATTACATATATATGTATATTTACATTAATAGGTAATATAGCAATAGTCTACATTACTTATGTAATGTAGGGGGTCCTATTGGGGACACCGTACTATCACAGAATGTAGGCTACCACCTGAACTGTATTATGGATGATATGCAGACTATTACTGTAAGGTTTATTTAAGATTCATTAAGGATGTTGAATAAACTGTGAGACATATTTATACCATATTAAAAATAATAATTTGTAAAACACTTTGCACATCTTAAAGGATTATATAAAAAGCAGCTAGAGTTTCTCAAGCTTTTTTCATTACAAAAGAAAGTTTATCACTAATGAGTAATGTTTTTAAGGATTTTAAAGAATTTGTCGTTTTAGCACCTACTTGAGTGAAAAGGGCTTGAGTGCTCAGAATCAAACACGCTGCCCACATCAGTGGTACTGGAAGCACCAGAAGCTGGAGGAGGTGTTAATGGAGTCCGTGGAGAATTAGGTGCTGATGCTGCACTTTCTGTTTCACTTTCAGGGATGCGGCTGTAACTGATCTTCCTTGGCTCCTGCTGCAGTGGCGTGGGGTGTCTCATGGTACCTGGTCTTGGGTTTGATGGACGAACACCAGGAGACTTGAGGGGATAACTGTATTTTTTTGGCTGTAGACCCATCAAAAACAAACATGTTACTTTAATAAAGCACTACAAATATCTAAATAAACAACATGTAAAAACATCTTAATTCAATTGCAAAGGAGAATGAGAAGTAGTCTGAAAGTCTCTGCAAGTTTAATCACATATTTTGGATTGGTAATAAGAGACCAGGGATGAAGGATACAAAGGTTAAGCCACAGAAATAATACCCTGGAGAAAATGGGAACATTTTATGCCAGTTTTGTTACAAGTTATGTCAGAAAATTAAAAAAAAAAAAGGAGTTTTTGAGTTTCAATGGATAAATGATGGACAGAAACAGCTACACCCAAAGAAGGAATACTGGGAAACGAATGTGAACTATTTGCATTTTTGATTTTCTTCCCGAGTTATTTTTACCTTCTGAATCCAATTCTCCCTGTGCAACAGGAGAACTGTTCGGTTCTGCAAATGTGTATTGTATCTAGGATATACTGCAACATATTTAACATATATAGGACTGCTTGCCATCTTGCGGGAGGGAGGGGGAAACGAAACATAAGCGAGTGCAAGGGATAATGTTGTAAAAAATTACCCTGGCATGGATTCTGTCAATCCATTTATTAAATAAATAAATAAAGTTCTTATTAAATAAAATAAAATTTAAATTTAAAAGAAAAAATAGGAGTTTTGGAGTGTGTATGGACAAATTAAGGTCTACCTATAGTAGACAAATTCCAATATAGTAGAGTGAAAATATAGAACAAATTAGCAAAATCATATAAATTTGCTTGGGCTAATCTGAAAAATACTTTATTCTACTAGAATGAAGCCTTATGCAACTTATAGGGAAAGGGATATTCTGGGAAATCAAGTTTTTCAGATACCTTAAATAATAATTCCTTAATTATATGTATGTATGTGGTATGTGTGTATGTGTATGCGTGGGCACACATGTATAAAAAGCAACAAAATCTTTTGAATGTAATTTAACCTTTTTATTATGACTGAGGATTATCTAGATATTATGTATACATAGTACAAAACAAAATGATGCCCTAGATATTATGAAATGAATGGAAACTCTCTGTTGTTGTCTCTGTCTTCCAATCTCTCAGGTCGGGGCTGAGTGATCAATCATAAAAGCACACCCACCCACATTTGTGAAGATGGAAGCCAGGAATTGGAACAGGTGTTAAGGATGTTCATTAGAGATTCTCTATTTCTTTCACTTTCCCTCTAATATGATTACAACTTTATCTTTCTTGATTTCAAGCTGTTAGCTGTCACTTCTGGCTTCTGTCAATATATTTGCCAGTTGTATCTCCTTCCTAACTTGATTTTTTAAAATATATTTTAACTTTAAAAGCCAGATAAGCCAGGCTGCCAGAACAGAATGGGGAATAAGAATAAATAGGTTTGAGTTTGAGACCTAATGGGTTTTTCTATGAGTAAAATAACATTCAGGGCAGTATTTCTTAAAGGGTTGTTGTTTCCAGTCATGCAAAGCATGCTACAAATTGTATAGAACTTATACTTGTAATCTCAGGTGTGTGGAAGAGTGTGCTGCAATTGAATATAGTATTCTATAATCTCACAAGCAAAGAAATTTTGAGAACCATTAATTTAGTGATGACTTCATAATTCATTCAGAAGTCTTATGTGCTTGCTTCCTTGTTCTTAACTGTATTTTGAAAATGTGAGGATGCTTATGATTGTGTACAGACTTAAGTAAAGAATAGCAAGAAGTTTGAAAACAATGTGAACTATCTTCACAAAGAAAGTAAAAAATTTAGTCAAACATTTTCTGGGTTATTGTTTCATACTTCTATTCATTCTTTAATATAAGAATTTTGATTCTTATACCTATTTTTTACTCTTTTTTTTTTGTTGTAACTTAAGCGAAATAGTTTGTATTTATTATTCTTTAAAAGATATAATCTAAATTCTGATTATATTAAAGTTTTTGAACAAACAAAATCAATGGAGCCAAGATTAGAAGGGAAGCAGAAAACTGGGGAAAAATTTTTTACATCCAAGATTTCTGATAAAGGCCTCATTTTTAAAATATATAGAGAACTGATTCAAATTTATAAGAATACAAGCCATTCCCCCAACTGATAAATGGCCAAAGGATATGAACAAATAATTTTCAGATGAAGAAATTAAAGTCATTTCTAATCATATAAAAAATGCTCTAAATAACTATTGATTAGAAAAAATGCAAATTAAGACAATTCTGGGATATCACTATATACCTCTCAGATTGGCTAGGATGACAGCAAAAGATGATGATAAATGTTGGAGAGGAAGAGGGAAAAACTTGGACACTAATACATTGTTGATGGAGTTATGGACTGATTCAACCATTCTGGAGAGCAATTTGGAACTATGCCCAAAGGCTGTGCATACCTTTTGATCCAGCAGTAATCTCTACTGGGTCTGTATCCCAAAGAGTTCATAAAAAAGGAAAAGGACCTATATGTATAAAAATGTTTGTAGAAGTGGCAAGGAAATGAAAACTGAGTGCAGAGATAGAGGCCTCTGGAGGCCTATGTTGTTGTTTGTGTTTTTTTCTTTCTAATTTTTTTCCCTTTTGATCTGATTTTTCTTGAGCGCAGTGATAAATGTGGAACTTTGTTTATAAAAATTATACATGTTTACTCTATATTGGATTACTTGCTGTCTAGTGAAAATACCATGTTGTGATCCATATTCAGTCTCCATAGTCCTCTCTAAATGCAGCTGACTCTCTCCATCATAAGATTATTAAAACTGTCCTGAATCACCTCACAGCTGAAAAGAGCTAAGTCCATCAGAATTAATCATCATATAATCTTGCTGTTGCTGTGTACAATGTTCTCTTGATTCTATTCATTTCACTTAGCATCAGTTCATGGAAGTCTCTCCAGGCCTTTCTGAAATCAGCCTGCTCAACATTTCTTATGGAATACTAATTACATTCATATATCAAAACTTCTTCAACTATTCTCCATCTGATGAGCATCCATTCAGTCTCCAGTTCCTTCCTACTACAAAAAGGGCTTCTATAAACATTTTTTTGCACATGTGGATCCTTTTACCTTTTTTATGATTTCTTTGGGATAAAAATCAGTAGAGACACTGCTGGATCAAAGGATATGTATGTATGTGTACAGTTTGATAGCCCTTTGGGCATAGTTCCAAATTTTGCATGTATTTTGAAAAATAAAATTCCAATTCAGTGAATCTGTTACTTTGATGATTTGTCTATCAAATTAATCTTTGCCCAGAACAATGGGAATAGTCCCACAAATGTGTGAAAAGACCTGCCTGTAACATTTTTAATTGTAACACCTCTTATTTCTGCCAAATTGATCTTTCTTACTATCTAATCCTTCAGATTCTTAAAATGTGGCTTGTGTTTCCATATGGGGTCTCGTAATTAAATGTAGGGGATTACAAAATTATGATTTATTATTAGTAAATGTTTGATTTGCATACCGATTTTATACAGTTATATACCTGGGGTCATGTAACAATTTTTGGGACAAAAAAGGAGTGTGAATGGAAAAAAATTTAAGAAGCCCTGATCTAATCTGTTTGAAAACACAGCCATTATATATGATACAGAGAAATACTATATAAAATGTTTAGAATTCTGAGTAGATTTTTATCTGCATGCTTACAAATCTCGGTAGAGGCTTAGGGTTTCTTGGTTCAATTTCCAGTGACTTGTTGAAAAGATAATCTGTGAATTCTTTTTCCATGCTATTTCCCATTGGATTCAAATTTTCAAAGAATCTCTGGAATATAAAAAGATGAAAAAAGGGCACTACTAGGTTTTTCATGAACTATTGAAATTTGTGAAAATAATTTAAGAAAGTATTTTAAACTTAAGACTGAGTATTGAATAATTGGAAGAAAAGTTTTATTTTTCTAGCATCCTCCATTCCCCTCTCCCCCAAAGAAAATACTCTCATAAAAAGCTGACAAATCAATTTTCATCATGGAATTACAAAATTTCAGAAATGTAAAGGATTTCAGTGGCAGTCTGATATAATGTGTACTTGAAAAATAATTCTCTCTAGAATTCTCATATCCAACAAATAATCAGTCAGGTTTTGCTTTAAGACCTCAAATGAGAGGGAAACCATTCCCTCTCTAGGGAGCCCATTATACTTTCAGATAGCTCTATTAGAAAGTTTTTCTTTGCAAACCTAAATTCACATCCTTGAAGCTTCAACCAACTGTCTCTACTTTTGCCCTCCATGGCCAAGCAGAAAAAAAATCTAGTTCATCTTTCACATGATAGCCCTTCAAATATTATTTGTCATAGACAATTATTAGTTCCTTCAGTTGATTCTCAGAAAGCTGATGAACTCAAGGCCTTCACTAATCTGTTGGATCCCTTTTATATTATCATTGTGTCCTTTCTAAAGATATTACACTTAAAACTGAACATAACACTCCACATGTTAATCTGGAGTTGTGGCTATAAAAATAAATATAATTTAGCTTCTTCCAATACAGTTAAGTAAAGCAACAACAAAGCAAAATAAAAGCTTTGCTACACTGTCTGGTATTTAAAACAATGCTTAAACATTATTCAGCAATCATTCTCCCCCCGCCCCCCCCCCCCCAACTTAACCAAAAATATTCATCTCCAAATAAATTAACTTACTTTGATATCAGATTCTACTCGCAAACAATATGGTTGATTTTGGTACTGCTGTATCTCTCCTGTTATTTCTGCAACTTTTCTTCTTTTGCTAAAGTTTATGAGTTCTTTTCCATGTCTTTTCAAAACCTCAGGATTGCCTTCTTCTGTTTTCAAGATATTTGTCAAATAAATCCCTAAAAGATATAATGAAATATTTCAGGAAAAAAATCAGATAAAATTATACTTTTTCTGGTACCATTCCACCATCACTAAATATATCATTAATAACAATGATATTATTTACTAATAACAAAATACTGTACTAGATTGGGGGAAGACATAAAGTAATTTAGTAACAGGCTTTGCTTACACAAGGCTTATAACCTAGCACAGTGGTCCTCAAATTTTTTAAATAGGGGGCCAATTCACTGTCCCTCAGACTGTTGGAGGGCCGGACTATAGTAAAAAGAAAAACTTTGTTTTGTGGGCCTTTAAATAAAGAAACTTCATAGCCCTGGGTGAGGGGGATAATCATCCTCAGTTGCGGCATCTTGCCCGTAGGCCGTAATTTGAGGACTCCTGATCTAGCAGGTCTATACATGGGTAGGAACATATTTCATACATACTATACAATATTTAGAGTATGGAATAGAATATAAAAGAAAATATGCCAGCTAAAAAAGTCATGTGTAGAGGTAAGAATACTGGAAAAGAACTCTGGGAGAGCATTTGAACTGAGAACTAGTAGTACAACAAAAAGGGGAAAAAATATTCTAGGCCAAGGGAAAAATCACATGTTGAGTTACCAGAAATTTCTTGCTATGAAAGAATAATCAACTTAAATCCAATTTGTGAAATCATGTCCTAAAAACAGCTTAAACCCAACATATCCAAAACAGAACTCGGGCTGTTTATTCCTTTCCAAACTTCCCAATTTTCAATGCTTGTCATTTCATTTTTACACCATCTCTCAAATGCCCTCTTCTCCCCTCTGATACTGCCAGGTCTCTAGTGTGGGCTCTCATTGCCTCAAGTCAGGAGCATTATAAGAGCCTGCTAATTAGGTATACCTGCCTGCAGTCTCTTTTCATTCCAACCTACCTTTCTTGAGCCACTAAAGCACAGGTTGATGCCATCTCCCTACTAAAAAAACTTCAATAGCTTCCTTTTAGTTCTAGGATCTATCTGACCTTCAAAGTCAAATTCCCCCTCCCTGCCTATTTTCTTATACCTTAAGCATCCCTACACCATCCTCCATACTCTACAATTGGTCATTCAGTGTCTTTAACAAAACACTCCATTTGCTGACTACAGGCATTTTCATTAGCCTTGACCTCCCTGCTCTACCCATTCTGGAGTGTTCTCCTTCCTCACCTGTCTCCCAGTTTCCGTAAAATTTGCTAAAATTCCACCTTCTATAGGAGAACATTACAGACCGGCCTTTATTTTATCACCTTTGTTCTCTTGCATATCTCCTATTTATCCTGAACATACTTGCTTGTATATAGTTGTTTGCATGTTGTCTTCCCTATTCCCCACTGACTTCCTTCAAAGACACGGACTATATTTTGACCTTCTTTATATCCCTAGATTAGCATACTGCCTAGCACATAGCAGACATTTAACAAATGCTTTTTGACTGGAGATTTTTTGGATAATCACCCCAAAAAAAGATTTAAATAAGCTTCTTTGCAGACAGATCTAAATCTCATAAAATGAAGTATGCAGTAGAATAGCAAGTTCACATTTGTCAATGTATCATCAGTTATGATAGAAAAGCCAAACAATTTTTTCACATCAAAAACTATTACATTTTTTAACCATAATAGTGATTTAGTCAAAAGAAACAAGAGTAATCCAAAGTCTAAGGCCTATTTTAAAAGGGAAGACTGATGTATAGAAGGTTCCAAGAGGGTAGACTAAGATTGTGGCTTATTATAAAGATCCTGAAGGGAAGGGGGATTGATCTGTGCATATAGAGCAGTCTCTTCCCCCATAACTGTTAGTCAGAGATATATAAGTACAGTCAAACGCTCAAATAAATCCATATAGTCTATCCTACATGCTAGCATCCTAGGTAGGAGTATCTGAGAAGGGAACATTGATATCACTACCAGTTTAATTATGTGGTGATCAAAATCTAGACCAACAGTAGGAATGAAAAGAAAGGGGAATGAACTTGGAAGAATTATGAAAAAATAATGAAGAGGACTGGGGACTGTTGTATTGAGGGGGAGAATGGTAATATCTTTCATAGATATTAAAGTCTAGATGGAGAATTGGTTTTTGAGATGTAATAAATTCAGTTTAAGACAAAATGAGTTTGAGATATGGGAGGACATCCAGGTAGAGATGTCTAATCAGAAAATGTGAGTGCTAGCCTGAAATGAAGGAGAAAGGAAAAGAACATCCAGAAATATAGGGAAAAAAACCCCAGGACATCTTGGTGTCAGGGAAATTAAGTGGGGAAAGACTTGAAGAAGGAGGAGGTATTCAAAACTGTCAAATACTAGGAGTCAAGAAGTGTTAGAAAAAACTATTGTTACTTGATTATCAAATAGTTATTGATATAGACATTAATAAAAAAATTCATTTGATATGAACAAAATTTTTTTAAAAAACAATTGCAAAGTATTTATAACCAAGTTGAAAGAATGTTCTAAATCACTAATAAGAGAAATGGAAATCAAAACAACCCTGAGGTTTAACCTCATCACACCCTAGAAATTGGTTAGGATAACAAAAATGGCAGCTCTCAATATAGTAGAATAATAGGAAGACAAATACATTGTTGGAGGAGTTGTGAAATGGCAAAAACATTTTAGAAAGAAATTTGGAATTATGCAAATAAAATAACTAAGATGTTCATATTTGTTGATCACAGTCCATTAATGGGCTTATACTCCAAAGAAGCCATTAATAAGAATAGACTTTCACATAAAACAAGTTATTTATAGCAGCACTTCTAAGGCAAAGAATTGGAAATAAAGGAGATGCTCATCAATTTGATACCTAAACAAAATGTGGTAAATGAATCAAATGGATTATCACTTTGCTATAAGAAATAATGTGTGTGATAAATACAAAGAAGCATGGGAAAAATGTATATCAGTGTAAATGAAAAGAACTATGCACCCCCCAAAAAAATTAAAAGCGAATATGAAAAAACAATCAAGATCAAGCATGATTTGAATGAAATAATCTGTGCTGATTTTTTTTTCTCTGTGAAAAAAAAGGATCCTGACATAACTATGATGATTTAAGAAAAAGAAGACATCAATAGAAGCAGAGCTAAAAATGGCAGAGTAAATGTAGGGATTTGCTTGAGTTTTCCTCCAAACCCCTCCAAATAATTTTAAATAGTGACTAAACAAATTCTGGAGCATCAGAACTCATAAAAAGTGGGAAGTGAAGCTATTTTCCAGCCCAAGAAAACTTAAGATAGTTAGCAGAAAAGGTATGTTGTACCAAGTGAGAATGGAGCACAGACCAGCACCAGCCATGCCAGCACACCAGGAATAGGCCTTGGAAGCTAATGAATCAACAGTAGCTGCTTCCAGAGGTCTCACCCCATAGATGGTAAGGATCAAACAACAGGAAGGAGCTTCTGGGGTTCTCTTTGCTAGCATCGAGGCAGGACTCTGTTGCTTTGCTCATTCTCAGAATCTGGGCTGCAATCTTAAATTGCAATCCCAAAGCAAGGAGGAGTACTAGCACACTGGAACTTGCAGACTCAATGGGACAGGGCAGAAAAGAATGCTTGTAGTCATTCACAGACACACATCTCTCAGATTATAACACTTTGGAAGAACTAAAAACTTATAGGTCTCTAGAAGTATCTCTGAAAACAGCTGCACAAAATCCCTGAAACTTGAGAAAATACACCCACACCCTTCACCTGGAAACAGAGTCTGACTTTGACAGAGTTAAAAGTTAAGTAATAGGCTGAGAAAATGAGCAAACAGGAAAAAAGGTTTTGACCATAGAAAGTTACTATGGTGACAAGGAAAATCAAAATACACACTCAGAAGAAGACTAACAAAGTCAAAGCTCCTACATCCAAAACCTCTAAGAAAAAAAAAATTGTCCTGAGGCCATGGAAGAGATTAAAAAGGAATTTGAAAATGAAGTAAGAGAGGTACAGAAGATATCAATACAGGCCTTTAAAAAAAAAAAAAAAAAAGGTAGTCACTAGTGCCTGAGATAGTAGTTTTGAAAGTAAGAATGATGTTTACTGTGGTAAAGTCAGATGATAGATTTTCAGTTCAAGGGGATCTTAGGAGGTCATCTGGTTTAAAACCTCTCATAATGCAGATGAAATAGGGGCTCAGTGAGATTAACTGATGTACCCAAAGTCACAGAATTTATAAGTGACAGAGCTGAGAGTTGAACTCAGGTTCTCTTAAACTAAATTCAAGTCAACTTCCATTGTACCAGATGCCCAGAACAAATTATAGAAGTTAAGGTGAGAAAAATAAGTAGTCAGCATAATTACTATTTTGGAAGTTAGGAAGCAGGAGTATCATGGTTTTTAGATAGATCTACACATATTAATAAAAAGAGATCAGAAGAAAACTGAATATGTAAGATAAAACAGAGAATAAATTTGTTTATACACACACACATAAACACTTTAACAAAATAAGGTCTTAAATACATTCTGCTATTTTCTACATATCTATCACTTGTTTCAAAACAATCCTTTGTCCAAAAACATATTGATTATTCAATTAAAAATATAAATAGTACTTACCAAAGAAAGGCACACATGGTGGATTAATAGACCTGAGTTTTGCCAAATATTTTTTATAGTGATCTTCACTCAGTTCATGAGCTTCCTCTAGAATTTTCTTTTGGCGACTTGGAATTTGCTAAAAGAAAATAAATATTTATGAAGCTCATGTTCACACATGAATTTATAAATTTTGCAAAAAATATATAAAAGTAAATACATAGTTATTGTAACCAAAGAGTGTGCAAAATGAAAACCAACATATTTAACATCTCATGAAATTAGTGTTGTACCAGTGTTACCATGGGAATGCATATATATAACAAAAATTTGATCCAAGGAATATAAGGCTAGTTTCATAGCCTTAGGTACCACTCTCCTCCCTGCCATACTAAACTGTAAAATATGAATAAATTAATGGATGAAAAAGCACTTATTAGGCACCTAGTATATGCCAAGGACTTCTAAGAGCCATGACTACAAATAGAAAAACACAACATGCCTTCAAAGACCACACATAATAGAAGATAATAGAAGAAGATAATACATAAGAGTAAGGTTTAGCTGCAAGGTAAAGGTAAATGCATGGGATTGACAATCCAAACAACTTGCATTCTAGTTCCTTTTCCATTGCTTACTGCATTAGAATTTTCCCATCAATAATCTTGAGATAATGCTTGCATAATGCTTGGAATAGTATTGAGCACATAATAAATAGTTGTTCCTTTCTCTTCACTTTTAAAAACGAAAAATCAGGCAATCTCCTTAAGTTTGTGATAAGTTTGTTTGGGATATTATTGAAATGGAAGATATTAAACACAACAATAAATCCGTTATATTAGTTTCAGTTCCCTTGTATTCCAAAATACTAGGATAAATAATTTCATGTATATGATAGATTATATACATCATATATGTATAGGCTTTTTCTTCAATTTTTGTTTAACTTTTCTATGTACTTCCTTTCTTTTTCAACATATAAGAAAAGGGAACATTAATATTTTTTGAAATAGATACTAAAATAGTGTTCTAAGAAAAGATGATAGTTTTAAAGACCACTCAGTAGGATGGAGAAAATGAAGTTCCATAGGATAGGGAACTAGGAAAGCATACAGGGAGCACTTCCAGCAGACTATAGTTAGAGTTGGAAGGCACTTGAGAGGTCAACTAATTCAATTAATCCCAGAATAACAATTTCCCCTAATAGTAACATAAGCAACAAATGGTCATGTCATCTAGCTTTTGTCTAAGACGTTACTGACTTTCATGGCAACATATTTTACTTTTGGATAACACTTTTTAGGAAGTTTTTTCTTTTATCAAACCACATGATACTTTTGTGCCATTTCCACTAATAGGTTTCCTCTTAGGTACTGTACAGAGCAAATTTCCTTTCTTTTCTATGTGGCAGTGCTTGAAATGCTTAAAGGCAGCTATCATATCCTATGTTGAGTTTTTTTCTTTTCTAAGCTAAACAACCCTAATTCCTTTATCTGATTCTTATATAATAAGGACTTGAGATCCTTCACTATCCTGGTTACCCACCAGATATATCCTTTCTGAAATGTGGCATTCACTACTGAATATTATTCTCCAGATGTGTTCTAACTGACAAAATAAAGACTCTCACCACTAGATTCTGGGCAATATGCTTCCCCATTCTTTAATATGTCATTATTTTACAGTCATTCAACTATATAGGAGAAGTGGGAGAAAATATATAAATGTGTGCACACAAAAAAAGTATATATGTGTATATATTAAATAAAAATATATAAACATCAACTTTCTTTCTTCCTGCTACTAGTATAGATATTATATTCCAAATATGTTCTGTGTTCTCTCTTTAAAAAATATCGATACCTTTTGTTCTTATCTAACAGTCATTTCCAAACATTTATCTCCTTAACATAGTTTATGTTCTTAGATATATAAAACTCTAGGCTATTGAGAGTTCAGTTATATCTGATTTTTGCTTCTATCTTTTGTTGCTCTATTTTATTTTTTCCTAGTACAAAATAAGTTTGATGGTTATTCCTTTGTAACCTAGGTTTAGAATTGGTATTTGTGGATTTGCTTTGTATTCTGCTGCTTTTGAAAAATATTAATTATGTTAAATAATTTCGTTATTGGTTTTGCCCGGTTTTATAAGTAAGTCATTCATGTCATCTGCAAATAGGAATAATTTTGATTTTTTTTTCTTTTGGCTACTGTTTATCCTTTTATGTCATTTCTGCTGTCTTACTGCTCTAGTTAGCATTTCTTTTTTTTTTTCTTTTAAAGAATGATTTTAATTTTTCCTAATTACATGTTAAAGCAATTTTAAACATTCTTTTTCATAATTTTTGAGTTCCAAATGCTGTCCCTTCCTTCCTCTCCAACCTCCTTGAGAAGGCAAACATTTTGATATAGATTGTACATATGCAGTTGTACAAAATTAGCCATGTTGCAAAAGAGAACACAGACCCCCATCCCTGCTACCTCCCCCCCAAAAAAAAACGAGAAAGAAAAAAAAAAAACAAGAAAAAAAATAACATAGGTTTTAGAGGCAGTACACAAGGACATTCAAGATCTTTCTGAAGAACAGTGGAATCAATTGTGTAACATAGGAGACACTGGGAAAGGACTACCCAGCATGGTACGCCTGCATCAAACATGGTGGTGTACTCTTTAAGTGAAGTAGAAGTTAACTAGTAGTAGCTTTAAAGAAATGGGAGATGCACAAATATAGACACATCTCTAATCCAGATGTTCAAGTGGACTATTTGTTCCTGATTTATGGTAAAGTCCTTCCAGCTTGTTATTAGCCTGTCAGGTACACTGTACACTGACCCCAACACAGTGATATTATTTTGGTCCTCTCTGAGAATGAAGGACAACAACCAACCAAACAACTAACTAGATTAAGATATTTAAGATTATATTTTGAATCCACCAGTGAAAGTTAGATAAGTGCACTTTAAAAGTAAAAATATGATTATTAGAATTAAAAATATAGGTAAATCAAATCAAAATATTTTCTAAAAATGTACCTCAAATGTGTGGTCCAGTCTATAAACAGGTGATGAATTCATGGCACTGACAACCTCAAGTACACCATTAAAGTTGTTCAGTTCTTGAAAGACTTGAAGAATCTCAATTATTCGGCTCACCACAGCTACTCTTTCCTCTAGGTTTTCTGCTTCTACAATACACCTGAGTATGGAAAGGAGAATTAAAAAAATTTTTTTACCTCATAAATTTGAGCTTTTAGTAGTAGAAAATTAAATTACAGCTTTAAGAATTATAGCTTAATTGTGGAATTATAGATTTTTAAGTGACAGAATAATAATTAGATGTTCTATTAATACTAATTACTATACAATATAATAAATAGAATTATTAAAGTTAATACTTCAAATATTTCAGTGATCTAGAACTTCATTAATAAGACTACTCTCTCCAATGATCCATAACAAAATTCACTCTATACATTCCTCTGCAGGTTTTTCCACTTCAAAAAGAGGTATTTAACACTTTATTGGTATCAATAGATGCCCTGTTTATGCCTTGCTTTGGGTAAAATTCCCTTTTTGCTCACACAATTTTTTTTTGTTGTTGTTGAGGCAGTTGGGATTAAGCGACTTGCCCAAGATCACACAACTAGGAAATGTTAAGTGTCTAAGGCCACATTTGAACTCGGGTCCTCCTGACTTCAGCGCTGGTGCTCTACTACACCAACTAGCTACCCCTGTTCACACAATTGTTAAAAGATGCTGTTTGTTACTTCTTACACGCACAGTTCATCTCTAGTACCATTCTGTAGCTCAGTTAAGTCCACTAGACACCTCCCCATGGTCCTTTGGTTATAATTTTGATTCTTGGAAGATCATGGTGTTCTCTAATTTGTTATCAAATAGCATTACCAGAAGAAGACAGTTAAAACATGGATTAAAGGAGCAGCTAGATAGCACAGTGGATAAAAGCCCTGACCCTGAAGTCAGGAGGACCTGAGTTCAAATCCAGTCATTGCTACTTAATATTTGATAGCTGTGTGACCCTGGACAAGCCACTTAATCCCAATTGCCTCAACAACCTCTCCCCCCAGCTCCCCCTCCTCACCACCCCCCCCCGCCCCCAAACAAACAAACAAAGCCCTGAAAACAGATAAGTTGGGGAATAGTTGGGTCAGGGAATAGCTTAACCTCACTGAAAATGGTACACAATTTTTAAAAATACAATCCAAGCTATTTTTTTCATTTTGCTCAGTCTACTTGTAGTGCTTGATCAAGATAAATACACTAATAAACAAGCTCAATTGACTTCTCTAACCATTTACATGCCATAATTTAAGTAACTGACCTTTTTCATCTACCTTCTCCCCCAAATAGACTTGTAAAGCAATTTCTTTTGAGTACTCATGAATTTTTTCAAGAAGATTCTATAGTAATCTGAGGCTTGATACATTCTGGACAATATAATTCATCACTTCATTTACAGGCAATCTTTCCTTTTGGATTCTGCACGGGATATCCTCATTGTCTTTTTCTCCCTAACTTGATCCTTTGATGAATCAATTCAAAGCTATAGTGTCCTCTTGAGTTCCTTACCCCCTTATCATATTGCTGATCTTTCCTTGCAAAGTTAGCTCAGCTTTGAATCTCTCTCACTATCAATCGTCTTTGCTCTCATACATGTGCTGCTGAAGATGAAAAAAAATCATTAAATTGAGCTGATATAAATGGATAAGGATAATAATAACACATATTATATTACCCAGAATCGTAACCTGCAAATTTACGTCTTTTACATTTCCCCAACTAACTCACTAACACAACTGTCCTCTTCCTTTACTCTCCCGTCACTTAGATGCTATCTGCCACTATCTCATCCTTGATCCTCACCTTAGAAGAAAAGGTGAACCTTTTCCTTACTAATACTAAGCCTTCAAAGTGAACGCATTCAATCCCATCTTTTTTTTTTTTAGCAGATTGCCCACTCTATTAACATTGCTCTCTCATATATCTTGTCTACTGGTTGCTTCTCTACTGCCTCTAAACATGCTTATGTTGCCTCTTTACTTAAAAAGCACTCATTTGAATCTATTTCTGTTAAATATTATCCCATTGCTCCTCTGCCTTTTGTGGCTAAAGATTTTGAAAAAGACAATTAGAAAAGGTACTTCCATGTCTTCTCCTCTTACTCTCTTCTTAACTCTCTACAGTGTGACTTCCAAATTCATTATTCAATAGAAACTGCTTTCTCCAAAGTTATCAATGATTTTATAATTGCCAAATATAGTGGCCATTCCTCAATGGAGTGTTGATCACTCTGTTTTTTATTATTCTTTCTCTTGATTTAGTCTTCATTGACCCTCCATTAAATTATGTCTTATACATATGTAAATTTGTTTGTTTGTTTGTTTGTTTTAAATTATAACTTTTTATTGACAGAACCCATGCCTGGGTAATTTTTTACAACATTATCCCTTACACTCACTTCTGTTCCAACTTTTCTCCTTCCTCTCTCCCCTCCCCAGATGGCAAGCAGTCCTATACATGTTAAATATGTCACAGTATATCCTAGATGCAATATATGTGTGCAGAACCGAACAGTTCTCTTGCTGTAAGGAAGAATTGGATTCAGAAGATAAAAATAACCCGGGAAGAAAAACAAAAATGCAAACAATTTACATTCATTTCCCAGTGTTCTTTCTTTGGGTGTAGCTGCTTCTGTCCAATCATTGACCAATTGAAACAGTTTTTCTATAAGTTTTAAGGACACTACTCTCTCTTGATTTTCCTCTTCCTATTTCTTCTCAGTTTCTACCTGTTCCTTTTCAGCCTCCTTTGTTGGATATGAACTATGAATGTCCCTCAAGGCTTAATTCTGGACTTTCTTTTCTATACTATTACAGTCAAGAAATCTTATCAGCTTGATTTGAATTATCTTGATGTTGATGACTCTCAAATCTATTTGCCTAGCCCGAATCTTGCTGGTAAACTCCCATCTCTAATTGCTTTTCTGACATCTTAAACTGTATATCTCATCAACATCTTAAACTTAATTTGTTCAAAATCGAACTCATTATCTTTCCTTTCAGATTCTTCCCCTTTCCAGGCTTTCCTATTACACACTGTGAGGCAGCACTATTTTCCCAGTTCTTTAGGCCTGAAACTAAGGTGTCATTCTTGATTCCTCACTCTCATCCCCTTCTGTCTTTCATCCAAATCTGTTGCCTTCATAGCATCACCTGTATGTACACCCTTCTCTCTTATGATACTGTCACCAGTAGTGACAGTATCTCTTTATTATCTCCAGGCCAAATATAAAATCTTTTGTCTGGTATTCAAAGCTTTTCTTCTCACTTTTCAGTTACTTGCCTCCTCAATATACTTTTTAATCCAAGGACACACAATAGGTGCTTTAAAAGTACTTGAGTTGAATTAAGATTATACATATTATCTATTTTAATTGTTCTTATGTTGCTTGGCTTATATTCCATTTTCATGGAACATAACTTGGTGTTTTGTTTAGGTTTGTCTACTCTGACAAACAAAATTTATCAATGAAAGGATTGCCCAGTGAGGCACCTTCAATGTGCTATAAGGATTCACATGGGAGCAGTTGGAATTGTTCACCTCTTTTTCCTTCAACCTCACCACATGAAGACTTTTGGAATACTTTGCAACTGTGTAAAGAAGAATTAGGAGAGACACTGAAAGCAGAGAAACCAGTTTGGAGGCCATTGCAAGTCGTCCACAAGAGACAACGAAGTGCTAAAGTAGGATACCAAAATATTTTAGACAAAACATCAAGACTGGGCAAATGATACCTATAAGATATCTCTGTGGGGATAGGGTAAAGAAAAGGAATGAATTGAGGATACTTTCAAGATTCAAATCTGAATGATAAAAGGATAATGAGAGTCCTTCACATGAACAGGAAACAGTGAGGTTAAGCTACTGGTGATTTCAAAATGTAGTCTTATAGTTCTAGAGATCTTAAGTATGTTTCACCTGACCCGTCTCTGCATTTTAATTATTGTCCCTCTTGTGCACATGGGATTTGCTAAATGCGCTTTTTCTAGACTGTAGATTCCAGTGCGGTTCACAAAGAAGAACCATTGCCAACATTCTAGGTGACCAGCCCTCATCCTTTCCAGCCACTTAAGTTTTTCTGAAGATCATAGCATCACACAGATAAGGCTGGAAGGAAAACATGATGTTGGCTGGTTGAAAAGTTCATTTTTCAAGAGAGGACATCAAAGCATAGACATTAGGAAACAACACAGGCTCATAGCTTAAGCTAAGACTTAAGCACAGGCAAATGACATTAACCCTAGGGCTACTGCACTACAACAGGATGATATTTTTGTGGCTTCTCCAGTATAATTCTTCACTTGCACTAAGCTATTCCTCCTCTCTCTCCCCAGACTCTATCTTTCTTCTAAGACTCTGGCATTTCATGAATGAGCTGCAGCTATACAGAATGACCAGAGGAATACTGATACTAAAAAGATTGTTTTAGGGAAAATCTAGGGGTATTAGTTTGTATAACTTCTCAAATTAAATCCAGTCCACTCTCTACCTACTGTTGAAATCTTGGGTTCAGTTCTGTGTCTATCCGTATTGTTTGCAGATGTACTGATGAGCTGACTCTACAAAGTGTTTAGCCAAATGAATATCATGGCCCGGATAATAACCACTCTTCATCTGTTTGGTTTTCCTGTGTTAGGTAAAACTCTTGTATCATGCTATACTTTTAATTAGGAGGTTCTGTTATAATCCAGAATTTAATGCAATCAAGTACAATACTATTTTAAAAACAGGTGATTCTGGAGCTGTCACTGTGTATAGGGACTTTCTCTTCAATTTGTATTCGATGTTGCTGGGCATCTTTCACAACAAAAATCAAACACTTTTAGTGTTTCAATTTCTTTTATGTCTCACTTCAAATCCTCAGTTACCTCTATTATTACATTTTTAAAGAAAATTTACATGCTTCTAACATAGGCATAGGAGAGTGTAATGTCTGGGTTAGCGTTCTGGAGGTCTTCAGAACAAACCTTGATCTTAGTGCAGGAGGCAGGAGAGCTACCAGCTCAAGGATAGAATGTCTCATTTCCA
This sequence comes from Antechinus flavipes, assembly GCF_016432865.1. NCBI lineage: Eukaryota > Metazoa > Chordata > Mammalia > Dasyuromorphia > Dasyuridae > Antechinus > Antechinus flavipes. Next base: position 82,692,286 of record NC_067399.1, read on the forward strand.
GTCCTTCTTATCCCTTATATACATTAGTACAATAACATCATAACAGCATACTGAACATGTGTGAAATAGAGAACTATTACGTCACCATACTAAGTACTAAGTATATATGTGAACTAGAGAATCATCATCTCATCAATTCCACTGAGTTAACATCTTATTTCAAGTATATTTCTCTAGAGTCCCGGCCCTCTACAGGAGAGATATTGTTGGAGGAGTTTTTAAAATTAAGATGCTTTTCTGAATCGAAAGCCTTTTTTTAAAAAAATGGAATCTTAAATTCCTCTAAAGCTTTCAATCAAGGATGTGATTGTATAGATGTGTTCTATTGTAGAATGTGATTTGTGAAAATCCAACTGTTATTTTCTGATACCTTCATCAAGATATCCTCAATAAATATATAATTACTTTTCAAATAGTTTGATTATGTGAGAAAGTTGGATAAAAGTTATAAAGCAGAAAATTTAGCATTAATATCTGGGGAAAATTTAGTAGCAATAAGAAATGTAGCAAAGGTTGCCTTTGGAGGCTATGGCTTTCTCCTCACTAGAGATCCCTAATCAGAGGTAAGATGATTATCTGTCAAGCATATTATACTGTAGTACTAATTCTTCCTGTGAATAAATTTGACACTTGTTTAAGGTCCATTGTGATTCTGCTTTCATTACATTTTGGGGGCAGTATGATTTTTTCCCCCCAAGCATTTAGATTTCCCCCTCTCATAGAGCTTAAGGATTGATCTCTAAATACTTAAAAGTTTTGTTTGCTCCAATAGAGCAGAAACAAAAACTATGGCTGACACTTTGGGCAAGCACCTGAAAAAATACTCTCAAATCAACTTTTAAAAAGAAATGTAGTTGTGGGATGGATATCAGATCCCAGAGCATTTAAGGGAGAGAGAAATCTTACAATTTCATTTCAGAAACTCATTGTGACATGCGGGTCACCTAGGGTCCTCAAAAGCTATGCTGAATCTGGAATTATACCCCAAAAGTTATCAAACTGTGCATACCCTTTGATCCAGCAGTGCTACTACTGGGCTTATATCCCAAAGAAATCTTAAAGGAGGGAAAGGGACATGTATGTGCCAAAATGTTTGTGGCAGCCCTGTTTGTAGTGGCTAGCAACTGGAAAATGAATGGATACCCATCAATTGGAGAATAGTTGGGTAAATTGTGGTATATGAATGTTATGGAATATTATTGTTCTGTAAGAAATGACCAACAGGATGAATACAGAGAGGCTTGGAGAGACTTACATGAACTGATGCTGAGTGAAATGAGCAGAACCAGGAGATCATTATATACTTCAACAATGATACTATGGGAAGATGTATTCTGATGGAAGTGGATTTCTTTGACAAAAAGACCTAACTAAGTTTCAATTGATCAATGATGGACAGAAATAGCTACACCCAAAGAAAGAACACTGGGAAATGAATGTAAATTATTTGCATTTTTGTTTTTCTTCCCAGTTATTTTTACCTTTTGAATTCAATTCTCCCTGTGCAACAAGAGAACTGTTCAGTTCTGCACACATATATTGTATCTAGGATATACTGTGGCATATTTAACATGTATAGGACTGCTTGCCATCTAGCGGAGGAGGTGGAGGGAGGGAGAGGAAAAAAATCAGAACAGAAGCGAGTACAAGGGATAATGTTTTAAAAAATTACCCTGGCATGGGTTCTGTCAATAAAAAGTTATTAAAAAAAAAAAAAGCTATGCCTATGGGGACCAGGAGATCATTATATACTTCAACAACAATACTATATGATGATCAATTCTGATGGACATGGCCATCTCCAGCAATGAGATGAACCAAATCAGTTCCAATGGAGCAGTAATGAACTGAATCAGCTACACCCAGGGAAAGAACTCTGGGAGATGACTATGAACCACTACATAGAATTCCCAATCCCTCTATTTTTGTCCGCCTGCATTTTTGATTTCCTTCATAGGCTAATTGTATACTATTTCAAAATCCGAGTCTTTTTGTACAGCAAAATAACTGTTTGGTCATGTATACTTATTTTGTATTTAATTTATACTTTAATATATTTAACATGTATTGGTCTACCTGCCATCTGGGGGAGGAATGGGGGGAAGGAGGGGAAAAATTGGAACAAAAGGTCTGGCAATTGTCAATGCTGTAAAATTACCCATGCATATAACTTGTAAATAAAAAGCTAAAATTAAAAAAAAAAAAAAAAGCTATGCCTGTGGAATGTAAACTCTGTAAAGTTGGATTCTGCTGGAAAGGTGTAGACTAGGGTTCTAGCAGCAAGTAGTTTTCTAAGGACCAATCTTCTAATAGTTCCCCATCTATTTGGGAGTAACTTGTATGGTAATGGAAACACACAAAGCAAATATATAAGTCTATGTACACACACACAATACACAGAACTTTATATATAAAGTCTTCAATGCCATGGGGCTTCTTCTCGGTTTTGTAATGATAATACCCAAGTAGCATAAAGGATCAAGAACCAGAGTTTTAAGATAGCTTGTAAATATTAATATAGTTGATGTTTCTTTAAACATGATCTTATATAGTGATAATGTATCTGCAGCATATGGGAAAAAATGGCTAGCATATATATGGTTCTTTAAATTTCCCAAATTTTATCTATATTATCTCACTTGACCCTAATAGCAATCTCAAGAGGAAATTAATTCTATCAATCATATCTTGAAATTTATTCATTAATTCAATATTTATTAAGTATGTACTATATGAAACGTGGACAGCTGGATGTTGCAGTGGATAGCATGTTGGGCCTGGAGTCAGGAAAACTTGTCTTCTTAAATTCAAATTCGGCTTCAGACACTAGCTATGGAATCCTGGGCAAGTCACTTAACCCTGTTTGCCTCAGTTTCCTCATCTGTAAAATGAGCTGGAAAAGAAAATGGCAAACCACTTCATCATTTCTACCAAGAAAACTCCAAATGGAATCACAAATAGTCAGACATGATTGAAATGTGAAAGATACTATCCTAGATACTGGGAAGAAAATGAAACAATACAAAGATACTCAAATAGTACTTGTTGTCTGGGAGCATATATATTTGCTACCAAAAATCCATTAGAAAGAAGAAAATGGCTGTGAATAAGAAACAAAAGAAATCAAAGATTTAGAGGAAATGGGGTAGCTTCATACATCAAAGTCTATAGGTTTTGAATTGGAAAAGATCTTAGAAATCAGAGTATCACATCTGTACAACCATCCAGAAGTGATATTGCTGTTTGCATTCCTCACTATGAGAACCATGCCATGGGGGGAAAATAACAGCAAAAAATAAAAACCGGGGAATTGTTAAGGGACAGGTCAATTCTCTGAGAGCCCCCACAGCTGTGGAACATAACATCTGGAGTTGCAAGGCAGCCTTTGCTGACACAGGTGTTGCAAACTGGCAATGAGATAAATTGGAGGAAGGAAGAGGAGAGAGGACAGACATCGCAATGTCTGCTCACAGTCAGAGAGTAGCAACTGCCTCTCAGTCTCCTTGTATTATCCTCTCACAAGAGGAGATCCATTCTGCAGGTCTGGGTTGGATCTCTAGCAGCCACTGTTAGGTAGCTTCCGTATATTCCAACACATCTGTAGTCTTTAAAAAATTTATTTCCAATTACATGTAAAAAACCCTTTAATATTAGTTTTTTTAAAATTATGAGTTCCAAATTCTTTACCTTCCTCCTCATTGAGAAGGCAAATAATTTAATATTGCTATACATATATGTGCAGTCATGTAAAATATATATCCATATTAGTTATCACATCTATTTTCTTTGGTGATTTGAAAGGGAAGAGGAAGCTGCAAGACATGGCAAGATCCATATGATATCAACAAAAAAAATTAAATAGATTATATTATAATGGACAGAAAATGACCATTTACTAAAGAGGGAGTCATTTCCAAATCATATATGATCTATCAGTTTGTTAAAGCAAAGATAAAAATCAATACCCAATTAGAATAAAAATGGGATGATGGAATTTGCAAAAGGTGCAACTTTGTATCTGATCTATTTAAATAAGTAGTTGTCCAAAAAAAAAAAAAAAAAAAAAAAAGGAAATAGACACTGCCACCATTTCCTACTGAAGTTTAAATGATTTTAGTCAATTGCCACAATGAAGAGATTAACAAAAGCCACTCCATTCAGCAAACTCTTGATCTGTTTTACTACTAGACAGCAACAGAAAGAAGGCAACATCAATTTAGAATATAAACTTGTTAGTGAAATATTATAGAAGATTCAACAATTCAACCAGTGTTCATTAAGTGCCTATTACATGAAAGGCATTATGTCCAAAGAGTTGAGGGGGTATAAAGACCCAAATAAAAAGTTCCTGCCTTCAATAGGCAATAATCCCTACTAGGGATAACGAAGAGTAATATTATTTTATTTTACTTTTTAAAAATTTTAATAACCTTTTATTTACAGGTTATATGTGTGGGTAACTTTACAGCATTGACAGTTGCCAAAGCTCTTGTTCCAATTTTTCCCCTCCCCCCCCCCTCCCTTAGATGGCAGGATGATCAATAGATGTTAAATATATTAAAAGTATAAATTAGATCACAATAAGTATACATGACCAAACCATTACTTTGCTGTATAAAAAGAATCGGACTGTGAAATATTGTATAATTAGCCTGTGAAGGAAATTAGAAATGCAGGTGGGCAAAAATATAGGGATTGGAAATTCAATGTAATGGTTCTTAAGTCATCTCCCAGAGTTCTTTCCCTGGGCGTAGCTGGTTCAGTTCACTACTGCTCCATTGGAACTGATTTGGTTCATTCTATTGCTGAGGATGGCCAGGTCCATCAAAATTGGTCATCATATATAGTATTGTTGTTGAAGTATATAATGATCTCCTGGCCCTACTCGTTTCACTCAGCATCAAGATTCGTGTAAGTCTCTCCAGGCCTTTCTGAAATCATCCTGTTGGTCATTTCTTACAGAACAATAATATTCCATAATATTCATATACCACAATTTATTCAGCCATTCTCCAATTGATGGGCATCCACTAAGGTTCTAGTTTCTGGCCACTACAAACAGGGCTGCCACAAACATTCGTGCACATATAGGTCCCTTTCCCTTCTTTATGATCTCTTTGGGATATAAGCCCAGTAGTAACACTGCTGGATCAAAAGGAATGCACAGTTTGATAACTTTTTGAGCACAGTTCCAAATTGCTCTCCAGAATGGCTGGATATATTCACAATTCCACCAACAATGTATCAGTGTCCCTGTTTTCCCACATCCCCTCCAACATTCATCATTATCTTTCCCTGTCATTCTAGCCAGTCTGACAGTGTGTAGTGGTATCTCAGAGTTGTCTTAATTTGCATTTCTCTGATTAATAATGACTTGGAGCATCTTTTCATATGGCCAGAAATAGTTTAAGAGTAATATTATTACATAAAAAATACAAAAAACTGCGGAGGGGAAAAAATGTGTAAAGAAATTTGGTGAGCAACCCATTTAATTCAGATCATGTCACATTTAATAATTGGTAATAGAACAAAGAAAAGATGAAAAATGGAACAAGATTATCAAGATTTCAGCAACAAAATTTTTCCCCTCCAGAGGTATCACATTTGGATTGTTGGATCATGTTAGGGATAATTTTACAAAAACAAAAATGAAAATTGGAAAAACAGCTAGACTACATTAAGTACACTCAGAGGAGATCCATGTTGGAAGCCAAAGCCATAACTAGGACACTGAGAATTTATACTACTTCATTAACTGCATCTTATTAGCAAGAATGATTAGTTAAAATAGGAAGCCACCATAGAGCACACTTTACCAGAGGTCTTCCTCCTAATCCCAACTGCCTACTCTCTTTCTCTGAGTTTTGAATGAACAAATGCCAAGACTGATATGATTTCATATCTACATGTTCTATTCCTGGACAAATGTGTCTAAGAGCAATAGCAACTAAGTTAATGTTCATAAGCTGTCTAAAAATTCTGTGATCCTTAGTAGAAGTATAGGACTGAATGTCATCTATATATCTATGGATGTGACTGGGACCATTTCCCTGGCAAATGAGTCATAAACTCTGTGAAGTAATAGAGCAATTTTTAAAAAGAAAAAGAAGGCCTCTGATTTAAGTTTAATGAGTCAGTTCTAATATATTTCTCTATTTTACTCAAGTTCTGTTGCCGTTGAAATTCAGTTCCACATACATAGCTTCAGTAGAACTCTATTGGTCTTTTGTCTCTTCCTTCTATATTACTTCATATCAAGTATTCCCAAGATTTTCAAGACTATTGTTTTTTAGAGTGAGATGACTTTCATATAAAATTGTTTATCTTTCTCCAACTGTTGGACAGTTTTTTTCCTACTTTTTGTTATTTAAATATAGTGCTATATTTAAAGTAGTGTAATAAATGGGAAAAAAAATCACTTGAAAAGTTATCTGCAACATTAAAGAATGATAAAACATATCAGAAACTCTTAAAGTAAATCCCTTTGAATTTGAAGCAGCCCAAATATAACTGCTTTAGATGACCAAACTAAAGATACAATAAATTTAACCACTAAATTCAACTACATAATACTCTGAATAGAAATATAGTAAAGTGGAAAAAGCAATGAACCTGGAGTCAGAAGTTCTGAGTTATTCTAACACTTTCTAGCTATGATAATGGTCAAAGCACAAAGTGCATGGATATCTATTTCATGTTTTGTAAAATAATGATAATACTATTTATTCTCACATGGTTGTAATGAGGAAAATGTTTTGTAAACATTTGGAGTGCCATATACATCTAAGCTAATATTCAGTGGTCTGGCAATCATACATGAATAACTATCACATATTTATATCCTATGCCTATTTCTACTTGATGATGGCCCCTCAAACCTAAATTACAACTGAACCAATCTCTTCCCATCCAGTAAGTTAAATCCTTTTGAGAGCAAAGAAGTTTTTACAAATAGCCAGTAAGCTTTTATCAGAAAAATGTTCTCTATAGGCCATCTGAACTTTGTTACTTTTTGCTTTATAGACAAGAAATCAGAAGCAAGCACTTAAAAAATTAGTAAGTTATATTATGCTAGGAATTAAAAGGATTAATGCACAAGTAAGAGGAAATCCAATTACTTCTTAAGTTATAGAAGCCTATTTACCATGTATCCTATTACTTTGGCTATTACAGAATACCCAAAGTTCCAGTCTCTGAAAATAAAATTATTTTGATGGACAATTAAAATAAAGAAAGCTTCAAATAACTTACTTTTCAAACCACAAAGTAAGATTAGTTGTGTGGCGAATCATTTTCAGAAGGTTAGGAGAATTAATTTCTTTGTCTTCTTTTGTCCACACACTTCCAACTAATTCTGATGGTTGTACAGCTCTGAAAAAAAAAGAGATGCGATCTAATTATATAAATATACTTTTAAAAACATAGTCAAAATACACTTATTAAGCACCTGGCAACTGCCTAGAAAGGCATCTTTACAAGTTAGTCAGGCATTTATTAAGTGCCTACTACATACCAAATACTGCCAAGGCATTGGGGATAACAACCATCTAATGCAGTGCAAACATCTATGCACTAGCAAGATAAAGACAGAATAAATTGGAAATCACCTCAAAGTGGAATCCCTAATATCTGGAACAAATGGTATATTTGCCATTTTATTGTAACATGTAGAAAAGCTTTCTGACAGAATAAAGATTATGAATTTATTTCTACAGATTTTGTGACTTTTTAATACATGCATGTCTCAGAATTTCAACTTTGAATTGGGGCTTGAATTAGCGAATGAAGCCTCTTCGATGCACTATAAAATGTTATTTAATTCTTTAAGATAACAGACCAATTTGAAGATAAAATTTTATAATGAAATAAGTAGACAGAGAGGGTAGGGCAACATTTTGATATTATCAGATTTAAAGTTGCAATTTATAAGTTGTCAAACTTAATTACAAAAAAGTAGATAGAAAATGAATATTGCAAAATTTTAATGTCTTTTATTTTAAAATACTATGCCTATTTTTGATGGATAAATGCCCTTATGTTCCTAGTTTTCTCATGCAGTCATTTAAATAAATAAGATTGAAAATTTAAATACAAACAGGTTTTTAATTTACTAGGAAAAGGCATTTTTTAGGGATAATTTGGCCATGATTTTAAAGAGAGATGTACACAAGTTATTTTAATAGCAAGTTTAATAAGCAGAAATACTAGCATTATATATGTCTGTGGTGTTCTTATAGTTTTGGTGGCTAATAAATAATAAATAAGTTGGGAATTTCCTGTTCTGAGCTTAGGAATGCTGAGGAAGGGAATAAAAGAGTATGAAACAGTGTCATTATTTTAGATTATCTGTTAAAACAGTGAATATTGTTTTTAAAATAATTACAAAGTTATTTGGGAAAGAAGCATCAAGATTCACTTTTTATCCGATTTGCGCTAACCCAATAAAATGCCTTCAATAATTATAAAATAAGCATCTTGACACAAAAATAGTTCCACAATAGGCCAGTCACTTTGAATTAAAATCATTATGAATCTGGAATCCTGGCTGTAGGATTTCTCATACAGTAGACTATTATTAAGATCACTTTTTAGTACTATTTCTTATGATGTTATAAGATGACCTGATATAGATAACAAAACTTGAAATTTTCTATATGTAAATTTAGCTTGTGGCTTATATTTAACACATTATATATAGGTTGATCTTTGTCTCATTGCTGATTTTAACTGTTATGTCTAAGAGACAGTAATGGTTCATCCAAGATGATGCTTAAGCTACAAGCTTCTAAACACCCCTAACATTTTAGATGACTCATGATTTTATTGGGAAAAATAATCCTTCTTCTGAAGTTTTTATGTCATGCCAAAAAAGTGTATTTGCCCAGTGGCCAACTTTCTGATGATCAGACTCCCTAAACTTAAGTGGGATAGTCCACTGTCCAGTACCTATTCAAAGTGAAGAAAATCCTGTTACTATTACATTTAAAATGCTTTCATCTAATAATATGCCAAAAAAAGCTGTTGAACTAGGATAGTGTTGGCTTAGTTGTTGGCATATCTGGAAAACTTAAAAAAAAAAAAGAAAAAAAAAGATTGATTTACCTCACAATAGAGTGACCTCAGAAATACAAACACTTTGATAAAGACCCCTCTATATGTATGCTAAGTTGTAAAGCTTAAAATTTCAGATGGCTTTTTAAAAAAGCATTTGTAATTTTGCCTTAGTATAATCTTGTAACAAAAGATGATTATGAGTAATTTAAATTTTTTGCAGGCAATAATTTCTGTCACAACAGAAAAAAAAATGATATAGGATGAATTGGTGCTTAAAAATATTTTAATGTGGAATTATTTTGCATAAAAATCATGGTTCTTTCTTCTGTTTGTCAAATTGCATACCTGTAGAGATCTGATTCAAGTAAAGTGAGCTGTCGAGCAATTTCTATTGGGTGCAAGGTGAGCAGATCAAAAGTTTCTGTGTGTCCAGGTCTGCTTATATGCCATTCAACTGCAGGTGGTGAACTTTCAAATGTAATATTATGTCCTGGTCCATTGTCTCTTGCCATTTTTTTCCGTTGAATGATTTTAGTGATAGATTCAACCCATTTCTTCATTGCTTTGCCTAAAATGGATTAGATGAAAAATTATGTGTATTTTTTTAAAATTAAAAGTTACATTTGAATTCTATTCAATTTTTCTTATTAAGATAATATATAAGGGAATGTGTACCCTTATATATTATAGACTAAAGCTTAGAATTACTAACAAAGTGAAAAGTCTTTATAAGTAAATCAGCCTCTTAATCAAGGTTAAATAATTAAATTAATTTCCTGGTTTCATCACAGACAAGTGAATAACACACCTATTACTGATATCTATTTTAGACTGATCTTATACAAGGGATATACACTATAAATGACAACCAGAAAGTGGACTGTTAAATAACATTAATGTACATTTTTCAAAGTAATCTACAGCAAAATGTGATATGAGAAAACTCAGATTAATAGAACATGACTTTAATTCTATCAATGATGAATATTATATGCATATACTATATCTATACTACATATACTATTGCTATATCCATCAATAAATTATGATATTATTTTCTGTATGAGAAAACCAGGAAATGTTGGTGTATCCAGTGGTGATTATAGCAACGGGACTTCTTAATTTCTCCTGGAGAACATTATTATCTATTAACTGACTTACACTTCTGATTTTACTTGTCTTAAGAATACATCTATTTAGTGTTAAAAAAAAAAACCAATTGAATCATAGTAAATTTAAATAAAGAGCTGATCAATAGGGTAAAAAAAATTAAATTTATTTTTGGACGTGATTAATAAATTATTTAATGAATTTGTCCATTAAAAAAACCAGTTGTGATAGCTCATGTTAGCACATTTATGATTATATTAACCAGTGGTTAACATCTAATATGACTTACTATAAAATGTATTTACCACATGTATTAAAAAGACAAAACACATAATAAACATACCCCTTACTGTTCCAATAAATTCTTCCAGTCGTTGCAAAAGATCTGTATCCCTTTCAAAATCATAGAAGTGATGTTCTACCCAATGCCGACATACATTTAGTACTCTATGGTACAAAAAAAGAAAAAGATGAATGAATTAAATAAGAATTTAAATTTGTCCTCATATATTGGTCAGTGAGAACTAAATGGAAAAAAAAAAACCTCAAGTCTGTTAGTCAATTTTCTATAGTATCTTTGATTGGAGGCTGTTCAAAGACTTATGTTATAATTCTGATATGGAGATAATTGAGAGGCATTGTGGTATAGGAGATAATGTGCTAGCTCTCAATTAGGAAGATTTGGATATGAATTCTGTGTCCAATACTATATGGACAAGTCAACTTAATCTCTTTGAAGCTCAGTTTTCTTACTATAAAATGGAGATAACAGCATCTACATCATAGAATTATAGGGAGAATTAAATGAAATTTATATATACATACCACATATATACAATATAAAGTGCTTTGCAACTCTTAAAGCTCTATTTAGATGCAGACTATAATTTTCCCTTAAAACTCACCGAAGTTGTACAGGTTGTATATATTCTTTTCTAAATCGTTTTAGTTCTACACTCAGGGGTTGATCTCCATTCTCCATAGCTATCTTATCAGCTTCTGTTGGCTCTGGCTCTGGAATTTCAAACCTGGTACAGAATGAGACAAATTGCTAATTAGTAGCTATAACATTTTTGCTGTTTCTTAAAAGAATCTAAAGAAAATGGATAACTTAATTGAAATAAAGAAATTTCAAATAATGAATTCACTTATAATAATCAATATTTTAACAATCTGAATTTAATAGTTGCTTAGAGTTACTAAGTTATGAAGTGCATCATGAAAAGGCTTTCTTTTAAATAATGTTACAATAACATACTATTACTGAATAAATTAAAATTAATGAAACAATCCAGAATATTTCTAAGAAATATGAACTTGGCAGCACATTTTTTTTTGAGGGGGGGTGAGGCAATTGGGGTTAAGTGTCTTGCTCAAAGTCACACAGCTAGTAAATGTCAAGTGTTTGAGGCCCTTTTCATCTGACTTCAGGTCCTGACTTCAGAACTGGTACTCTCTCCACAGGGCTATTTAGCTGTCCCTTGGGTACTTCAATCTTAATTTATGTTTAAGTTTTTTTTGTGTTCTTTGAAAATTTTCTCTTCTTTTGTTGCTAATCAAAACACCTGCATAATTTACATTTGTTTCAGAATAGCAGGTTTTAAAAAAAAATCATACATATTTTCACTTCTGCCTGTGCCTTTTTGCTGTGGGTGAGTCCAAAACTCTGGCAATATTAACTTATGTTTTAAAAACAATTAAATCTTAAACTTACAGACCTCTCTATTAGAAGACTCAGTAGCTC